>NC_137074.1:82194682-82743851 GCF_951640355.1 Cnephaeus nilssonii
AAGCAGCAAAACAGAAGACCCTATGATCATTTTCTTTTGAGTGTGAGCTTTTCTTATGTCAAAGTGTTTCCCATGAGATCTAGAAATATGAAATCAAAAGTTCCATGGAAGGTTGATGAAAGGAAAATGATTAACTGCTGTGAAAAAAGAATGTAAATAAACAAGCAGCCTGTCACTAGGCTTTCTAATTATAAAACCATTTTGTAACATTCTAGAAATTTTCACTGTCTAAACTTTATTTAGACTCTAAAGGGTTGGTCTGTATATTAATTTTGAAATAATGTTTCAATAAGGAGGGGGGAGGTGGAGTTGGGTATAGGGGAGTTAAATGGTGATAGATGGAGATTTGACTTGGGGTTGTAAACACACAATACATTTAACAAATGATGTATTATAGAATTGTGCACCTGAAACCGGTATAATGTTGTTAACCATTGTTACCCCAATAAATTCAGTTATTTAGTGACAATAAAAATTAACCATGTCAGCTACAAGAATGGAAGATCTAATGATGCAGGCAGTCATACGGATGAAGCTTATAAACATCATAGTGAGCAAACTAACCTGATTCCAAAAGGCACACCCTGCATCATTTCATGTATTTAACGTCTTGGATGAAAACAAAATTAAACTATAATGTTTAGGGATCTGCACTGAGTAGAGCTAGTAAAAGAACTGTACAATGGATTGCCAGGAAAATAAAAAAGAAAAAAACTCTAATATATAAGTATAGTATATTATATAATCATTGAGATCACTAATATTAGAGACTTTATAAAAATATCAGAGGCCCAGTGTACGAATTCGTGCTTAGGTAGTAGAGTCCAGCTGTCCCGGCCCTAATCAGGGCCTGATCAGAGCCAGACCAGCTGGGGGAGGGGCTGAGGGAGATTGGCCAGTGGGTTCTATCCCCAATTGGGGTGGGGAGTCACTTGGGGGCAGGGCCAGTTGTGGGGAGGGGTTGTGAGTGGTGGACAGGTGGGCCCCATTGCTGAATTGGGTGGAGGGACCTATCGGGGATCAGTGGCCAGGGGAGGGACTGTGGGAGGTTGGCCGGCCAGTTACACCCCCAATTGGTGTGGGGGGATGATTGGGGGCAGAGCTGGCTGGGAGGAGAGGGCCCTTCAGGGGTATGGCCAGCTGGAGGGAAGGGCCGCAGGTGGTTGGCCGGCCAGCCCTGCCCCTGATTGGGGTGGGGGACAGATCTGGGGTGGGGCCAGTTGAGGGGAGGAGCTGCAGAGAGGCCAACCTCACCCCCAGATCAGGCTGGCTCGCTGGCCACAGTGGGCATCACTGTGACTGGTCCAGTTGTTTCAGTTGTTATGGCATTTTGGTCGCTCGCTTTTTACATATATACAGATGGCATACAATTATCAAGGCACAACTTTTACAATCTAGAGATAAATTATTTAAAATAAAAATATAAATCACTAAAATTAACCCCCAAAAGCAGAAACTTCAATATACAAAAAGACTTGAAAGGCACTTAAGATTACTTATTGAAACCAAGACACCACGACCACATTGCTCTAACTGAGAAAAGGCTAATTTATGAAGAAGACATTTTCCTCAAATTATGTAAATGCTTTCAGAACACATAAAAGTGAAAACTTTCCCCAGTAAATACATTGGAATAACAATAATTCCAAAACCATAAAAAGTCATAAATGTGTGAATATTACATATGTGTGATAGTGTGTGTGTATTCAGCCCTTTCATTCCCCAAAACTTATATCAGCCACTTTTTATTATACCTATTATGTAATGCTGTGTTTAAATTTTAGAATAAAACTCATTGATAAACTACATCTACACATACCAAAAATCAATATACTATACCAACAGTAATATAAGGGATAATGGTAATTAATTAATAATAATATATATCAATATGGAAATTTTTACCTTAAACTGCACTAGAAAACAATAGTTGTATGTATTCAGATTCAGATGTTTATGGCTATAAAAATAATCATTATTTGCAGATGACATGATATTGTACATAGAAAACCCTAAAAATCCACCAAAAAACTACTAGATTTAATAAATGAAATTGGCAATGTTACAGGATACAAAATTAATACCCAGACATCCAGGGCATTTTTATACACTAAAAATGAGCTCTCAGAAAGAGAAAATAAACAAACAACCCCATTTACCATTGCAACAACAACAACAAAAGATACTTACGAATAAACTTAATCAAGGATGCAAAAGACCTGTATGCAGAAAACTACAGAACCTTGAAAAAGGGGATAGAGGAAGATATAAATAATTGGAAGACTATACCATGTTCATGGATTGGTAGAATCAACATCATTAAAATATCCATACTACTCAAAGCAATCTAAAGATTCAATGAAATCCCTATTAAAATACCAATGGCATATTTCACAAATCTAGAACAAACACATCAAAAATTTATATGGAACCAAAAATGACCTTGAATAACTGCAGCAATCTTAAAAAAGAACAAAGTAGGAGAGATCACAATACCAAATATTGAGTTTTACTACAAAGGCACTATAATCAAAATAGTCTGATACTGGCACAAGAAGAGATAAATAGACCAATGGAACAGAACAGAGAACCCAGAAATTAACCCAAACCATTATGCTTAATTAATATTTGACCAAGGAGGCAAGAACATACAATGGAGTCAAGACAGTCTCTTCAATAAATAGTATTGGGAAATTGAACAGGCACATGCAAAAAAATGAAACTAGTCCATGAACTTACACCATACACAAGAATAAACTCAAAATGGATAAAAGAAGTAAATGTAAATGTAAAGAAAAAGACATACTTGTAGAAACCATAGGAAGCAAAATCTCTCAAAGCAATGTTTGCTGATGCATCTCCTAGCGCAAGGCAAACTAATCTAATCTAATGAAAGAATAATATGCAAATTGACCATCACTCCAACACACAAGATGACCACACCCATGTGCTTAAAGATGGCTGCCCCCATGTGGACACAAGGTGGCCACCACAAGATGGCTGGCAGGGGAGGGCATTTGGGAGAGGGACCCAGGCCTGCAGGGGAGGGCAGTTGTGGGGGGACCAGGCCTGCAGGGGAGGGCAGTTGGGGGCAAGCAGGCCTGCAGGGGAGGACAGTTGTGGGGGACCAGGCCTGCAGGGGAGGGCAGTTGGGGGCAAGCAGGCCTGCAGGGGAGGGCAGTTGGGGGTGACCAGGCTGGCAGGGGAGGGCAGTTAGGGGCAATCAGGCTGGCAGGGGAGCAGTTAGGCATTGATCAGGCTGTCAGGGGAGTGGTTAGGGGGTGATCAAGCTGGCAGGCAGAAGCAGTTAGGAGCAATCAGGCAGGCAGGCAAGCAAGCAGTTTGGAGCCAGCAGTCAAAGGGTCCCAGATTGGAGAGGGTGCAGGCTGGGCTGAGGGACACACACACCCCATGCACAAATTTCATGCACTGGGCCTCTAGTGAGAAAATAAACAAACATGACTACATCAAAATAAAAAGCTTCTGCACAGCAAAAGAAACCATCATCAAAATGAAAGGGGAGCCCAATACTTGGGAGAATATATGGTATATCTGATAAGAGGTGAATTTTCAAAATATATAAAGAACTCCTACAACTTAACAAAAAGAAGACAAACAACCCAATTAAAAACTGTGCAAATTACTAAATAGACACTTCTTCAAAATGGACATACAGATGGTCAGGATACATGAAAAAAATGCTCAAAATCACTAATCATCAGAGAGATTCAAATTAAAATGGCAATGAGGTATCATATCACACCTGCCAGTATGGCTACCATCAACAAGTCAACAAGTGACAAGTGCTGACAAGGATGTGGAGAAAAGGGAACCCTAGTACATTGCGACTGGGAATGCAGATTTGTGTAGCCACTGTGGAAATCAGTATGGAGTTCCTCAAAAAATTAAAAATGCAATTGCCATTTGACCCAGCGATACCACTTCAGGGAATACTCTATATCCTAAGAAACTGACACACCAATTAGAAAGAATATATGCAGCCCTGTGTTCATAGCAGCATAATTTACAATAGATCAGATCTGGAAACAGCCCAAGTGCCCATCAGCAGATCAGTGGACAAAAAAAGCTGTTACATTTACACCAAGGAATACTATTCAGCAGAAAAAAAGAGAGATCTCCTACCCTTTGAGACAGCATGAAGGTACCTGTAGAGTATTACGCTAAGGGGAATAAGCCATCAGACAAAGACAAGTATCACATGATCTCACTCATATGTGGAATCTAAGGAACAAAATAAACTGATGAACAAAATAGATCCAGAGACATAGAAACATGGAACAGGCTGCCTAATCTCAGAGGGAAGGCGGAGGTGGTGAGTGGGTAGGGAGAGGTTAACTGGGAAATTTATATGCATATATGCACAGCCCATGGACACACACAATAGTGTGGTGAAAGCCTGGGAGGGGTGGGTGTGGGATGGAGGGAGTCAATGGGAAAAAAAAAGGGATACTTCTGTAATATTTTCAACAATAAAGATAAATTAAAAGAAAAAAATAAAAAGAATGACCATGAATATAGCATTTCAGATGTAGAATCACAGAGTTGGCTGGATTATTTACTCAACCACTGCTGTTGGTGAAGGCATTTTAGAAAATAGCTGGCAACTTTTTGTTTGAACTTTACAGATTACAGTGTTTCCTTAATACTTTGCAAAGTTGGCTTATTTACTAGTTTTCCCCTGAGTAAAACTACTATAGCAGGTTTTCAGTCACAATTAAACGCTCATAAAACTTATTAGAAGAACATTATTATATGACCAAGCATGGTTTTGTAGCAACAATATAAAAACAAACAAATGTTTTGATATTAGAAAATTTTAAAGTAAAAATTACAATATTAAAACAGTAGATCAAAATTATGATTTTAGTAATATATGCTAAAATGAAATTTTAATAACTTTAAAGGCCATTCTAAGAAAAAATATTAATTCAATTAAAGAAGAAGGGGTAAGCAAAGGATAAAGACTACTTTCAATATTAACAAGCATAATGACAGAGAAATTTTAAAATCATTGTCAAGATTATGATAAACTAGAGGCCCAGTGCATGAAATTCATGCACTGGTGGGGTTCCCTCAGCCCAGCCTGCCTCCTCTAACAGTCTGGAAGCCCTCAGGGGATGTTCTACTGAAGGCTTAGGCCCGCTCCCTGTGGGGAGCAAGCCTAAGCCGCAGTCTGGCCTCCCTCTGCAGGAGTCAACCTCGCTGATGAGGGGAAGGCACTGTCCCCATCACCCTGCTGCTGCTGCCACTGCTGGCCGCTGCAGCTGCCAAGGTGTTTTCATCAACACGGCCTCCAGTCCCTTCACCATGAAAAAATGACAACTTTCTTTAGGTGTTTTCAAGATGTCTCTTTCATAGGATATGACATTTCTTTCTTTCTTTATCCTCACCTGACGTTATTTTTCATTGATTTTTAGAGTGTGGAAGAGAGAGGGAGAGACAGAGAGAAAAATCAATGTGAGAGGGACACTTCAATTGGTTGCCTCCTGCATGAGCCCTGACCTGGGCTCCAGACACGGAGGAGCCTGCAACCTAGGTACATGCCCTTGACCAGAATTGAACCCGGACCCTGCGGTCAGCAGGATGAGGCTCTATCCACTGAGCCAAAACTGCTAGGCAGGATATGACATTTCTTAGCCCCCCAGCAGCAGACCTTCATTTTTTCCTCCAGGAGTGAGGTAGAAAATCCCTAGATCACCTTTTTGGATTCTTATTAGGCAAGTTACCAAGAATACCGTGAGTGGCATACCGGGAACATAGCCAATGAGTGGTCAGAAAAGGTGTTTCCTCTGCGGCTCACATGCAGAGGTGGGACTGCTGGCGAGGGCCTGTCCTTGGCTGAAGTGGCTGCAAGCAGGTTCTCTTCCCTCTCCCCTCTCCCCTCTCTCCTCCTGGACTGCGCTCAGCAGTGGAGGCTGTGGGTGGTCCTGCCCGCTCCTCTCTGGGCCTGCGCTTGGCCATGGTGGCTGAGGACGGGCCCACCCTCTCCTCTCCAGGCCTGCCATCAGCCGTGGAAGCTGCAGGCAGGCCCACCCTCTCCTCTCTGGGCCTGCCCTCAGCCTTGGCAGCTTGGGTAGGCCCCCCATCTCTGTCTCTGTCTCTGCTCTGGGCCTCACCTGCACGCGCAGCCTAATCCTGACCACTTGTGACTGTTATGGCATCCTGGCTAATTTGCATATTACCTCTTTATATATAGTACTAGATGCCCAGTGCATGAATTCGTGCACCAGTGGGGTCCCTCAGCCTGGCCTGCGGGATTGGGCTGAAACCAGCTCTCTGACATCCCCTTAGGGGCCCCGGAATGTGAGAGGGCGCAGGCCAGGCCAAGGGACCCCACCAGTGCACAATCAGGCCAGGGAGGGATGCAGGATGTTGGCCAGCAGGGAGGGACCGTAGGAGGGCTCCAGGGTATGTCTGGCCCATCTCGCTCAATCCTGATTGGCCGGACCAGAGCAGCAAGGTAACCTACTGGTCAGAGCATCTGCCCCCTAGTGGTCAGTACACGTCATAGCGAGAGGTTGAGAGGCCTTAGCATATCATTAGCATATTACACATTGATTTGTTGAACAGCCAACCGGTTGACCAGACACTTAGCATATTAGACTTTTATTATATAGGATATATAGATAAGCATTGTCATGTACTCTTACTGTTTTTTAAATGTTAAAATCGAAGTTCAATATTAAAATGAATTCCAAAGTATTTAGATAGTAAAATTATATGTTAACCAATAAAATACCTTACATGTCAATGAAATAAAAATTATATAATAATTTCAAGATACTTTAAAAATTTAATAGAACAAGTAAAGGAATTTGATAGAGTGGCTAGATGCATGGAAAATACACACAAAACAATTTTGTTGTTGTTAATCTTCACCCAAGGATATTTTTTTTTCATTGCTATTTAGAGAGAGTGGGAGGAGAGAGAGAAACATAAATGTGAAAAAGACACAATTGGTTGCCTCCCACACGCTCCCCGCACAGGGTCTGGGGATCGACCTGTAACCCAGGTATATGTCCTTGACTGGGAATCAAACCCAAAAGCCTTTTGGTGCCAGGGCTGACACTCTAACCACTGAGCAACCTGGCCAGGGCACAAATCAATATTTAATTTTTTACACACAATAACCAACTAAAAATAGAATTGAAAAATAAAGTTCATTCTGAATAACAATAAAAACTATAAAGTTACCACAAAATTATATTTTTAGTAATATATTTTTATATAAGAAAATAATATTTTTCCCAATATTTCTGGTTATATTTTACTGTATCATCCAATAAAGTTATAGTATTGATAAACATTATACATTAATTTCATTAAAACTTAAATCAAGAGCTGAACAAATGGGGGGGACTAGAATAATAGTGGAATTTTGGTAATTTGGAATGAACTATATTATTCTACATTTACACTGAAAATAATAAAATGAACACAACACAAAAAGATAAGTCTGTGTAGAAAGACATAAAACATCAAGTATTAGCAGCAAGTGCAAATGTATAAAACAAACATATGTTTTAGATTCAAATAATTAAATGACTGCCTGGGAAACTCAAATAAGAGGGAAATACTTTGGATCCTCAAGGCTGCCACATTTTATGCACAGTTAGTATTATGAATAGACTCATGTTCATGTTCTTAGCCTGATAAACATGCTCCATGTGCAATGATGTTTCATTGTATAAAATCTATTGGTACCATCTGTTTCTCATCATAGGAAAAAAAAAGGCTGAATGGCTTGCTTAGTGTCTGTAATCTTATAGAAATGATATTCCTCTGAGTTATTTGGGATCTCACTATATACACAAGATATTTAAAAAGTCTAAGCTTTCAAAATTATTGATAGTGTTTTTTAAGAATATAAAATTCTCAACACTCCTGTCTTTAGGTTCTGTATAGTTTTCCACTGGTAAAGAAGTCTGACATAAAGGAATTCAACAAAGATACTGATGCTGGGTTCTTCTGTTATATTTGGAAACTGTTATTCACAGTACGATGAAAATTACCACAGCACTTTACTGAGCGTCTAGGGGAGAAATAACTTTTGTATAATCACAGATGCAATAGTAAAGAACTCGATTAAGCAAAGCCAGCAGAGTAAATTGCCCTGAGGACTGGATGAATAAGCACCACAAATGAGGAAGATTTACCCTTTTAATCAGCCAAGTCTGCACCTGCAGCATTGCTGTAGTATACAAGTAGATTGACAGACTTAACCAAGTCAAATGCATGCGGCAGAGTTTATCAGTCAGTATGTTTGAGTGGAATGCAAGAGAGATAAGATTTAGTAAAATCAGTTAGGAAATTTTAGCATATGCCAATATCCTGAATATTATTCTATAGTTGATTTTTAAAATAAAGAATTGTCTCCTGGCCAGGTAAAATGTTAACCTACTGCTTAGTGAAGGTGTCTTTATTAATAAACACTCTAGAAAATGAATCCATATTCATATAGGCTATGAAACCTCTAACTCTAAGGAATTTCTTAGAAAAGACAAGACTACTCCTTTAGAGGCCTCAATTAAAAAAAAAAGAAGGTTACTGTGGTTTTACTGTACTGTATAATCATTTTTTAAAATAATGAATTTGACAGATAAAATATCTAGTATTAAAATTTCCTCTTATTACTTCATATCTATAAAATTATAGATTTTATAAATATCCAAGAAAATATTTTCCAAATATTGTTAATAATAAGAATTCAAAGTGTTTTCAAGAGATTAGAACTGCCTCAGTACCAGGTGGTAGAGGACGATTTGTCTTTGTTCGAGACACATACTTGTAGGTTTTACATGTACTCTGACTCAAACTCCTATTCTACATAGATATATTTTAAGTAAGCTGCTCAGGAGTCATGAAGCCATGTATAGATTTTGACATTTTTTAAAAGTAAACATTCCTACTCTACACCATTTGCTAATCACCAATTAGTTTAGACATTACTTATACACTAAAATATTTCAACCTCAATTGTTCCCTTGCACTTAGCCTTGTATTTGTTATTTAATTATGTGTATTTGTTGATAATGTTATATGATTTAAGTGTACAGTTTTACATACATCATCTGTATATTGCATTGTGTGCTCACCTCACAAAATCTGTATTTCCCACATTAGTACCTTCATGTCTGACTAACATCGCAAATGCATTCTCTATCTTTTGTATTGTCTGGCCCTGTTATGCAAGATCCACTGTCCTGTTCCTTTTTGTATATACACTTTTCATTTATTTCTCCACTTACTCACTAACTAATTAATACCAATTATGTGATAAGCAATCTTCTAGGTACCAGGGTTCTACCACACAAAATTCCTCCCCTCATAAAACTTACTTTTCAGTATGGCAGATATACACAAAACTAGATGAATAACCAAATTTTGGTAAATGGAATAGTGATACATGAGATGAAGAAAAATAAAGGGAGAAGAATTCATAATACCTTTCATTCAGGATGATGATATATTTTATTATAATTACAAGTAGGGTGGTCAGAGAAAAGTCTGACTGTATAATTAAAATTTGAGCCAATACTTGAGGAATATGGGAAGCAAATTCTAGGATACCTGAGAAAACACAATCTCAAGAACAGTGCAGAGACCTTTGACCAAAGCTACTGTTGAGGGCCTGTTGAGGAAATTTTGAGGAGGACAGAGTCCTGAGAGCAGAATGATTAAGGGAGAATAATAGATAAAATAGAGAAGATAATGGAAAGACAATCTGAATTTCACTTGTAAAGTTCACTCATGTCAGTCTGTTATCCTATATAATAAAAGCCTAATATGCAAATTGACCAAATGGCAGAATGGGAATGACCAGTTGCTAGGATGCGCACTGACCACTAAGGGGCAGACATTCAATGCAGGAGCTACCTCCAGCCCACAGGCCCCAACCGGCGGCGAGCAGGTGGCTCCAGGCCAACCAAGGCGGGTGCCAAAAGGGACCCTGATCGCCCTGCTGGTCACCCCACAGATTGTCCCTGATCACCAGCCAGGCCTAGGGACCCTACCCATGCACAAATTCGTGCACCGGGCCTCTAGTATTGGTAATAAACTAGAGGGAAGTCAGAATGAAAGCCTGAGGGCCAGTTAGAATCCTACTGTAAAGTCCAGGTGAAGTTTTTATTAGGGTAGAAGCATTGGAAGTCATGAAAAGTTATTGGAATCTGGATATATATGGAAACCAAGGCAACAGGAAGTACATATTAGAGTTAGTGCTTGTGGAAAAAATATTCAATCATAACCATGTATTGTTAAGCTTGAGCAACTGAAAAAATGAAGTTTCCAATAAATTAGATGTACAGTACTACAATTAGAAAGGTTAGGGAGAAAAGATCACGAATTCTGAGCAGAACATATTTAGTTATATGTTAATCAAATAATGAATATTAAATATTTGTTTTATAAATATTTTAAATACTAAACATTTGTATATATAAAATAATCAATCTTTATGTATATCCAGTACAAATGTAAATTGGCAGATAGATATAGAGAATGGTTTTCAGGGGAAATGTCTTTAGTTGCAGAAGCATGATTCATTAGTGACAGCAATGTGCCTTGTTTGAAAACCTTAATTCTCGGCTGCTGAGAATATGTGGTTGATCTTGGGGTTAGCTTTTAGTCATTAGCATGTAACAAATATTGTCAGATATGGTTTCCAGGACATCTCCTTAAAAATGAAGTTTCACTTATTATACATAGTCCTTTATGCCCTTCTTCACGTTTTTCTTCTTTCTGTCTGGAGCACAAGCTTTATGGCTAAACCATAACTATATTTCACCTATGTGAAGGCAACCCCGAATGTGAAAGGACACACACAAAGAATGATGCAGCAGGAAGTCCAACGGAAATTGGATCCTTGCTGACATCATGAAGGTGCCAGGTATCCTGTACTCCTGACTTAATTTTATTTAATAGAAAAATAAATTCCTATCCCTGTGGTCGGCAAACTGCAGCTCGCGAGCCACATGTGGCTCTTTGGCCCCTTGAGTGTGGCTCTTCCACAAAATACCACGGCCTGGGCAAGTCTATTTTGAAGAAGTGGCGTTAGAAGAAGTTTAAGTTTAAAAAATGTGGCTCTCAAAAGAAATTTCAATCATTGTACTATTGATATTTGGCTCTGTTGACTAATGAGTTTGCCAACCACTGTCCTATCCTAATTAAATGTTTTTGGCTTTCTTATTTCAGCTGAACAACAGGAATAAAAGTTCACCTATTACACCCAGCTTAATCTATTTAACACCCCTCTAATCTTTGTTTCTTTCTACATTCTAGTTAATAATAAAAAACTAGAAAATTTGCTACATTTTTAGTCATTGCTACAATCACCCCTAAATTAAATCAATAACAAGAAGCTGTGGTTGTCTTAATTATTCACCTGCTTACTTATTTGTTTTTTCTCCTTTCTCAGATAATATATTTTATAAAAACCTCAATGTGGAACTCACTCTATAGCTTAAGCTGAATATAGATAGCTGCTAAAACCTTATGAACATGTTTCTTTTTATTAATATTACATAATAAAAATGATTACTATTGTTCATCATATATTACATTTTAATTATAAATATTTTTGTCCTGGCCAGTGTGGTTTAGTTGGTTGGGTCATTGTCCCATGCGCCAAAAGGTTGCAGGTTGGATTCCAGGTCAGGACACATGCCCAATTTTCTGGTTCAATTCCCAATAGGGGCATGCAGGAGGCATCCAATCTATGTTTCTCTTTCTTCCTCTCCCTTCCTCTCTCTCTCTAAAAAAATCAATAAAAATATGTAAAAAATATGTTTGGTAAAAATGCAAGAAAGAAAGGTTGGATAAAAAAATCTAACCATTATAATTACAGTGTTATGTGAAAAAAGGTACATAAGTGAATGATTCAGAACTGTTACAAAGAAAATCTTAATGTATTAAGATACATTCTTGCTTTGAAATTATGTGTTGTTAAAATAACTTATATTTGTTTTTTCTTTAGAAGTTATATAAGCAGTTATTAAATTATTAGTTTAACTTAATGAGTTTAATCCTGAATCCAGGTACTTTATCATGTTGTGTAGAACTCACTATACCTTATGTTTGCTTAATTTATAGCATATATTAATGAAAATGCCATGGTTAAAAATATTTCAGTGATGCATCTGTAGAAATTATCCTGAATTTTGGAATGGTTTCTTACTTACCAGTCCCTTTCAAACAAAATTAAAAACTGTATCTCAAAGAATTATAATCATTCATTATATAGAGATAATTCAATATTGAGAAGTTTTGTTTGTGTCTGTAAAATTATTTTTAGTTCTACTCTACACGGAATGTAGGATCCTTTCTCCATACTCCAGACTGATGTCCTTTTAGGGTCTGATTTAAAGTATTCAAGGAACTCAATTATCCTGCTTTTCAGGGAACATTTTCTACATTTGAACTGTGTGAATTATTGTACCACTAAAAGGATCCCTACTAATTTTCAGCCATTTGTCCTGTAATAGACATTTTAACTTTTTAAGACTTTTTTTTTAAGAACAGAGCAAAATTGAGAGGAAGGTACAGATATTTCTCATATACCCCTTACCCTACATAGCATTGCTTCCTCATTATCAACATCACTCACCATGGTGGTACATTTCATACAATTGACGAACCTGCATTGAGGTACCACAATCACCAAAGTACAATGTTTACCTTAGGATTCACTCTTGGTAATGTACATCCTATGTATTGGGACAAATGTATAATGATATCCATCATTATAGTATTACTAGGGGCCCAGTGCATGAAATTTGTGCACTCGGGGGGGGGGGGCGGGATCCCTCAGCCCAGCCTGCCCCCTCTCACAGACTGGGTGCCCTCAGGGGAAGTCCTACTGACAGTTTATACCCGGGCTGATCAGGGGAAGGCGCCAGCACCATCACCTCGCTGCTGCAGCCACTGCCAGTCACCACAGGCACCAAGGTGTTTTCATCAACAGACTCCAGTCCCTTCACCATGAAAAATGACAACTTTCTTTAGGCATTTTCAAGATGTCTCTTTCATAGGGTATGACTCTTTCTTTCTTTCTTTCTTTCTTTCTTTCTTTCTTTCTTTCTTTCTTTCTTTCTTTCTTTCTTTCTTTCTTTCTTTCTTTCTTCTTTCCTCACCTAAGGATATATTTCCTTCCATTGATTTTTAGAGAGTGTGGAAGAGAGAGGGAGAGACAGAGAGAAACATCAATGTGAGAGGGACACTTTGATTGGTTGCCTCCTGCATGAGCCCTGACCTGGGCCCCGGCCAGGGAGGAGCCTGCAACCTAGGTACATGCCCTTGGTCAGAATCAAACCCAGACCCTGCAGTTGGCAGGCCGAGGCTCTATCCACTGAGTCAAACCGGCTAGGGTAGGATATGACATTTCTTAGCCCTCCAGCAGCAGATCTTTGCTTTTTCCTCCAGGAGTGAGGTGGAAAAACCCTAGATCACCTGTTTGGATTCTTATTACCCAAGTTACCAAGAAAATTACCAGTGGTGTACAGGGAGCTTAGCCAATGAGTGGTCAGAAAAGGTGTTTCCTCTGCAGCTCACTCACAGAGACAGGACTGCTGGCAAGCCGAGGCTGGCACATCCCCCCTGTCTCTGGGCCTGCTCAAGCCTCTGCTGCAGCTTGTGCAGGGCCCCCTGCTCCCCGCTCCACTCACACCTCTGCTGTTGCTGGGGCAGGGCCCCCCCCAGCTCTGCTCAAGCCTCTGCTTGGGCAGGGACCCCTGGCTCCGCTTTGGCCCTGCTCAAGCTTCTTCCTTCCCACCCCCGGCCACTCAGCGCCAAGGCCCGTAGGCCAGGAGTGGCCAGGGGTGTACTGGGATCCTGGCCTCTCGGGGCCTACCGAGGGCCTACAGGCTCGGAGTGGCCTGGGACTCGAGGATGTTCCCAGGACCCAGGCCACTGGGTGCCTATGTATGCAAATTAGCCCACCATCTTTGTTAGGTTAATTTGCATACTCCTGATTGGCTGGTGGGTGTCACGGAGGTACAGTCAATTTGCATCTTTCTCTTTTATTAGTATAGACTAGTGGCCTGGTGCACAAAATTCATGCATGGGGGCGTGAGGGAAAGAGGGTGTCCCTCAGCCCAGCCTGCACCCTCTCCAATCTGGGACCCCTCAGGGGATAACTGGCAGTCAGACATCCCTCTCACAATCCAGAACTGCTGGCTCCTAACCGCTCGCCTGCCTGCCTGATTGCCCCTAACTGCTTCTGCCTGCCAGCCTGATTGTCCCTAACTGCTCCCCTGCTGGCTTGATTGCCCCTAAACACCTCTGCCTCGGCCCTGCATCCAGGACCCAGGATTCCTTCCTCCAGCTTATGACAGACACCCAGGATCCGGGCTTCCCTCCCTCTAGTCAGCCATAGGCGCCCAGGCTGGCTGCAGCCTCAGGGGATGGTGGGAAGGTGGCTTTGCCTGGGCTGCAGCCTCAAGTGCTGGTGCCCAGAACTGCGGGGTGGGCAGCTTCTCCATCTACCAGGCTGTAGCCAGCCACAGGTGCTGGTGCCTGGACCGCAGGCAGGCGGCTTCACCATCTTCCCTGGGATGCAGTGTGGGCAACTTGACGGTAATTTGCATATTTTTCTTTTATTAGTGTAGATATAGAGTACTGACCCAAACATCCTCTCTGCTCTGCCTGTTTATTTCTCCCTTTCTCCCAACCCCTGGCAAATACCAAGAATCATGATTGGTGGATCATATGATTAGAGTATGTTTAGTTTTATAAGAAACCACCAAACTGTGGTGTGAGATGAGATTGGGGAATTGAGGGAAGGAGAATTCCAGCAAGAGGTATCCCTGAAGGACTTTAAGGAAGGCAGTGTGATGGTTGCCTTGAACTTTTTGTAATTTTATAAAACACTAAAAAATTCATACAGTGCAGATTTCACATTGTACTAGTTCAAGAATGAAGTAAATTTCTTTCTTACGGATTTTATCTGACTCTTACCTTTGATTTTTGTCCATTAGATTCATTGCAAGGCTTACTAGAATCATTGAATGAGTAGGTTTTGTGGGTTAAGCAATTTTATAACAAACTGCTTTTTGGATATCTTTTCTACAATTCTATTTATTCCAAATTAGCTTTACCATTGAAAAGTATTTTATACAAATGTGATGAAAAAGGGGCTGAGTAATAAACTGAACTGAGAGTAACCTCTCTGGGCAGGTCCTGACTTATAACTTCCATAGTAAAAGGTTATATTTGCCTTAAGCAATCTCTGTCCATTGTTTTTATGCATCTGGTTAATAGGCCATTGAAATGCCTCTTTTTCAGACCCCGGGTTAGCATCAACACCCTCAAGACAACACATACTCTGTTAACTATCCTATAATCCAATCACAGAGATTTTCCTGCCTTGCTGTCTCCCAGTTTCTTGTAACCTTCCTTGCATTTCCTCCTTAATTTCAAATGCACAAAAGATCCTATCACTCTGGGAAGCTCTCTTCTCAGTCTGTTGAGCTCTTGCTTCCAGGAGTGTCTGCTGTTTGGCTCAAAGAAACTCTAGTAAACTCATACAGTTTTCTTCCTGTTTGGATGTTCTGACGTTTACGCACAAAAAAAGAGTATTTCTGACTAAAATCGAATAGGAATTTGTGTGTGTGTGTGTGAGTGGTGTGTGGTAACAAGACACAGTCACATCTTTAATTAAACTCCTTCCCACTCCTTCCACTATTGGCTTTGTTGCTGACCATCAAATGTGTTAATTATGCTCCTGCCCCCTGGTCCTGCTGTTCCCACTGCTCAGAATACTCTCATGGTAGACAGTCTCATGCTAACTCCCTCATTCTAGTCAGGTTTCTGTTCAGATGTGGCCTGATCTTACCACTTTAGGTACATTGCCACCACCTCTGGATCTTAGCACATTATGAAAGCTTAATGCATATTGATAATAAATTAATTAGAAAGAACAAGTTGTAAAAGTTTGTCACCAACAGAAGCTGGTGTGATTGTTTCCAGTCTCCTCTGTGATTCTGAATATGTTTAAGTTTAAAGTAAATAAAATAAAATAAATAATTAAACATAAAATGTACTTTCATTAAATTCTACTCATTTTTATTTTACACTGAGCATTGCACATAACTATTTATTAATAGGTATGCCCTAACATGAGAACAAAATACTTCCATAAAAAAAGCTTTAATCAAATATTTTTCCTTACCAAACTTCAAAGCTTTACTGATTTCTGGAGGTGGAGCACTATTGGAAAACAGGTTCATTTTAGCATGGCAAATGATCTTGAACATTCATTACCATTTCTATTTACAGAAATTTTAACTCCTTTATGAGTGAATGAACAAAATAGCAACTTGCTATCTTATTATGTATCACAAGATAAATTAAGGGAGATGTGCTGTTTTCACCTTTCTGATGAAACTCAAATGTGATGGATGAAATGTCAGAGCATTATAATAAATGCAACAGCTAATAGCTTATTAATCCTACTTGATATTTGATGTACCAAATTAAGAAAGATTATTTCTGCTTTACATCTACTTTTAAGTTGTTTTTTTAGCATCCTTGCCATTTAAAAATAGTGGACTTTATAGTTTGTGATCCACAGTTTATTTAACATAGCAAATTGACACAAAGGTATTAAAGGTAGAGAAGTAGAAGTGTTTAAATCAATTTACTATTCAATATAATGTTTAAAAATAAACTATGTTTAGCATATAGATATCATATGTTATAGATATGTTTCTATGTTTTATATATTCATGCATATATATTACTATGTCACATATATTTTATGTTATATATGCAGATAAAGGGGAAGAAGGCTTGATTTAAGAACTGCTTTGAGAAATTTAATTGAAGAATGTAATTTTCTAAAACCTCACCTACTGCTATATTTGTCATTATTTATAAATGATAAAAAATATTATGATAAGATATTTCCCTCGGTTTTCTCTGAAGAAAAGGGTTCCCTCTAATTGATTTTATTTATAGTTATACCTTAAAATGAACTTCTATTTTATGTTATTTCTTGTGTGTTCCATAAGCACACACCTATAATATTTATTGCAACATGATTTATCTTACATATTACAGGATGTATATTTGGATATGTGCATTGGCATGAGATGTACTATGTAATATAATACTAGTAATTTGATACTTAAAATAAAAATCAGATTGTTTTGATGTTTGATTTAATTAAAAAAAACAAAAATACATGATAAGTGTGGGTATATTTTTGCTCCATATATTAAAGAAGTGTTCAAAGGGTGATGAAAAAAATAGTTTTAAATTAACATGTTTTATTTGTTGCTTCCATCTGATTCAGTAAGAATTTATGTTTATTAATTTGTTGTAAAGACTATGGCAGATCTTGCTATTTATAAATTCAATTTGTAATATCCCAAAATATTTTAAATGCTTTATGATATTTGGATATATTTTCTGAGTTACTTCCCTCTTCCTAATCAGAAAATTATTGAATCAGAATTTCTATTATGAAATGATTTTAAAGTAAAAATTATGTTTATTCAATTTGATGCTAACTGTAAAGTGCCATATATTTTACACCTGACAATCATAGATGTGATGTTGCCTTGTAATGTAAAAATTTTCTTTTTTTTTTACCTTCATTTTAGTCTTTTGATGGGCTCTTGTGTTTATATCTTAGGACACATTAGAATTTTCATTATGTTTAAGATTTTGGAATTCTAATACATTTCTTTGCACTAAATCTTGGATCTCACAGACAAATCTTTTCATTGTTTTTGAGCAGCAATTTTTCAACAATTTTATCTCATGGCACACATAGCAAATATTTAAAATTCTGCGGGAAACCAAAAAATATATTTTTTGCAAATCTGACAACAAAATAGGTATAATTTTAAATAATTTACACCGACAGCTATTGTTGTGTTGGCTGTTGTATTTTTTTATTTGACAAACTAAGAGAATAGAAGTCAGTGTCTTTGACTAAATAAATTAGGTATTGCATGTTTTAAAAATTCTTATGGTACACCAGTTGAAAATCGCTGTTTTAAAGGATGGATGACTTCTGGGATTTAAATTTAAAATCCATCCACAATGTATAAGCTATCCAATTGGCTAAGTAGAGGACATTTCAAAGTCTTGGAGTCCCAAAACTCAAATCAAAGTGACTTAATTTTAATCTCAAAGAAGCACAATTAGAATATGATTATAATATTACATGGGGAAATTTAATTTATCCTATTAAACCCTGATTAAAAAATTATTATGTGATTAAAAGAAATTGTCTAGGTGAAAGATAGAGAATGGAAAGCTCAAAAGGTAATACAGACCAATGGAATAGAATAGAGAATCCAGATATCGACCCAAACCACTATGCTCAATTAATATTTAACAAAGGAGGCATGAATATACAATGGAGCCAAGACAGTCTCTTCAATAAATGGTGTTGGGAAAATTGGACAGATACATGCAAAAAAATGAAACTAGATCACCAACTTACACCATGCACAAAAATAAACTCAAAATGGATACAGGACTTAAACCTAAGATGGGAAACCATAAAAATACTAGAGGAATCCACAGGCAGCAAAATCTCAGACATAGGCCGAAAGAACTTCTTCACTGATACTGCTCCTAGGGCAATGGAAGCTAAAGAGAAAATCAACAAATGGGACTACATCAAAATAAAAAGCTTTTGCACAGCAAAAGAAACCATCAACAAAACAAGAAGAAACCCCACTGTATGGGAGAACATATTTGCA
The DNA here is from genome assembly GCF_951640355.1 of Cnephaeus nilssonii. Classification (NCBI taxonomy): domain Eukaryota; kingdom Metazoa; phylum Chordata; class Mammalia; order Chiroptera; family Vespertilionidae; genus Cnephaeus; species Cnephaeus nilssonii. Next base: position 82,213,417 of record NC_137074.1, read on the forward strand.
AATGTTATCACTGATAAAGGTTTAATCTCCAACATCTACAGGCAACTTATACAATTTAATAAAAGGAAGATAAATGATCCAATAAAAAAATGGGCAACGGACCTAAATAGAATCTTTTGGAAAGAAGACAGAAGGAAGGCCAAGAGACACATGAAAACATGCTCAAAGTCACTAATTATCCAAGAGATGCAAATCAAAATGACAATGCGGTACCATCTCACACCTGTCAGAATGGCTATTATCAACAAACCAACAAACGACAAGTGTTTGTGAGTATGCGGAGAAAAAGGAACCCACGTGCACTGCTGGTGGGAATGCAGACTGGTGCAGCCACTGTGGAGAACAGTATAGAGTTTCCTCAAAAAACTAAAAATGGAACTCCCATTTGACCCAGTAATCCCACTCCTAGGAATATATCCTAAGAAACTGGAAACAACAATTAGAAAGAATATATGCACCCCTATATTCACTGCAGCACAATTTACAATAGCTAAGATTTGGAAACAGCCTAGGTGCCCATCAGCAGATGACTGGATCAGAAAACTATGGTACATCTACACAATGGAATACTATGCTGCCATAAAAAAGAAGGAATTCTTACCATTTGCAGCAACCTGGATGGAACTGGAGAACATCATGCTAAGTGAAATAAGCCAGTCCATGAAAGAAAAATACCACATGATCTCACTCATTTATGGATAATAAAGAACATTATAAACTGATGAACAAAAAGATAGGTACAGAGACAGTAAAGCACCAAACAGACTGTCAAATTACAGCGGGAAGGTTAGGGAGAGGTAGGGGAGATAAGAGATCAACCGAAGGACTTATATGCATGCATATAAGCATAACCAATGGACGCAAAACACTGGGGGATGAGGGCATATATGGGAGTGGGGTGGAGGGGGCAATGGTAAGATATGTACACATATAATCATACCTAATAAAATGGTAATATGCAAATTACCATCACTCCGCTACGCCCACGATTGGGCCGGCTGGAGGCACGGGGGGCGGGACTCAGGGTGGCCGATTGGCTGGCGGTGGGAGCGGGGGGCGGGGACTGCTTAGTCCGGCGCTGCGGAAGACGCTGGTGGCGGAACTCGGGGTGGCTGATTGCGTGGCTGCTGGCACCAGTTTTCAGCCAGCAGCAGTTTTACTCTGGCCACCCGCCCGATCGGAGCGCCTTTCGATCGGAGTTCCTCTCGGGGTGGCCGATGGCGCTGGTGGGAGGTGCTCTGATCGGCGGGTGGCCAGAGGAAAACTGCTGCTGGCGGATAACTGGTGCCGGCAGCCAGGTGAAGGAAAAGTCTATTGCACGAAACTTCATGCAACGGGCTTCTAGTACCTTAATAAAAAAATGGGGGAAAAAAGAAAGCTCAAAAGGTAGAAGTGAAGAATTTAGTCAGCAAAATCCAGGATAAAGAGGCATTGTGTTCTCGGGAAAGGGATGGACCTACTTTACTAGCAAAATGCCTCAGGATTGCCTGGGTGAAATATTTCTCCAAAGTAGTTATTTTTCCTTGTTCTGTGTTTATACATTATAATCATTCTGCTACTTATTAGTTTGGTTTTCCATACAGAGTGATGTTTTAAAATTGCCAATATCGCAATTTCTGAAAAAGTTTATTTTTACTTTTAAATAAGGAAATACAAGTATAGTTATGTACATTATTCTTTTATTGTGTTCTATTACTATGGTTCCTCTCCAAGCATAATCCACTTTAGAACACAGAAATACCAGTCTCCATACCATATGATGCACCTACAAAGGCAGTGTCATATTTGGAATGAGCCCCGTGGTCCTTTTCACAAGGTACTCAAACTTCCTATTGGCCTTTTCAAACCTTAAGGAGGTGGCCAGATCCAGGTCTTGTTCACTGGACTTAATGGCAGCATGATAAAAAACTAAAGCGTGAAAGAGAGGCAAGAGGGAAATGAACTTTCAGTGAAGTGAATAAATTATATACAATCAAGTCACTTGAAAACAGTAAACATTTGGAGTGACCTTGGTGGATAGAAAAAAATAAGTAAGTAAATAAAATATCACAGAGTGATACAAGCTGTCACCCTTCAATGCAAGTCAAGCACGTACTCTAATGAATGACTCTCATGCCCATAATACAGTCTCTGAGAATTGTTTATGTTGATGGTGTGCAGCATGTCATTTACATTTCATGATAAATAATAAAACATCCCTGGTGGCATACCACTTCCATTATGTTCTCTATTATAGTCTATGGCCAGGTTGAAATTGAATTTCAAATTTAAAATCTAGACTTGCCTATTACAATTTTACACCTAAACTTGAATTATTTAAACTTTTTTTATGGCACTTTAGAGAACACAGACCAGAGTTTAATTGCTAACTAATTAGATCATATGCCTGAGTAAAAGATATAAATTAAAATGAATGGGAAGCTATAATATTGCTCTGATAAAGAACTGACATAGTGCATTCAATATTCTTTCAAGTTATCAGTAAAATTGGTTTAAACATTATATTGAATTTTGTTCTTTGATGTGTAAAAAATCATTTTCCTTCTCATTTTGAGTATATTTCATCCTTTATCCAATTAGACCAAGAATTTATGTGATCCAAATAAACTGCATATATGAGCAGTGGTATTTCAAGGGGATTATGCCCTCGGTGATTTATCAGGAAACCTTGTTAACTTGTAAGGATGATTCATAGGTTTGCTGCACTTAAAAGCAAAACAGAGCATGTGAGAAAAACTAAGTACAGAAGCTGATCCTGGGTTTGTATTGGTTTTAGAAACTTTCAATACAATCAACTCTCTAACTTTTTTACTATGAAGTCTTTGTGAAATATGCCACTCATATGGATCACTTATATATGTGACTTAAATACCTAAAATTTGGTACTCATGGCACTAAGTTTTTGATTTAATACTAATTATTGCTATATTATTGTTATTGCTATTATGATTGTTAGTAAACCCTTTATTATCTCCCAGACATATTGTTATAAACAGTAGGCCTAATGCATGTAATAGTTCACAGTAAAACAATAAGGCAGGTGCTCTAATTATTTGCATTTCATTTGTAAGTTAACACAGGTTTATGGAGGCCAAGATGAGACATGTACAGACAGAGCAGCAACCCCACTCCCCCACTTTTTTCCCCTCACTGACGTCACTCTGAACTGATTCTTCATTTTACATGGAGACAATTTTTACCTTCTAACTTATGAATGTGATCAGTGCTAAGGCCACAGTTCTTAAGAACAGTACTCGTAATTGCTCTATTTGTCATTTTTTAATAGTTATGGGTTGATTTGTGCCCCTCCCTCCAAATATATGTGAAGTCTGAAGCCCAGTAACTGTGAGTATGACATTATTTGGAAAGAAGGTCTTTGTAAATGATCAAGTTAAGGCCATTACAGTGAGCCTTAATCCAATATGACTGTGTCCCTATGAAAGGGGGGAAGAATTGGACCCAGAGAGACATGCACACAAGGAGAATGCCATGTGACATAAAGTCATGTATCAGTGATACATTTAGGAGCCAAGGAATGTCAAAAACTGCCTGCATATTGCCAGACGTCAGCAGAGAGTCTTGGAACAATTCTCCCTCACAGCCCTCAGAAGAAACCAACCCATCAACACCTTGATCTCAGACTTCTTAGCATCCAGAACTTAAAGCTACCCAATTTGTGACACTTGGCAGTGATGGTGAACCTATGACACACGTGTCAGCACTGACATACGTAGCCATTTCTGATGACACGCGGCCGGCTGCTGAGGCAGCCGCATGCCGAGGATGAAACATTTTGCGAAATAATGTTTTTTCCTCAAAGTGACACACTACCTGAGTTATGCTCAGTTTTTTGGCGAAGTTTGACACACCAAGCTCAAAAGGTTGCCCATCACTGGCTTAGAGTCATCCAAGCAAACTAGTACAAATGTCCTATGTTCTTTTGCTTGAAACAAGAAGTATACTACATGTGCATATATCTAATGAAAACTATGAATGTAATTCACTGATGTATTTACTTCAAAATGGTAAAGCCCTTTTTTTGGCCAAAGAATCTAAAAATTAAAATTCCAGTATTTAAAAGTGAAAAGACATATTTTTAAAATCAAGTGACTACTAAATGTAAGATATAAAGATCTGCTTAACATTCAATTTATATTCATTCCTTTGATATTAGAAATTAAACACAATTTTTAAAATTTACTGAATGATAGTGAATTTCTTGTGTAAAATTTCCTAAATGCCATTTTTTCCCGATTAGATTTGATCCTTTCCAAGTATCTAACTTTCAATGAGACTAAAATAATGATGAGTCATATAGACTTAGTAGCACATTTTTAAATTAACTAAATGTAAATAAACAATTATATTTCTAGGAAAATACTTTTAAAAATAAAAGAGTAGTATTGCAGGATACTGGATTTTCATCTGGACCTAGGCTATTTTTGTGTAGGTCTAGAACAATGTTTATTTTCATACCTAAATTGAACTTGGAAAAATCCAGGCTGCTTTGTAACATTCACCTTTAAAGAAGCAATTTTATCTCTGCTCTTGGATTTCTTGAAAGAAAATTCCTTTTGCTTGTTTGTTTTTTTCTGTGAGATGGAATAGTTTTTGCTCAACGGTATAAAAATCCATACATAAAGAATTATTTCAAGAGTTTTCTGAGAATAATGTTGAACAGAGAATCACAATAGGGAAGGTACTTAGAAAAAGTCACTAATAAAATATTTATTGCAATTGTTTTTAGATTATAGACATAATTGTCTAAATTAATAAGAATAATCTTAATTTAATTTATTCTAATAAAAACATTTAAATTTTTCATAACATTCTTTGACATTAAACCAGTTGTTCTATAAAGAATCTCACTTTCTAAAATTATAAATGTCCTTTTTCTATGTAAAAGGATAAACTCACACCCCATTTAAGTTAAAAATATTTATGATAATATGGATAATAATTAGTTTCTCAAAAAGATACTCAGAACCTTTATTCCTGACCCCAGTGAATAATTCAGCCTTAATGAAGGTTAACAATAGTTCTTTCACCTCTGATCCCAAGCTTCTCAATTGTTAACATTTAACCTAATTTAAAAAGTTGATGATAGTTTCAAATGTCTTCTAATTCATTTTAAGTTTTCATTTTAATGAGCATTCTAGCAAGTCAATTTAAAAATGTTTATTGTTTGTGTAATTCAATTTACTTTTTCACAACAAAAATGGGTTATACAGATATATTAGAATATTAATATTTTATTAAATTGCTTAGTGTGCTGAAACAGCATGTGTAAAGTATCCCAGACTAGTTTTATTCATCTGATTATTTTATTCTTCCTCTGTTGTGGTATGCAGATCAACAGTAATTCACACCTCATTGTATAATGAAAATTTATCATTATGACCATGAATATACATTTCTTATAGTTGTGACTAAAATTCTATCCTATTTCATTTATATTACATAACAATCAATTCTTGTTTTTTTTCCATTTTATTGTCTTAACACCATTGTAGAAGACAATAAAAAGCTTGTAACTGTCAAGAATACATGGAGAAATTCTGACATGGTCTAGTTTATAAAAATAGCTTTTTAAGACATTATCATTATTCTGTCTTCTCTCCTTTTTTAGTAGATGGATATACCACAGTAAATATTTTCTATTAACTTTTTGTGAACTATAAGTATTTAAATCATTACCTTTATCAATTATAAAGTATGTCTATGCTAGCTTTGGCTTAATTATATCCTGTAAAGCATACTAATAATAAAATTTTGAGTCAGTTTATGATTTTATATTTGACTGATAAGTGAAACCATGATATAAATGTTTTATATTTTAAAGCATCTTTTAATCATATTAGTAATGTAAATACATGGCTTGTATAAAATGTTTACTTTACATGATTGTTTTTGGCATTATCATGACAAAAAATGCTACTCTGCAGATTCTTGTTATCTTCCTTTAAATTTTTATTTGGCACATCACAAATATTTTAAATTAACGTTGTGTGTCTATTAAGCCTTACACCACTTTGGCATTTTAACTATTATTCTGTACCCAAGTTTTACTAATACAGTTATATTTCTTAGAGATTTTAAGTATTATTTAACATACTTTTGGATAGTATGTTTTATAGGCTATCTGTGTCTTAATTATTTGAAGATCTCATTTGAACTTTTAAAATATATAATTGTTAATCCCAATTTTCTTAACCCAAGTTCATATTTCCTAAATGTTTTATATTTTTTGAAAACATAACTATTTGTACCTTATCTATTAAGGCACAAATCAACCCATAACTATTAAATTAATAAATACTAATTTATCTAACAAACAGCCATTTGTATTAGATTATATCTGAACTAGAGGCCTGGTGCACGAAATTTGTACATGGGGCATGGTGTCCCTCAACCCAGCCTGCACCCTCTACAATCTGGGACCACTCGGGAGATGTCCAACTGCTGGTGTAGGCCCAATCCCTGTGGTAGTCAGACATCCCTTTCACAATCAGGGACCGCTAGCTCCTAACCGCTCACCTGCCTGCTTACCTGATTGCCCCTAACGGCTTCTGTCTGCCAGCCTGATCACCCCCTAACAGCTCCCCTGCTGGCCTGATGGCCCCCAACTTCCTTCCCCTGCCAGCCTGATTGCCCACAACTGCCTTCCCGTGCTGGCCTGATCGCCCCCAACTGCCCTCCCCTGCCATGACCCATCTCCTCCTCCGGGACCTACCTCCTCCATGCGAGACAGTGGAGACACCGGGACTGGCCTCCACCATGCCGCACAGTGCCACGGGACACCTAGGCCTCACCATGCGGAGTGGCCACCAGGCCCAGCCTCTGCTGTGCATGTGGCCATCTTGTGACAATGTCACATGAGGGCATCGCATGAGGGCCTTGCGCAAGGGCGTGAAGTCACCGAGGCTCTTATTATATAGGATTGTGATATTTTGCAGCTAAAATCCAAGGGGGCAAATAAATAATATATTCAATGCTATGTAATCAAATTTTCTCCTCCATTATCAATGACTGTAACTGAGTAGTTTTTCTATAGAATGTTAAACCTCTGATACACCTCACCTCACAGAAAAAAAAAAAAATGAACTTTCTCCATGAGAATATCAGGAAACACCTGAAGACAATGATGTTTTTCACTCCAGGACAAGTTATTAATAATTCAGTTACAATTCTGTCTTTGTAAACCTTTGGAAATTGATATATAGCATCCATTTAACAAGAGCTTACTAATGTAAAAGGCACTAACTTGGCTTTTGAATTTCAAAAGTTATCTTAATTAAATTGGTGTTCTTGTACTACATGTGCCTGGAGGCCTGGGAAATAAATGAGTTCTGTAAATCATGATATTAATAATGCACATGAATTTTAATTATAAAATGTCTCCGCATTCTCAGATACAGAAAAAAAACTATCTTAATACAGTTTGTGTGGTTAACTAGTATGCATTTTTTCAACTTTCCTGGAGATTGTTCACAATTACACTAATTTTTTAAAATTTTTAGTTCACAATTACTATAATCAAATATTTCTTATGATGTAAAAGTTATAAATATTTTACTATAAATTACTTAAAGATATACATTTACCATATACTTATTGTATGTAAATGTGTATGCAGATGTATATATTTTAATTCCTTTTCAAAAATTAACAAATTTCAAAATATGTAAATTCCCATAAAAAGTATTTGATACTGTTTTGAGTTTTTAAATGAATTTTGGGTTAAAACAATGTCTGGATTTTCATCTGGATCAAGGCTATTTAAAACAATTAGGTTCTACTAGTAAATGAATATAGTCATCAATTCATTCTCATTATTTTCCTCCTTATTCTTTCACATAAGTGTCTTATCTGGGAAAGCATATATTTCTTGATCAGTGGTCTCATATTCCATATACCCAGGGACTAGGGGATTTTTAGTTTCATATTTCAATGCCAAAAATATTTAAATGTAATGATTTCAAGGTAATTGTTCTTTTTATTATTTATGTACATTGTATTAACTGGGTTATGGATATTTGTGACCTGTTAATTGGATAACTAAATCATAAATAACTATAAGTATAAGAAAACTAGAGGCCCGGTGCACAAAATTCAGGCACGGGGGGCAGGGAGTCCTTCAGCCCAGCCTGCACCCTCTCCAACCCGGTATCCCTCTCGCAATCCGGAACCACTGGCTCCTAACTGCTCACCTGCCTGCTTGCCTGATGCCCCTAACTGCTCTCCCCTCCTGGCCTGATCCCCCTAACTTGCTATCTACTGTCCTTCCTTTCCATGTGGAGACATGCTGAGACCCCTGAGCAGGCATGCTAAGATCTCTCTGCCACGGCCCCACCCTCATCCTGATTGGTTGTTACGTGATGCGTCCCAGACAATTTGCATATTTCTCTATTATTAGTATAGATTTAAAAATACTGTGACTATTAGGTCTAAAGATAATATATCTAATACACATACAGTATGTATGTAGATGTACATATCAGTGCTCTCTTTTCCAAGAAATATATTATTAGTGGTTAGTTTACATTAAGTATCATATAACACTGTAGATAACTAAATATGAGTTTAAATTTTAGGTCATGTATCACAAGTCATCCAATGCTTGTAGTAAATAGACATATTCCTGCATTAAATATTCATTAAGGGCTTATAATGAGTATTGTGCTGTTGCTATGTGGGGGAAAGTTTGGAAAATATACTGTTCATGTCAATACAGTGTTTATATTCTGTTAAGAAAGATCACTTTCACAAAACTTATTTAGTATAGGTAGTACAAGAGTACAAGTGTGTTGGGTGTTCAAAGTTGTACGATAATATTATCAACTGAGAGATCAGCAAATCTTCATAAAATAAGTAGCATTTCTACTGACCCTTGAAGAATAATTAAGGTTGGAAGAGTAGACAGAAACCAGACATTGGAACAGTTAAATTCACATAAAATAAATGACATGAAAAAGACAAAAGGCAAGAAAGTATGGAGTATATTCTGGTGAAAATGAACTATTCAGTTTGATAGTTAATGAGAATCTGATTGATACCAAATAATTATTAAAATTTACATAAAATTAAGAGGCTCAGATTCTATTCTCTATTCCATAAAACCATTTTAATACATTTACCTACAAGTGATTTTTGATCCATATTTATTGAATGTTAATATGGCAGCAATGAGTGACATACAAAGAAGATTAATGAAAAATTGAATAAATGTGTATATATTTATTTGTCATTGCTATTTCTGTCAGAGTAAAATATAAATTACCCAACAACAAAAATTTTATGTTTTCTTTTTTCTCTCACATTTTCTTATTAAAAAGAGAAAATAAGATTCATCTATCAATCAGGGGCTGCCAGTCAGTACTGGCAAAGTTGTGCCCCTGTGTGAGGAGGAACCAGGAATGCAATGAAACGTGACGGAACCCTCGAAAACTGAGAGTAAGAAAATGAAAGTGACTGTGCCAGAAGTCATTGGAGCCGCCTGAGATTTCCAAGTTCGAGAGAATTGTTTCTCAGCTAAGGAATTTACTATCTCTGTTATGCTTCTTAAGAATGTCAGTATGGGAAAAAGCAAGATGGTGGCATAGGTAAACACCTGAACTTGCTGCCTTGCACAATCACTTCAAAAATACAACTAAAAGACAAAACGGACATCATCCAGAATGACAGGAAGGCTGGCTGAGTGGAAATTCTACAACTAGAAAGAAAGATAAAAGCACACTGAGACTCAGAGGAGGTGCAGAAGTAAAGGCAGAGGTACAGAGGCACGAGGCACATGAGCGGAGAGGGCTGGCAACTGAGTAAGCAGCTGGCTTTCTCAATCGGGAGGGAGACACAAGCTTCTGACTGCTCTGAACTCCAGTTCTGGGTGAGACTCTAGGGACCCAGACTTATACGAGGGGAAACTGGACTGTCTGGCATGGGGCTGGAACACAAGGGCGGCTTTTTCTCAGAGGTGCTTGCAGCGATTACCACGGGCCATGAGATCCGGGAGACTCTTAGGGCAGGGCTGAAGGTCAGCCATTGCAGTTTGCTCCGCCCTGTTAATTCCCTGAGAACCCGCCACACCCAAGCTGTGCACAGAGGTTTTTGCATATGAATGGCCCAGCCCTTTGCAATCTAAAATTACCTAACAAACTGAAGCTGGGTCAGAGAGCCCCAGAACTTCCAAAAGAAAGCCCAAGGCCCCACAGCAGCTTGCATTGCTTTACAGCTGGGCCTCATCTCGGCACCTCCAAACTCCAAACAAAAAAGAGGAATCTGCAGATTCCTCCATAGCTCCTGCTGGATGGCCTCAGGCAGAGCTAAATTTGCACCTCCTTGGAGATCCAAGAGCCAGTGTACCAAGGGGTCAGAGTGGGACCATCCAGATTACAACTCCTCAGATCCATAAGGAACACACTCAGGGGCAGACACATTGAGCACCAAAGCCCCACTGAAGCAAGTCCTGTCCCATAAGGGTGTCTCCAGCACAGAAGTTTTCCCATCGTAGACACAACTGATCCTCACAGACAATTAGCCTGGAGGTCAATTCCTTCCAGTGATACCAACAACAATCAAGGCTTAACTACAACAAGACTGTGCATCCAGCCCACAAAGGGGTGCACCAAGTGTGTCCACCTCAGGTTATTTGGGAGGCTGAGCCATTGGGCCCTATAAGACACCTAGCACACAAAGCCGCTCTATCAACACAGGGAAGCAGCCAATATGCGGAGACAAAGAAACAGGTCACAAGTGACAGAAATGGAGGAAAGCCAATGCCTGGATATAGAGTTCAAAACCACGGTTATAAGGTTTTTCAAGAATTTTCTAAAAACCGCCCATAAATTTAGTGAGTCCCTTGAGGATATGAAAAAGGACCAACTAGAAATTAAACATACACTGACTGAAATAAAGAATAATATATAGAGATCCAACAGCCAACTAGAGGATTGCAAGAATCAAGTCAAAGATTTGAAATACAAAGAAGCAAAAAACACCCAAACAGAAAAGCAAAAAGAAAAAAGCATCCAAAAATATGAAGATAGTGTAAGGAGCCTCTGGGACAACTTCAAGTGTACGAATATCTGAATTATAGGGGTGCCAGAAGAAGAGAGAAAGCAAGATATTGAAAATCTATTAGAAGAAATAATGGCAGAAAAATTCCCTTCCCTGGTGAAAGAAATAGACTTACAAGTCCAGGAAGCTCAAAGAACCCCAAACAAAAGGAATCCAAAGAGGACCACACCAAAACACATCATAATTAAAATGCCAAGAGCAAAAGACAAAGAGAGAATATTAAAAGCAGCAAGAGAAAAACAGTTAGTTACCTACAAGGGAGTACCCATACAATTTTCAGCTGATTTCTCAACAGAAACTATGCAGGCCAGAAGGGAGTGGCAAGAAATATTCAAAGTCATGAATAGCAAGAACCTACAACCAAGATTAATCTACCCAGCAAAGCTATCATTCAGAATTGAAGGTCAGATAAAGAGCTTCACAGATAAGAAAAAGCTAAAGGAGTTCATCACCGCCAAACCAGTATTATATGAAATGCTGAAGGTATTATATGAATTATATGAAATCTGAAAGAAGAGGAATAAGAAGAAAAAGGTAAAGATAAAAATTATGAACAAATACATATCTATCAACAAGTAAATCTAAAAATCAAGTGAATAAAAAATCTGATGAACAGAATAAACTGGTGAATATAATAGAATCAGGGGCATAGAAAGTGAGTGGACTGATAATTCTCAGCGGGAAAGGGGTGTGGGGGTTGCAGGAAGAGACTGGACAAAAATCGCACACCTATGGATGAGGACAGTGTGTGGGGGGGGGGGTAAGGGCAGAGGGTTGGGTGGAAACCAGGTGGAGGGGAGCTATGGGGGGAAAAATGAGGAAAAACTGTAATCTGAACAATAAAAATTTATTTTAAAAAATTAAAAATAAAAAGGGAAAATAAAAAACAAACAACAATAAAAATACAGTAATATTTATTACTGCAATATCAGAAAATTATTTTTTTAAAAAAATATATTTTATTGATTTTTTACAGAGAGGAAGAGAGAGGGATAGAGAGTTAGAAACATTGATGAGAGAGAAACATCGATCAGCTGCCTCCTGCACACCCCCTACTGGGGATGTGCCCGCAACCAAGGTACATGCCCTTGACCGGAATCGAACCTGGGACCCTTGAGTCCGCAGTCCGACGCTCTATCCACTGAGCCAAACCGGTTTTGGCAGAAAATTATGATTTAATAAGTATGTCATATTAATGACCAGAGTAATTTATTTGAATTTATAATTTGTGTATATGATTAATGTATGCTATGACAATTCATAAATCCTTTTACAAGCAGTCAGTATGGCAGACCATCAGCACATTTTTACTAAATTCTGTAAATTTGGTGGCATTCTCTATAGATAGCAACTAATAGTATGTACACTAATCAATCAGAATGGATGCCAGCCAGTATGCCTTACCAATTTCTAGTGGCTGATTATCAGTGTTTATATCAAGTTGCTGTTTGGCTTACTATGATGAATTATACCTCATACAAGTCATGTAAAGTTGAAAGCTTGAATAGAAATGAATGAACAAAGGGAATGATTAGAAGAAAATATAGCAAAATAATGATAGTAGTTATCAACAGTCTTTTTTTTGATTCTTGAAAATAATTCTGGAATGATTTACACATTCTTGGGTATAAAATTTTTATATATTTAAAAGCAAAAACAAAACAAAAAAGCTTGAATTTAATTTTTCAATAAATACTTGGTGTCCCCCAAAAAATGTATACACACTATGAATATTTATAAAGGTGGTGTTTATTAAAATACATTTCATTTTCAAAATAGAATCAGCTGTTAAAGTATGTATACATTTTGGGACACCCTGTATAGATAGATTATATATATATCCTATCTAATAATAGAGTAATATGCAGATTAACCATCACTTTGTGACAAAAATGGTGGCGCCCATAGACACAAGATGGCAGTGCCCAGTCCTCTCAGGCCCACCAGTGACCCCCCAGTCTCAGGGAGGGCTGCCGATGAGAGCCCACCGTGCGGCCCAGGCTGTAGGCCTGGGAGGTGGCCACGCCCCTGGCACAATTTGCTACTAGCCTTAACCCATGCATCCCTGGTGCAATCTGCTCCCAGCCACAGCCCTGGCCATCCACCTGGGAGGCTCCCCTGCCCCCCCAACCCCATGAGATCTGCTTCCAGCCCCGGCTGGGGCTGTGGGCCTGCAAGGCAGCCACGCAGTCTGGCTCGATCCGCTCCCAGCAGTGACCGAGGTCGTAGGCCTGTCAGCTGGGAGGCGCCCATGCCCCTCTCAGTGCGTTTTGCTTCCAGCCGAGGCCAGGGCTGTGGGCCTGGGAGGCAGCTGCACCTCTCCAGTGTGATCTGCTCCCAGCCGTGGCCTGGGCCTTAGGCCTGTTGGCTGGGAGGTGCCTGCGCCCCTCTCAGTGCGCGTTCAGCTTTCAGCCATGGCCATGGCTGTGGGTCTGGGAGGCAGCTGTGCCTCCCAGGCACGATCCACTCCCAGCTGTGGCCCTGGCCATAGGCCTGTCAGCTGAGAGATGCCTGCGCCCCTCTCAGTATGTTCCACTTCCAGCTGTGGCCAGGGCTGTGGGCGCACCTCTCCCGTGTGATCCACTCCCAGCCATGACCCGGGCCGTAGGCCTGTTGGCTGGGAGGCGCCTGCGCCCCTCTAGGCACATTCCGCTTTCAGCCGCCGCCAGCTTCTTCCCAACCTGCAAAACTCCAGCTTGATTCCCCTATAAAGGGAAGAGAATAGGACAGGATGTTCCCAGGAAATGGTGACAACATGTTGCATGTGTTAACTGTGCTGGAGCTGTGTCCACGGCACTGTGGGAACACTGAAGAAGGAGCAAGCAGATCCGGCTGGAAGGATGGAGAGAGGGCCACAGAGACTTGGCCAACCCTCAAAGGGCCCAGTAGAACTTTCATAGGTAGAGAAGATTGAGATTATTAAGAGGAGAAAGGCATCTTGGAAGGAGTATTTCTAGCAGAAGGGAAAAAATGGGCCAAAAGTTTGTGGGAAAACAGGTAAGTAGAGTGTTAGTAGACCTCTATGTGAAAAAACCTTCCATCTTGACACCTACATTACTTAACAGACTTGGCTCCAATTGACTTTGCCCTTTCAAAATAATTTTTGGAGGGAAAGATGGACAGTTGATTACATGTCCATTATTTATAAAAGAAAAGGAAACTTTTAGAAAATATGAAAAAGTGTGAAATCACCTATAAACCTACTTATTCAAATATAAGCCCAACAACCACATGATATCACCTTTCCAAGGTCTCATGAAATTCCTGTTTAAGGAGTTTATTTTATGACACTTTTAGTTTGGGTTTACATTTTTACTGGTTTGTCAAGACCACAGCAGGTACACTGTCCAATATGTTAAAGAAAAAACCCTATCTAATAAAGAGGGAATATACAGGGGAGGGCATTTGGGGGTGACCGGGCTGTCAGGGGAGGGCAGTTGGGGATGATCAGGGCAGCAGGGGAACAGTTAGGCATCAATCAGGCTGGCAGGGGAGTGGTTAGGGGCAATCAGGCAGTCAGGCAAGCAGTTGGGAGCCAACAGTCCCGAATTATGAAAGGGATGTCCGACTGCCTGTCCAAACAGATTGGAGAGGTTGGGATGAGGGACACACCTCCCCGCAGTGCACGAATTTCATGCACTAGGCCATATATATATATATATATATATATATATATATATATATATATATATATATATTATACTATTTAAATGTTTTTCAGTGATCAAAGTGAAAAATTTACTTAATACGTATTATATTTTGCTTCCTACCTGAAACATTTTATTTCCTTATCAAAACATTTTCTTCTTCCTTCCTTCCTTCCTTCCTTCCTTCCTTCCTTCCTTCCTTCCTTCCTTCCTTCCTTCCTTCCTTCCTTCCTTTTAGAGGGTAATAAAATCTGGAACTGTAACACATTCAAATATTTTATAAGAAACAAAGTTATTACAGAACTAGCGGTCCGGTGCATGAAATTCGTGCACGGGGGCGGGGGGTGTCCCTCAGCCCAGCTTGCACCTCCTCCAAACCTTTCTTCCTTCTTGTTCCCTCCCTCCTTCCTCCCTTCCTTCCTTCCTTCCTTCCATTTCTCTCTTTCTATCAAATCATGAAAGTTTCTCTTATTTTTTTAAGGTAATCCTTATTGATTTTATGTAGTTGAATTATCTTGTGAATTAACAGCATTTATATCTTGCTATCTAAAAGCAAATTACTTTAATATATCCAATTCTCACTACAGCAGTAATTTTCTAACACCTGCAGTTATAAATATTCATTAACTCTCTCTAATATTATAAAGTAAAAGGTTATCAAATATCTCTGAAGAGTTGGAAAAACTAGAGGTTGCAAGATAATTACTGTAGTATATTTGACTTTTGTAAAAATTGCCATATTTAAAGCTGTATTTCATATTTGCACTTTCATAAACAATTAAAACAAACACTAATTAGTAGACCTCACTAACTTACTCTTTTTTGGGAGAAAATAACTATGGAAAACTAAGGTATTTGGCCATATTAATATATAACTGGAAACTAGCTGCTTTAAATGTCATATCTACCAGAATTGTACTCAGGAATGAATAAGTCCATTTTGTGTGTGTTTATGTGTGTGTGTGTGTGTGTGTGTGTGTGTGTGTGGTGTGTTCCAAAAGAAAAATAATGTTTCTCTGGCAAGTAGAAGTTTCTTACATCAGATTCAGATTTATATTTCTCCCTCTGTACAGGGCTCTGTAGATGAAGAGTTGTATCACCAGATATCCCTCAAGGAAAGACTTATTGCTGCAGCAGTAAGCTCCTCCCAGGTTTGCCTTATGTATTGAAAGTCACCTTACATGAGGCCAGTTCCTCCTCAGGATGGCCCATCTTACCTAATAAAAGAGTAATATGCAAATTAACCATCATTCTGCTACATCCACCAGCCACTCCCACCAGCCATGCCCACCAGCCAATCAGAGCAAGTATGCAAATTAACCCCAACCAAGATGGCTGTGGCCACAGAGAGCAGGAGGGAGGCTTGGCTTTTCCTGGCAATGGAGGAAGCCAGGCTTTCCACACACCCTGCTGGGCCCAGACCTCCACTCAAGGGTACAAAGTTTCAATTATAGAAGGTAAATAAATTCCAACAGAAATAGCAGCAGCCACAGAGCTGGAAGAGCAGGAGGCTAGGGTTGCCCCAGGTGATGGAGGAAGCCAAGCTTCTGCAGCCCTGGCCGGCTCAGGCCTTCACTCCAGGCTACAAAGTTTCAATTATAGAAGATACATAAATTCCAACAGAAATGGCTGCTGCCACGGAGTGAGCAGGAGGCTTGGCTCCATTCCAGGCTACAAAGTTTCAATTGTATAAGATAAATAAATTCCAGATACCAGGGCTTCTGCTTGGGTTGCCGGGGGTGTGGCTGGCCTGCAAACCACCACAGGCCCCTCACCCAGGCTGCCCCACACCCCAAGGGAACCCCCACCCTGATCTGGGACATCCTTCAGGGCAAACCAGCTGGCCCCCACCCATGCACTAGGTTTCTATTCTATCTAATAAAAGAGTAATATGCAGATTGACCATCACTCCAACACACAAGATGGCTGCCTCCATGTGGTCAAAGATCTTGCCCCCATGTGAACACAAGATGGCCACCACAAGATGGCCAGCAGGGGAGGGCAGTTGGGAGGGACCAGGCCTGAAAGGGAGGGCAGTTGAGAGGGACCAGGCCTGCAAGGGAGGGCAGTTGGGAGCAATCAACCCTGCAGGGGAAGGCAGTTGGGGTGACCAGGCCGGCAGAGGAGGAAAGTTGGGGTCAAACAGGCTGGCAGGGGAGCAGTTAGGTGTCGATCAGGCTGGCAGGGGAGTGGTTAGGGGTGATCAGGCTGGCAGGCAGAAGTGGTTAGGGGCAATTAGGAAGGCAGGCAGGCGAGCAGTTGGGAGCCAGCAGTCCTGGATTGTGAGAGGGGTGTCTGACCCACCGGGATCAGGTCTACATGGGCAGTCGGACATCCCTCCAGGGGTCCCAGATTGGCGAGGGTGCAGGCTGGGCTGAGGGACAACACTCCCACCCCCCGCGTGCACAAATTCCGTGCACCAGGCCTCTAGTATCCAATAACTGATCAAGGCAGGGTCTAAAACCCCTGGCCATTTTGTCTCAAATTAGCTATTTTAAATACCAATAATTTATCCCACAGCTCCTGGTGGTTTGGGCCTGTGAGTACTTTATGAGCACTCAATACAATTCAACTTCTGCTTCCTAATTCTGCTTCTTCTCTATCCCTTCCTCATTTATTGATTCCTAAAATACCCTGCACACCAGGTGCCAACTCAGTGTCTCCTCTGAAGAACCCATCCTATAACAAGGGTATTAATGAAACATTGCCAATGCTGTTGTTCACTCTCATATATATTCAAACAGAGGAATTAGGTCATACAAATACGACACATATTTGTTTGTAATTAAAAATATATTAAAGAAGAAAAAATATCCAGAAAATTCTTAATGCATATAGATATGAATACAAGCGATTTCCCCAATGGAAGGAGGTAACTCCTCTCCTGTCTCTGCAAAGTCCTTTACTTCCACTGTAATGTACCACCTGCAGACCCATTCGTCAGCAGCTCTTATAAGGTAGTTTTCATTGCACCAGCTTGTATTTGTGCAGACTATTTATACCACTTACCAACAGCAGCTCACTATACACGTAGAGTAATAGCACAGATATAACACCACAAACTTAATCAAAGACAAAAGATGTCTATACTTGTGTCTTTATGCCCAGTTATTATAACCTCTAGAGCATAATATTCTTTTAAGAACTCTGTAATTTGTTAATTTTCCATTGTAGATGATTTTCCTATTATCAGTTAACATTTTAAATGTGCACATTTATTTAAAACTTCCCTAAACAAAATATATTGAGCACCAATTGATAAGGAACTGGCTAAGTGCTAGATATAAAATGAGCAAATTGTACAAATATTCCTTATATGAAGGAACTCACAGTCTAATGCAGAAGACAAGTAGGTAAGCAAATGGGATAACTGTCATGAGGAACATAATTATAAAGTACAGTAAACACATGAAGGGAGCAATTTGTTATTAGCTTTAATGTGTTTATTGATCTGTACCCATTATGCTTATTCCTTCAACTGTGCTACTTTCTAATTTGCTCTGGATTGTGGAAATGCATAAATAGTTTAATTATAATCATGTATAAATTTAAAAGCTATGCACAATATTCTGTGAGGGCTCACTTCTGAAAAAAAATTTATTATAGAATATAATAGTGACATATGTATTTTGAATATTTGAGAAAAAATTTAAAAATTACTTTAGCCCTGGCCAGTGTGGTTCAGTTGGTTAGAGCATCATCCCATGCACCAGAAGGTCATGAGTTTGGTTCCTTGTCAGGGCACATACCGAGATTGTGGGTTCAATCCCTAGTCAGGGCGAGTATGGGAGACAACTAATCAGTGTGTCTCTTTCACGTTGATGTTCTCTCTCTCTCTGTCTCTTTCTCCCTCACCCTTTCTACCTCTCTAAAAAAATAAAATAAAAATTATTTTGCAGTTTTTATTACTAGTATAGTTAGAGAATTTGCTGTAAAGCTAAGTTTTATATGTATTGAGTGGTTATGATGCCACCAGTTCTTTTATCTGTTTGTGAGGGAGGAAATACCCAAGTTGTCTATAATGTTCAACATCAAGCTTAATGGTTTGAGAAAAAAAGAGTTGGAGAATGTAAAGCAAACATCCAAACTCTTCTGGTTTCTAAAAAGAGAGATTTTTCCCTGAACATTCCTGGGATTTTGCCTGATATTTTTCTTTTTCCAGTAGACATGAAATAAATTACTCCAATGGTCAATGTGAGAAGAGAGCCATCTTACTTTATTTCATCTTCCTTTTTTTATCTTTGACATGTGGCTACTCTCAGAAAACTCTTATTCATTCAACAAGTGTTTATAATTATAACTAGTAGCCCTGCGCGCAAATCTGTGCGCCAGTAGCTCTCTGTGGGGCCTGACTGCTCTGCACCAGCTGCCCAGAGGCTTCAGTGGCCCAGAGGCACATCCGCAGCTGTGCTTGGAATGCTTGCCTCATTGCCTGCTGCCCAGAGGCCCTCCGCTGCAGGGGTGGAATGCTTGCCTCGTCACCGCGGTGATGAAGCAAGCATTCCCCCAGGCTGCTCAGGCTGCCTGCTCTCAGTGGCCGCCCCACCCAGGACTGGGGGACTCCAGCAGGGCTGAGAGGACTAGGTGCCACCATCTTTGTGACAGAGTGCAATTAATTTGCATATTACCCTTTTATTAGATAGAATGTGCTGATTACTGTACTAGTTATTAAGAATACTGCAGTGAGTAAATAGAATAAAATTTTTTCCTGTCATAGAACACATACTCTAGCAGAATTAGAAAAACAATGACAAAATAAATAAAGTGTAAAGTATGTGAGTGATGAGTGCAGTGAAGAAAAATAAAGCAGGAAAGTGTTTGGATTCACGGGCATGTTAGTAGCTATTTTAAATGTGGTGATTGGAAAATTTTCTACTGACATAAGTGAAATCAGAGCCAAAAGTTTAAGGGGAGAAAGGAAGTCATATGTCAAGCTATATGAAGAATCTTCCAGATGAGGAAAGAACAATTGCAAAGGCCTTTAATGTTTTTAGCATTAAACAATTGGAATCCTACCTGGGAAAGGAAGACCAAGAAGGTCTGTGTAGATGATGCAGGCATTCTAGGCTTTGGAAACCTGAATGTCCAAGACTCACTGTTGGTTCTGTGCTTCTTACAGGAAAGAATTCAAATGTGAGCCAGCATGTGGTTTAAAGTGAAAGAGTTTATTAGTGAAGTAGTGGAACAGAGAGAAGGCTACTCCATAGATATAGCAACCCCCACCCTGCTTAGATTTACTTCTTTCATTGAGGCTTATTTAATTGAGGGGTAGGGTATTCAATAAGGGAAAAAGATATTCAAAAATTTTTTGGAAAGGTGTGGAGATACCTCAGAAAACACTGTGGGCCATTTTGTGTCCTTATATGGGTTTTTGGTTTCCAATCATGGCACATGGGATGTGTCTTATAGAGTGCTAAAGTATTACAATGAGAGTATAATGAGACTAGGGGTCATTGTAAGGTGAAATTATTCATTATGTTGGACCAAGATGGACTCTGCCAGTTTTAAGCCATAAGTCTGTTGGGGGCTGGTCTTATTATCTATGTGATAGTCCTCGTAGCACTTATCAGTTACAGCTATTTTGCCACATACCCTCTTGCAAAGCATTCTAGTCCTCTTCTCTATGCCATTAAATTTTAAGAGTCTGTATTACACACATTAAACAAGGAGGTCAGGAGTAGCTGCAGTGGCCCATGATTGTCATCAAAACAATAGAGGCTTAGTAAATTTTGTGATTCAGTAGTAAGATTATGTATGTTGCTTTCTGTTTAAGGCATATTTATTTTACTTTTATTTTTTGTTAATCCTCACTTAAGGATATTTTTCCATTGATTTTTAGGGAGAGTGGAGGGAGAAGGAGAGACAAACAGAGAGAAACATCTATGTGAGACACATCGATTGGTTGCTTCCACATGCACCCCAACCAGGGCCTGGGATTGAGCCTGCAACCAAGAAACATGTACTTGCCCAGAATTGTACCTGGGACCCTTCAGTGTGTGGGCAGACTCTCTATCCACTAAGCCAAACTGGCGAGGGCAATGCATATTTAAATAATGAATGTAATATTTGTTTATTCATCTACTATGGCATATTTCTCAATCAGATTTGAACAGAGGCAGAAAATGGGTTTAATTTTATTTATTCACATAAATCAAAACATTTTTAATATTCAGTAATTTATACAAATAAAAGCAATATAATTGTTTCCCTTTGAACTATTCTCTATATTAAATATTTGTGTTTATAATATACTAGAGGCCAGGTGCATGAAATTCATGCACTGGGGGGGTGTCCCTCATCCCAGCCTGTACCCTCTACAATCTGGGACCCCTCAAGGGATGTCCAACTGCCGGTTTAGGCCCAATCCTGCAGGGACAGGCAGTTGGACATCCCTTTCACAATCCAGGACTGCTGGTTCCTAACAACTCACCTGCCTGCCTTCCTGATTGCCCCTAACCACTTCTGCCTGTCAGCCTGATAGCCCCGTAACTGCTCCCCTGCCAACATGATTGACACCTAACTGCTCCCCTGCTGGCCTGATTTCCCCCAACTGCCCTCCCCTGCCGGTCATCTTGTGACAATGTGAGGGTGGCCATCTTGTGATGATGTGGGGGTGGCCATCTTGTTACAATGTGGGGGAAGCCATCTGTGGCAGCCATCTTGTGATGATGTGGGGATGGCCATCTTGTGACAATGTGGTGGTGGCCATCTTGTGACATGAGGGTGTGAGGGTCAATGTGAATATTACCTCTTTATTATATAGGCTATTTTATTAACACAAAAAAATCTCACATGTAATTTTTGTTTTTCTTTTATTTTATTTTACCCTAACCCTAACCCTAAAAAGTTGTGATTTTTATTTCATAATTTTATTTTCTTCCCTTTGTTCTCCCTCCCTCTTCTCTTTTTTTTCTGTGCCATTTTATCTTCTTTCTCTCCTTTGATAAGTACCTCTATCCCATAACTTTACAAAACTTAATATGTAAGGCTCTGGTAGTCAGTTCCTTTATATTTCAGTTAAAAATCATGTAGTGATAAGATCTTGCTTTTAAGCATCAAACTTTCTGGTTGATTACTTAGTATTTTATGTATAGTTCAGGAACAGTGGCTTCATCCTTTTAAACAGCTATTGGATTAAAGGACTAGGGAGTCATAATGTTCCTTCTGTTGGGCTACGGAATGGAGATATTATAATTAAACATGAATTTCCCAACCTTTTATGGAAACCAATAGGCTTGGCCTAATCAGGTACTTCTCTGGATAAATATCTTGATATATAACAACATTGTCATATGAATTTTATTCTTCTTTCTATTTCTGACAGATTCTAAGAATCATGAAAAGACTAATAAATTTTTTAATAAATAAGAGGTTGTGTGGCTAATTCATGTTATAATATTTTTAATTTGGTCTGTCCATATGTGTGTTTAGTTAAATACATTGGTCTTATAAACAAAAACTTTTTAATATTGCTTCAATATAAATCAATGCGAAAGATTTTATGTACTCAATCAATTATTCAATAAACTCCTCTTCTATGATTTTTCCCTTACCAGGGTAAAAGAAGCGTGAAAGAAGTATAAAATAGAATACCTAACTTCAAGATTTGTACAATTCAATTATATAGGTCATAAGTAAATAAGCAAGCAGGCATTTGTTTTGTTTTAATGCACTTTATATTACCAGGCTCACAAGTGTATTCCTACCATAAGTGTCCATATACCCTTATCCTTGATCTATATTAAGTTTTGAGATAATAAAACAAGGTATTTTAAAAACTTAATCCATAATCTGACCTTAGACATAGATTCCAGGGTCACATTCACCAGTGCAGAAAGATGGGGCCTTTTCTGATTAAAGAGTAAGGAAGATGAGCTTACACTAGCTTCTGGGCTCAGAAAGTACTCTTAATGAATCCTTGCTCTCAGACCCTTAAAAAGACATCTTCTTGAAATACCTGTAATGCCCCAACATTCTAATTTATTGATTGCTTGACTGATTTTTAGAGATAGAGAGATTTATTGTACCACTTATTTATTCATTCATTTGGTTTATGTACCCTGATTGGGGATTGAGCCCATAACCTTGGCATATCCTGACAATGTTCTAACCAACTGATTACCTAGCCAGAGCCTATAATTTTTCTATTTGGTTAAAATAATGCCATTTAAAACAAAACATACATATTTTTTATTGGTTAAAATCAACCTTAATTTCACTCTAAACCACTCTGTTTAAAATTGCTGTATATTGACCTAGCTATGTGTCAAACCATTATACCCTTCAACAATCTTAAACAGATTGTCTTCTTCAAGGCAAGCTACCACCAAAAGTATTACTTCATGAATACTCTCACTAACTGACTGCCTTCAGTGCTATGTTCTCTGTGAATTAAAATTGGCAGATTTAGGTCCAAATTAAATCACTCTGTTTTCTTTGCATATTTTTATCACAGAAATTCACAGATGTTCATCATTTTCCCCTGTTAAATATGTTACCACACTGCCACCCACACTCTTACTTTTCAAGGGATAGAAACACATTTTCATCTGAGTGACATACTTTTAAATTTTAATTTAATTAACACATTTAAAAAAGTGGCACAAAACAATGTAAAACTCTCTCAACCTTTATCATCCTAACTAAATCGAATGCCTGGCATTCATAGAATGTCACAAACTTTAACTACCATTATTTTATCTAACAGTTATCCTATGAGATCATTACTGCTAAGGAAAGTAAATGGCCCAGCCGTGATCACCCTGATGATTAATGATCAAAATTTAGATGGATCCTGGAATGCAGCAAGAAAACATGAAGATGAAAAAATCTTACCTTCCCTGCTTCTGCATTGGGGAAGGGGGGTAAGGGGGGTGCCGCCTCGGCTGTCCTGATGCCCCCCCCCCAGGTCTAATTACTTCAGACCCAGGCACAGGAGTGCCTAACTGCTCTCCCCTCCTTGTCTGATCCCCCTAACTGCCTATCTGCTCTCCCCTCCTGGCCTGATCCCCCTACAAGCCATCTAGAGAAATAAGGAGAAGATACTAACAATTATAGGTACATCATGAGAAATGTGTTTAATAGATGAGATGTATTACTAATTCAAATGCCTAAGGCAGGTGTAGACACATCCGTGTTTGTGATTCATCCTAGAGGTGGATAAGAAATAGCAAAAGAGGAAAAGCAGAAAAAAAGGTGAGTGGCACAATTTGGCTTTGGAATTTTTGTATGACCTGCACTCTTTCAGGGGCTCCTAGAGAACTGTTCCTCAAACAACAGTGCCCATAACCAGTAACCCTGAATTTGCTAAAAATTCATGTTCTTCTAGAGTGTCTGATTCAATAAGTAGAGCATGGAACCATTGTTCTGGAGAATTAGGTAAAACTATTATCAAAATAATGATGAGATATCATTTGCCCTTTTTAGTATGTGGACATTTGCATTGAGGCACAAACAATGGTGGGTTAAACTGCTGGTGCTATGAGACAGACTAAGGTGTGACACTATCTTATCCTAGTACTCATATTCTTTAATGCCACACACACACACAGAGTAAAAAAAAAAAAAGTTTTACTTAAGAATACCTTTTGTGAAGTAGTAAATTCACTCAGTAATTTATTAATTCTTTACCTGACTATACCTATTTCTAATATTCTGTGTAACAAAATGGGAAATACAAATGAAACACTTCTACTATATTATGAAATGAAATGATTTTCTATTGCAAAATGTACTTATTAGTATATGTCAATGGGGGAAAGGAGACATATGTAATACTTTAAATAATCAATAAATTAAAATTAAAAAATAATAAAATAAATAAAACTGAAAGAAAACCATAAGACATTGAAGAAAAAGATTGAAGAAGATACCAATAAATGAAAGGTAAGGATAAACCATAAAAAAATGTACTTATATGATTATTTGTGTTTCAGCTATACTAACTTTTGTTGTTTTCCATGAAATGCCATTTTTACTTGAAAGAATGAGTGAACAAATTTTATTTCAGACAATATCAAAACCTGTATCGCATTACCACAGTAGATTTAAAAAATGTGATACTCTACATATAATAGGATTCTGATTTTAAAAATATGACGTAAGTATAAACTTTCTTTCTATTCGGTCTTTAACTGGAACTTTACAAATTTCCACCAGTAGGTGAGTGCCAAAGATGTTATATTTGTGGATTTCCACATATTCTTTGCTATACCTCAGAATTAATTATTTATGAAATGGCTGATCACAAGAAAAAATGGAAATTATATCCCAAAAGGGAAATATTATCATTGACTAAAAACTTGTGATGTAAAGCATTACATTACAGTGATATTTTCTGATCACCATTTTAGATGCATTTATAAACATTTAGAATACAATGCACTTTGTGTGTGTGTTTTTTGTTTAAATATATTTTTTTTATTTTTTACAGCTTTACAGATGTCCTCATTTCCCCCTTTGCCTCCTTCCACCCAGCCCCTGTCTCACCCCAGGTCTTCATCACATTATTGTCTGTGTCCATGGGCTATGCATTTAAGTGTATATGATCTTTGGTTAATCTCTTCCCATTCTCTCCACCCCGCTCCCTACTGAGATCTGTCATTCTGTTGCATGCATTCATGCCTCTGGACCTATGTTTTTGTCACTTTGTTTTGTTCATTTCATTCCACATATAAGTGAGATCATGTGATATTTGTCTTTCTCTAACTGGCTTATCCTTCCTAATAATCCTACCTAATAAAAGGGTAATATGCAAATAACCATCACTCCGCTACGCCCACGATTGGGCCGGCAGGAGGCTGGGGGGCGGGACTCGGGGTGGCCTATCTGGCTATTGAGAAGCGCCGGAGGCTTTTGGCCGGGTGCACAAGCGGACACCCAGCTCCCCTGCCATCGAAAGCGGGGAGCTGGGTGTCTCTCTGTGCATATGGAGAAACTATAAGATGCCAAGAAAGAAACCACTACTAAGGAAAGGACTCAAAAACTAAAACTGTGGAACTTACAGGTAAAGAAATAGGAGAAAATCTTTGCTACTTTGGAGGTAGCTAGATAGCTTAAAAGGACAGAGAAAACACTAACCATAATAAGTAATTATTAGATTTGTTAAAATTAACATCTTCTCTTGAAAAAAGACACCATTATGAAAATAAAAAGGCAAGTCATGGGGAGAAATTATTCACAATACGTATGTCTGAAATAGACTTTTATGGAGAATATCTATGAAGCAGTCTCACAATTCAATGGTAAGAATACAGACAACCCAATGTTCAAAATGTGCAAAAGATTTGAACAGACACATCACAAAAATAAGATCTATACCATCATGTGATGATTAATATCATTAGTCATATGGGAAATGTGGATTAAGCCTCAGTGATTTTCTACAAAACACACTAGAAAGGCTAAAATTAAAAAGACTGACAATAACAAGTATTGACAAGTATAAGGAGCCACTATAACTCTCATGTAGGTGGGAGTATAAACTGTTGCACCCACTTTGGAAAATGTATTGACAGTTTCTTAGAAAGGTAAACATTCCCTTACCATAGACCCAGCAATGTTACCTCTTGGTATTTAAAATAAATCAATAAATCATAACATTTGTTCACACAAGGATTTGTACACAGATGTCCATTGTAATCCTATATAATAAAGAGCTAATATGCTAATTAGACCAGATGGCAGAACAACCTTCCAGAACGATCAGTGGGCGGGGCTGTGAGGTAGCCGGGGCCACAAGGAAGCCGGGGCTTTGAGGGCTGAGTTCCTTGGACAAATTTTGTGCATCGGGCCTCTAGTTTCTATTATAATAATCTCCAAGTCCATCCATGCAACTTTTAAAATCAGTTTCTTTATTTCATACCTGCTTTCATAAATGCTTTTAATTCTCTGTCATATACCTTTGGCTTGTGGTGATATTTATAATGAGTCAGTTAGCAAAGGTGACTGGCTGAATTGATTTATGTCAGATGGACCTATCCCCTTCTCATATAAATGGCATGACCTCCATAAATCAAAGTTCCAAAGGTGTTAGCCAGTTTTAATGAAAGCATAGAAGTTCCCCTAAGATGAGTAAGCAATACTGTTACTTTTTCTTTCTTTATCTTGTAAAGAATAAGAGGAGTTCTAAAATATAGTTGATACAACTTTCTATTATTCCCTAGTTGCCTCTTGTATTATATGCCTTACACAATGAAAACTTTTAAATTTATAAGTATTTCACAGCATTACTAATATTGAGAGATCCTCAGACGTTAATTAGTAAACAGGCATGAATAAGACGACTAAGTTGTTTAATCACTTCCTACCAGGCATTGAGTTAGAAATTTGCAATTTCACTTATTCTTCATAAGATTAGTACTAAAATGGTAATATAATTTATTATTTAAAGAAACTGAGACATTAGAGAAGTTTAGTTGTTCAGTTATATCACAGAGGAGGACCGAAGCAAGGATTTATATCTTTACTAGTGGCCCGGTGCATGAAATCTGTGCACATTAAAAGGGAATTAATTAGAGGAAATATTTTATTATTGCTATTTGCCCTTTCTCTATAATAGAAGTGTCAGAGATGAAAGACAATTAGGAAAATGTATATGAAAATCTCCCTCCTGTCAGAGTCAGGGACATGCCACGGGACCCAGAGTCAAGTCACGCCCAGTCACGTGGTGCACCTTGTAATCGTACAAGACCCAGACCCAGCCAGCCCCACCCCTGTCAAGCCCCGCAAGGTGGGGAGCACAGACTCAGGTCCCCTGGCCCAGGACCAGGATGGGGGACGTGGCCTCAGTTCCCCCGTCAAGCCCCACCAGGTGGGAGGTGCGTTCTCAGGTCCCCCATCAAGCCCTGCCGGGCAGGAGGCAAAACCTCAGGTCCTCCGGCCCGACTCAGGTCCTCTGATACCAGCACGAGGGTACAAGGTCGCGAGGGCATGAGGGTGCGAGGGCGCAAGGGCATGATGACCATTTGCATATTAGCTCTTTATTATATAGGATTCTAGAGCACAAGCTTTTAAACAATAAACACAGTTTCTCATTCAATACACTTAGAAGACTATGTATATAAATAAATATACATTATAAAAATTTTGTGTGAGAGAGGACCAAGATGGCGGCATAGGGCGGATGTCTGATTGTTGCCTACCACAACAATTTTGAAACTACAACTGGAAAACAGAGCAGACACCATCCAGAACCACCAGAGGGCTGGCTGAGCGGATGCTCTACAACTAGAATAAAAGAGAGGGGGACGCGGGATGATGCTGATGCCAGTGAGCCAATTTCAATGTCCACCAGTTCCTTATGTGTACATGTCAGCACTGACTTTTCAGTTCTGGATGGTGGACAAATGGTGGTAATGCAGGTCCGACTCCCTCTGGTTTGGTCTCGCCCGGACCCAGGGGCGCGTGGCCTCACCCGGACCTGGGACCCAGCATCACCCGGGCCCTGGGGCGCGTGGCCTCACCCGGACCCGGGATCCAGTCTCAGGGGAACTGTTGGTCCAGAAAGAAACTCACTACAGACTGATTCATTTGCCTGTCAGCATAACTATTATTGCTCGTCTCACATTCGGTTCTTATAAGTATATTTCTAGTAACACATGATCTCATTCATCTAGGGGAAATGATGAACAACATAGACTGATGAACAAGAACAGACCCAGAAACAAGGAGGCATCCATCGGACTGTCGGGCCTCAGAGGGAGTGTGGGGGTGGGAGGGAGGGATCAACCAAAGGACTTCTGTGCATGCGTACAAGCCTGACCAATGGTTAAGGACAACAGGGGGGTGGGGGCATCCGTGGGGAGGGGTGTGGGATGGGAATGGGGGGATGAGAACAAATATGTGACACCTTAATCAATAAAGAAATTTAAAAATTTTTTGTACTCTAAATTTAAAAAGGTACAAACATGATTTAATATGAACCTGCTTAATCACAGGAATAAAGAAAAAATGTGGACATTAGCTGCAAAGAAAGAATTAGGAAAATATTGAAACAATCTAGGCAATAGTTGAACAGAAAGCTCTATAAGACAGCAAAGTCATAAGGCCATATATATTTTCCTTAATTTTAGCATGTTCAATACAAATTTTAAAAAGCTATGAAATTTTAGCCTATGACTTATTATAGATGCCTTAACAGATGGTAATATAGAATACTGTATAAGCATGTTTTCAGACCAGGACAGCCACATGGGGCTATGCAGATTGTGCAATGTATTAGTATTACTCCAAGAGATGCCACTGACAGCATCATCTATGAGAAAGCCAATTCCTGACCGATCTTATTGACATTGGAATGGAATAGTAAGAATAATGATTCAGTTAGGAAAATTCAGACTTGGAGAAAAGAAGAAAAAATTACTTATTTAACATGCTTTCACACATCAAACTTTAATTCTTTTAAAGTTTTTTTGGGGGAGGGGAGTTGTAATGAAACTTGGTCTCTTTAATACTAACATAGATTTTGAAAACTGAGCACCCATTCATGGACCTAGACCTACCTTAACCTTTAATTTTTAATGTTTCCAAGATATCTATACATTTTACTTTACAAGAATGAGGAAGTGATATTCTATGTTCCAAAGATGCCCTGAGACTTCTGAGTGGGTTTTATTTCTATACCTAGAGCAATAAAAAATATTTCGCTTTCCTCTTTCTGTGCCCTTAATTTAGTCATAATGGGAAATAAAAATTGTTTTTACATTTTACCAGGGAAATATTAGAGTAATAATAACTAGTATTTCCACTTAAAATCCTTAGAAGAGAGTTGCTAGTGGACAAAAAAACAAAACAGTTTTTGAAAAAAGCTACCTTTAAATTATTTGAAGAAAAATGCAAAGTATCTAGAGCTATATTCAACATTTACAAAATGCTTTAATAAAAAAGCAAGCCACATTTCTCAGAGCTCAAGAGGGATATAAATCTTAAACATTACTTTCTCTGTATTCATTTTGGCTAAAATTATAAGTCATTCTAATGGCTAGTTAAATAAGATCATAATTACATTACATTTGAATTTGCATCTATAAACCATTCTTTCATGCCCTTACACTAATGTCTATTTAATGCTTGGTTGTCCATTGTTACAGTTTTACTTGAGAACATGAGTTCAATATTGAAAGGGTCATTTTAGTATAATATAAAAGAGTTTTAATGATGTGTATGATGGGATTTATTATTTTTTTGAATAAATACAATTTTGAGGTAACAACTAAAAAAATCTTTCTTACAAGATGAGAAAAAAAATGGCTACAAAGTTAAACATGCTGACATTACATTTTTTTCTTATTTCCTTTATATTCAAAAAAGGAATAAAATTCATGCACAGGGTGGGGGGCTGTCCCTCAGCCTGGCCTGCACTTTCTCCAATCTGGAATCCCTCTCACAATCCAGAACCACTGGCTCTTAAGCAGTCACCTGCCGGCCTGATTTCCCTAACTGCTCTCCTGCCGGCCTGATGTCCCTAACTGCTCTTCCCTCCTGGCCTGATCCCCCTAACTGCCTAACTGTTCTCCCCTCCTTGTCTGATCACCCTAACTGTCTCCCTTCCTGGTTTAAGCCCCCTAACTGCCTATGTGCTCTCTCTTCCTCTCCGTGCCTTCAGACCCCAGCACAGGAGTGCTGAGAGCTCTCCTCTGAGGCCCCGCCTCTGTCCTGATGCCCCCCTCTGGTCCAGGCAGCGCCACGGGCCTGCACGCACTTCCACCAGGGGGGCTGCCACGGCCCATCCTGATGCCCTCCTCTGGGCTGGGCAGCACTGCAGGCCTGCGTGCACCTCCGCCAGGGGGCCCGCCCCCTGCAGCAGCCTCATGTCCCAGTGGCTCAAGCCCTCCCCCCTTGTCCCCCACCCCCACCAGCTCCTGTGCGCATGCAGCCTGGTCGTGACTGTGACATCGTTAGGACCAATTAGCATATTACCTCTTTATTATATAGATAATTAAAAGGTGGAATTTCTTATAAAAAACAAATTTCAGATTAAGGCAATTCTGGTTTTGAAAAATATTTATGTTACAAAATGTATTTCTTTGGTATATCTACTGTGTCTCTCTCCTAGTTTTAGTGTCCTGGGTACATTCATTGAGGGTTCTACATACTGAAGATGTAGGAGGTCTGAGGGAAGACAAAATGTGGTCTAATTTGACAGTTTTAAATGATGTATCTCAAAATAATGTGTTAATTCAAATCCAGACCCTCCCCCCAAAATACATGTGACATATTGGGTGCTTTGCCATGCTGGATGTTGTCTGCCACAGATTTACAAGTAGATTCATTTCAATGGGGAAAATCTAAAAAATGAAAAGGGAGATGGGTTTGTAGAGTTATTCCTACTGCCCGGCCCCTACCAGGTGGCTCAGTTGGTTAGAGCATCTTCCCATTCACCAAAAGGGTTGCTGGTTCGATTCCCATCAGAGCACAATACCTGATTGCAGGTTTGATCTCTAGTCATGGTGCCTATGGGAGGTAACTGATGGATGTTTCTTACATCAATGTTTCTCTCTCTCTCCCTTCTTCTATCTCTAAAATCAATAAACATATCCTTGGATGAAGATTAAAAATATTCCAATTTATTATGTTTTAAAAAATTTGCACTTATAATGTTTTTTGTTTTGTTTTGTTTTCAGAACTGAATGTTAATATGAAAGTACTGATGAAATAAAAGACTAGTCAAAGCTGTGCTTAATTAGAGAGCTTGTCTTTCTGTATTTTGTGCTATTGTACTCTTCTCTTCAACACACCTCTTATTTAGGAAAATGATGATCTTTTAGATTTGTGCACTCTGGGGGAAATAACTGTAATTGAATTATCACATTATATAGAATTCATTCATGTCTTTATCATTGAATAGAGAGTTGTAGTACACTTAAAAGATCAGATAATTTACAAGACCCTAGAGATATGAAGTTCCCTATTCTTTAGGAGCTGGCACTAGTTGAGAAAGCAGGGGGCATGTGCAGTATGTTAAATATTAAGTTCTTAAGTGCTCTGCTAAAGATACTCACACAGTGTGATGGAACTCAGAGAGTTGACATGAAAATCCAAATTATAGAGTCAGGGAGGGATTTAAAGAATAAATAACAATTTGAAGAAGAGAAGCTAGGTTTTAAAGTTAGTCAGATGAAGTTATATGGAAAAAAGTTACTGTAGGGATCAAGGAAAAGGGGGCCAAGGCACTATAATAAGAGACAATGGTGTGTGCCTCACAGTTATGGAACTTGTCCTATAGGTCTGTAGAACAGGAATATATGCTGTGTGAAGGAATCGTAAATTAGGGAGATAGTTTTATCAGGGTTAGAGTTTCTGATTGCATTTTAGAATCTTTCTAAGTGACGTGATCTAAGGATAGGATGAGGAAAGGTTCTAGGGTGAATTAAAATAAAGATCCAGTGAGCATTAAATACAGTATCACAGATAAGAATCAATAAGGTTCTGAACCAAGATACTTTCATGTAGTGTCAAGAATTAATTTGAAAGATAGACTCACCAGGACTCCTCTTTCAACAGAAATGGAAAAAGCAAGATAAAAGATGGCTCATGAAAGAATGTCACGAAAGAGGTTGGAGGGCATGGCCAACAAATAAAAACTATAGATGAGCAGAGAGAAGAACAATCTCTTTTTTAAATTATATAATAATTAAGGCAGGTGACATGATTGTAAATGGATTAAGTTCTAAGGAGTTATATAGAATATTAAGGGAGATTTTATTAACAGCTTTCATTTTCTCACTCAGGTAGATGGCAAAATTAATCCATTATATTTGAGGAGGAGATGGGGAAAGGTGTTAAAGGAGATTGATAAGTATTTGGGATGACTGATAAAAGGAGTGGTGGAAGGAGATAATTAGGGATTCTGGGCACCCTTTAGGTCT
Organism: Cnephaeus nilssonii; assembly: GCF_951640355.1. Taxonomy (NCBI): domain Eukaryota; kingdom Metazoa; phylum Chordata; class Mammalia; order Chiroptera; family Vespertilionidae; genus Cnephaeus; species Cnephaeus nilssonii. The sequence goes on from NC_137074.1 coordinate 82,246,004, forward strand.
TACTACTAAAGAAAGTTATTATGTATATTGTATGTTTTGTAATTTGCTTTCCAAAAATTGTGGTGCATGTGTCAGTAATAACTAATCTAAATATGACCTAGCTGGTCTGGCTGAGTGGATAGAGCATCAGCCTATGGGCTGAAGGGTCCCGAGTTCAATTCTGTTCAAGGGCACATGCCAGGATTGTGGGCTCAATCCCCAGTATAGAGCATGTAGGAGGCAGCCGATCAATGATTCTCTCTCATCATTGATATTTCTATCTCTCTCTCCCTCTCCCTTCCTTTCTGAAATCAATAAAAATATATTTAAAATAAATAAATATGACGTATTGTCATGGATTACAAAAGGAAGAAAGGATGGTTACTAGAGTTGAATAAACTCAGATATTTTAAAGGTAGAATTCTGGAGAATAATTCAACAGATATTAACCTGCAGTTTAAGTTAAGTCAAACTTATTTACTGAGCACTAACTGTATGCTGTACATTATGCAAACATGAGAAAACATGAGTTTCTATATTTTTATTTTTAAATATGTTTTTATTAATTTCAGAGATGAAGGGAGAGGGAGAGAGATATAGAAACATCAATGATGAGAGAGAATCATCGCTTGGCTCCTTCCTGAACACAACTCAGGCATGTGCCTTGACTGGGAATAGAACCCTGACCTCCTGATGCTCAACCACTGAGCCATGCCGGCCAGGCAAACATGAACTTCTTTAATAAGTTTAAAATCTTAAAAGGAATATGTTCTTGAGGTTTATTTGTAACTAGAGGCCCAGTGCATGATTGAATCATGCACATGTAGGGTCCCCTACACGCTTTCGCTTTCGATCGCGGGGGAGCTGGGTGCCTGTCTGCTGGTGCACCAGGCCTTTCAGAAGCCTCCAGCGTGGCGAAGGCTTCTGAAAGGCCTGGTACTGGAGCGGACAGGCACCCAGCTCCCCCGCTTTTGATGGTCCGCGGCGGGACATGAGCTCGCTGCCACAGAGGCCCCTTCTGTGCCGCAGCACAGCCATGGCGCAGACGCTGAGCTCGCGCTGCCGCTGGTGACGCAAGCTCAGCGTCCCGCTGGCCCAATCGGCTACCCCGGCCACCCCGAGTCCCACCCCTGGCCCAATCGTGGACGTAGCGGAGTGATGGTAATTTACATATTACCATTTTATTAGGTAGGATATCAAAAAATTAGACAGCATTTGAAGTCATAATAGTAATTTCTATTATCATAGTCATATCTAAAGTACTTGCATATTCACTTTCCTTTTAAAACATTGTTAATTTTCTTAATAGAACCACATTTCTCCTGTTATTATATGTAATATACATAAATATGTATGCATTTCATATATGAGATGTATATTGATTTGACAAAGCATAACATTTCTCATGTTATTGTATATAATATACATAAATACAGGTGTATACATTTATGTATATTACATATGGGAGATGTTTGATTTGCTAAGACATTCTGAAAAAAACTGTGATATTGCTTTGTTATTTTTATATTGATTTGACAAAACATGACTTTGAGTAACTGTGTTTCTATGTGTGCACATAAACATGACTAAAAGATGAATATTCCTACTCTGAGAAAATAGGAAGAATTACAACTAAGTAGTAAAGTGATTAGAATAGACTTGGAACGAACTTTCTTACAGAGTATTCATTTAACATTCATTAGAAAAAAAGGAGGTATATTGGAAACATTTCTTCTGTTTTTCACAAGATGAACCCATATCAGCTGAAACACTCTTAAACTGTCAAGATTAATAGCCAAAACCTGAAATAGTTCAAATGAACAATGTGAGCTCAAATTGTGAGTATGATGAGCTATTTGATTACCTCCTGTTTTAAATAAAACCACCAGTGCTACTCACACTGCAGAAACATCGTAGAGGAAAAAGAACTCGAGTAACAGAAAGGAGTCTATATGTCAGCACTTTGCTTTGAAAACATTACGGTATAACATGAAGTTTTGAAAGACACCTTTTCGTATAAAAGTAAAAGGCCTTCACCCTTCAACAATATTCCCAGAGAATATATGTTAGTGTTCCAATGGTTATCAACAATTTCTTCAGCAGGATTTGAAATATCTCTTCCAGTCTGAAGGAAACCAGGCCACTCTCAAAAGGGTCAAATCCTAAAGAAACAAAGTATAGCAATTGAAATCACTTAAAGACAAAATATTATTCCTTTTTTATTTAATCCCCTAGAAACTGAACCACCTGCCTAGCTAATCCTATGACTGGCATATAATAACCACTTAAACATTTTTTTGCATGAATCAATGAGCAAATGAAAGGAACACATTAAGGGCTTTCTTTTAGTGTTAAATAAACTTGGATGACTAAAAAGCTCTGTAGCAGTGAAAATTAAACCAGACACATTCTTCTTATTTGTAAAATTGGAATAATAATACCTCTAATAAGATTGGTAAATGCTTCAAGTGAGATGTTTATACACATCACCCAGGACTTTTTCTCTATAATACAAAAATTTATAAATAAATGTAAATCCCATCATTCTTTCCTAACACATTTTCTGGTAACTTGCTCCATAATTTCATAAGGGAGAGTTTTCATTAACTAGTGAAATATGGTTTAGATTTTTTTCTTGTATGTAAATTGTGTTGTATTAAAACACTTTAAACCTTCTTAACTTTTGAATTCATAAATATTGAGAGAATCCTATATTTGCAACCAGAACAAGTAGGAAAATAACCAAACATATAGGGTTAACCACTTTCTAGCAAAATTACCAGTTGGATTGTATATTTAAACAAACCTATACAGAAATCCAATTTTCCAAAACATTAAATCAATCTGAAGAAATAATGGAGATTAAAATCAAATATTTTTGGAATGCAAAATACAATAAACTCTTACTCCAGCAGAGATGGATTATTTTTGGGGGATGTGAAAGCTGCTGTGGGACTTAAGGTAAGATAAGCTTTGAATTTGATTGAAAGGTTGGAAACTTGAAAAATTAATAGTAAATTAGAGCATGTCACTGAAACAGTACAAGAATTGACATTCTCAGAGGCAAAGAAATGCTGGTTTCTAAGCCAGTATATAATGATCAAAACTGTAGGGAGTATTTAAACATTAAACAATAAAAACTTTCATTTGTAAATAAAATTGATATCCTGTACTAGAAATAGCTTATGGCAAAGTGGACTTTCACTGTTAATCATTGTTAATATTCATAATTACACATCTATGTGAAAGTGAAAAGGAATATTAATATTTATACTGGAGGAAGAATCTCCAAATTTCATTCTCAAGAATAGTAGGACTTAGAATGTCAGAAAGAGCCACAATTTCCCAGTTGGTATGTCTCAGGGTTGAGCATAGACCTATGAACCAGGGATCATTCAATTCTGGACAGGGCACATGCCGGGGTTTCAGGCAGGTTGTAAGCTTGATTCCCAGTGTAGGGCATACAGGAGGCAGCTGATCAATGATTCTTTCATCATTCATGTTTCTATTTCTCTCTCCTTCTCTCTTCCTCTCTGATATCAATAAAATATATATATATATATATTTTATGTATTTGGGTGCTCCTATATTGGGAGCGTATATGTTTACCAGAATTATTTCTTCTTGTTGGATTTCTACCTTTAGTATTATGAAGTGGCCTTCCTTATCTCTTGTTATGGCATTTACTTTGAGGTCTATTTTGTCAGATATAAGTTTTGCTACCCCAGCTTTTTTTTCATTTCCATTTGCCTGAAAGATATTTTTCCATCCCTTCACTTTCAATCTGTGTGAGTCTCTTGTTCTGAGGTGGGTCTCTTGTAGACAGCATATATATGGGTCATGTTTTTTTATCCATTCAACCACTCGATGTCTTTTGATTGGAGCATTTAGTCCATTTACATTTAAAGTTATTACTGAAAGGTATTTGTTTGTAGTCATATCTATTTTTGTGTATGTATTCCTTCTTACCTGTTTATTTCTTCTTTTTACAGTATTCCCTTTAGCAATTCTTGCATTGCTGGTTTGGTGGTGATAAACTCCCTGAGCCTTTTTTTTGTCTGTGAAGCTCCTGATTTCCCCTTCAATTTTGATTTATAGTCTTGCTGGATATAGTATTCTTGGATTCAGTTCTTTGCTTTGCAACACTTTGTATACCTCCTTCCATTCACTTCTAGCTTGTTGTGTTTCTGTTGAGTAATCATTTGACAATCTGATGGGTGTTCCTTTGTAGGTAACTCTCTTTCTTTCTCTTGCCGCCTTTAAGATTCTCTCTTTATCATTTATATTTGCCATTGAAATTATGACATGTCTTGGTGTGGGTCTTTTGGGGTTGATCCTGCTTGGGACTCTCTGTACTTGCGTAACTTTTATCTTTCCCATATCCGGGAAGTTTTCTGTCATTATTTCTTCAAATAGATTTTCTAATCCCTGCTGCTCTTCTTGTCCTTCTGGCAGCCCTACTATATGCATGTTACTTCGTTTCATGTTGTCCTGAAGCTCCCTTAGGCTTTCCTCCTGCTTTTTAATTTTTTTCTCCAATTGCTGTTCAGATTGAGCTTGTTTCTGTACCTGATCTTCTAACTCACTAATTCGGTCCTCTGCTTCTTGTAGTCTACTGTTGAAACTTTCCATGGTGTTTTTGATTGTAGCTATATCACTTTTCATTTCTTCCTGATTCTTGCATAAGTTGTTGATTTTCTCATCCATCCGATGTATAAATTCCACAACCATTACTCTGAACTCCTTTTCGGTCATGTTGCAAGCTTCAGTTTCACTAATTTCCTTTCTTGGCGACTCCACTATTTCTTTCCTCTGTGAGTTATTTTGTTTCCCCATTCTGGCTATCACCAGAAAGCTCAAGCTTCCGTTTGCATGGACCTGGGCCGTGTGCTGTGGGGACTTCGCTCCACCCGAGTTTCACTGAAGTGCTCTGACACTAGGACGTGTGGCTGCCTTTGGTTGGTGGGAACCAGACTTGCCCAGGGTCAGTGTCCCCTGTGTTCCGTGTGGTCTCGTGTGCACACTTAGAATCAGGGGCCCTGTCTGCACCACACTGTTGGTATGTGCCGAAAATGAGATCCTTAGCATGTGCCAGGAGTCAGAGTTTCCCTGTGTCTGTACCAAGAATCGAGTGTCAGAGTCTCTGTTGCCTTGTGCGGTTTCTCGTTGAGAATCAGGGTCCCTGTGTGTGCATGCACCAACAATTGGGGTCGCTGGCTCTTAGTGTGAATGCGCTGTGAGTCAGGGATCCCAGGCAGCTGTGTCCGGCCTGCCAAATTCCCTGAAGTGGAGCTGCGTCCTGTGTGTGCTCTCTCTACTGAGCCAAACCGGCTAGGGCGCACACTCTCAAATTCCTGAAGGTGAGGTGGCTCCGTGCACTCTCCCAGATTCCCCGAAGGGGGGCGGAGTCCGTCCTGTGCGCCAAATTCCCCAAAGGGAAGCCCCTCTGTGCACGCTCTATGATTCCCCGAAGGGGGAGCTGTGACCCGTAAGCCAAATTCCCCCAAATTTCCCTAAGGGGAGCCCTCTGTGCGCACTGACAGATTTCCCCGAAGGGGAGCTGCTTCTGTCCCGCGCGCCAGCTTCCGTAAGGGGGAGCACGTCCCTGTGCAAAGCTCTGCAGCTTGGGCGAGGGGCGGGTCTATCAGTTACTTTGGCGCTATCGCGAGGCTGAGGGCGCTCTGCATCTTGGGTGAGGGGTGGGTCTGTCAGTTACTATGGCTATCCGCGCGCCTGCGGGGAGGGGGATAGGCTCTTTGACTCACGGAAATCTGCTGGGAAGTCTGGATTCTTGTTGTTTGTTGGTCTGAAGCTGTGATAGCAGTTCTCTGTCCCCAGTGGCTGCAGGGTCCTGGTTTGTGTCAGAAGCCAGGATCCGAGTCTCAGGCAGCTCTGTTTCTCAAGATGGCATGGTCTCCGCGTCCGCACCAGCCGCCGAGAAGTGTCTGCTTTGTGCGCGGGGCTCTGCCGTCTAGGACTGCCCGGTTAGGTAGCCCCTTGGAAGACCTGAGAATCTAACTGACCCTAGCTCATACACACACACACACACACCACACACGTCTACACTTTCCTCTATGGGTTCCTCACTCACACTCTCTCTCTCCCTACCTTCCTGCCGGTCGCCATCTTTTTTCCTCTCAATAGACCAAAAAAATATATATATTTTAAAGAGCCACAATCAAGCTCTTGGGAGAGCAATTTATAGACCTGATGGCTCAAATTACCATAAACAGCACCAGTGAATTCTCTTTTGGGGAAGCTGACCAGACATGAAAATGAGAAAGCAGTCGCTTTTCTAGAGGAATGACTCCAGATACATTTCTGTGGTCAAGATCATAAACACAATTGTAAAGTTAGGGAGCAAGAAAGGATGCAATTGTGCTGTTAAGTGGATTCTGACAATGAAGTCCCAGTGAGTCCCAATAATTAATTTCCCCAATAATAAATAAGATGGTATTTAGAGTAGTGCTTTGCAAACTTTAATGTCCATAGGAATCATTTGGCAATATCATTAAAAATGCAGATTTTGACTGAGTAGGTCTGAGGTGGGGACTGGAATTCAGCATCTCTAACAAACTCCTAGATAATGTTGCCAGTGTACAGAGAAAACTGAATAACAAAGATGTGGCCAATGGTAGCCTTGGTCTCAATTTGGAGTGTAACATTTAATTGGCTTCCAGTGTAGTGCGGGCAGCCATCCATTGTTAACATTATCATGAGATTGCATTAAGGAACTTGGAAGGCTGATGAACCTTGAGCTTTAGTAGGGCTAAAAGCTATGCACCAATTGTTCTGTGTTGAGATAACGATGGTTCAAAGCAATTTCCTGACCTAACAGTCTCAAAGTAAATCTTTACTGATCCTTTACTGACCTTTGAGATAGTCTGTCTGCTACCTGTTTGCCTGAGGGCAAGATGTATATCAAAAACTGAATAAAAGCTAACAAGTCCAGGATTTCAGATAGCTTCTCCTCTAGAAGGAAGTTTCCATTTGGCCCCCATGCCTTCTAAATTCATATTTCTTGTCTAGTATTTTAATTTGTGTGCAGCCCCTTCTTTAGATGCTGAACCCTTGCTGCAAAAGAATGCGGCATCTGGTGCCTGAATAGGCATCTGGAGAAGAAGATTCGCTTGAGCGAAAAATGAAGAAAAAAGGAAATTCACAGGAAAGATAGGAGGTTCACTGAAAAAGGGGGAAAATTCACCATGCACAAAGCCCATAACAGCTTTGGAGTCATGAACCATAAGTGGATGAAGAATGTCTTTTATTTCAGCCAGGTTATAATGGGGAAGAATTTGAGTAAAAAGCAAAAAACATCACTGTAAATTTTTAGCTCACATGCTGAAGGATAAAGGAATTAAGGTGTCAAAAGGTACTCTCTTAAATCAGGCTCAAGGAAAACAAATTCCCTTGTCATCTTCATGTGGGCTCTTGTTCAAACTGCACTATGCCCACTTCATATTGGGGATCAAAAGTCTGTAATACCTAAGGCCCTGGATCCTCTGCCTCTAGTGTGGAAAGACTCAACAGCTGGAGAAAATGGGGCTAACAGTCATTTTAAAAAAGGACTCTTTAATGCTTTATCTGAAAATTACCATATAATGCCTTGGGACAGGCAGATTCTAGCTAAAATTACTTCAGACTCCAGTCAGTGCTATGGAGAGCAGAATAGGATCAGATCTGTGAACAACAGGCTGAGATCTAGGCTGCATCTGGCTTTAAGTCCCAGGCAATATCAAACATCTGAAGGACCCATGAAAAGACCTCTGATTTATTAAGTCTTGTTTATGTGTTATGGGAGCTTGTCTGTTGATTGTTGTTTTATCTGTCTTTGTTGTTTGGTTTAATTTGTTTATTGTTAGTCTATTAAGCATTCCTTTAATTTAATTTAATAGAAAAGAAATAGTAGATGGCAAGGCCATTAGTAAATTTCCCCAGAGCAAACAGAATGTGGGAATAGGGAGAGAGAGAATATGAGCGGTACACGTGGCCGATAACACAGATTCTAAGAAAATTCCCTGAACAAAGGGAGGTAACTAAAAAAGGCCCAGCCCATTAAATACCAGGTCTTTTGGTGATCCTGTAAAATAGATGCCCACTATTGGGAGTGTTATTAAAAGTTTCATTTTCACCATGTTTTTATCTCCCAGACTGTCATTTGAAATTTGGACAGATGAGACATTTCTCACAATTTAGGGATGCATCTGGGATTTCTGTACCCATGAAGAGAAAAAGTCTAGCTTACGAGAAGGTGCACCCTGCCCAATTTTGGGTGGCCTCTTGGCCTAAGCCCCATCTCTTCACGGATCTATAGAATAAACGCAAGACTGTTTTTTATTTAAAAGATTGCAAAAATTACGCATGGAAAATATATAGGCTGTGTTTGGGCAATACAATTAGTGTTTCCATAATAATGGGTAGTTCTTGAATAATATTGGACCACATTCCAAGGATGCCTCACAGGTCTTGAGGGCACTCCTGTTTTTATAAAGGAAAATAAAATAAAATAATACTTTAACATTAAAGCCACTGAAAATCAGTAAGTTATTTCTGTTACAGAATTTGCCAAAGAAAATGCCTTGGATGATAATAATTGGCTTTAAAAATCTCATAGTTGTTAAAACATAAATAAATAGATGTAACTAAAATGAAGGCTTTGAAATAAAGCTCTTCAGTAATAATTATACATATATTAATAATGAAAGCCCAGTCACTCAAGAGGAGACTGACTGCACTCTCTGTTAGAGGAAAGGGCCAGTTGCTCTTCTCCCTGTAAAAGGAGAGAAGCCCCAGCAGTAACCTTAGATGTTATCTCTAAGGAATAATGTGGGAATTTTAAAATCCAAGCGGCTAGGCCAGGCCTGCTCCCTCTTCCACCTGCCTTTTTCGCCAGCCTCATATGCCTAAACATAGTTTTCCAAAGTCTTTGGTAACTTAAAACTTGGGAGTTTGCTGAATTAAATAATAAAAATTATTAAATATCTAGGCATTTTAAAATGACAAAATACTGAAATATTAATCTGAGTTTTCCTCATATGATATATCTAGAGGATAAATTTGAATCTATTAATTGAATATGTCTTGCATTTTATTTGAAATATATCCTTGAAACTATAAATATAGTACTAATCTGAGAAATTCTAAGTATTTAACTTGCCACCTAAATTTTAAGGCTTCTAAGAGTTTAAAGTTCAATTAAGTTGGGAGAAATTATATGGTTGTAATAATAGAATACATAAAGTATAGAAATTCAGTTTTGAGAAAAATAATTTTTATATTTTTCTCTGAAGAAATTAGTAGTTCAAAATATATTGTAGTCCCTATGTGTACTACATGTGGTAAAATTTAAATCTAGGATGTAATATTTTATTGGGCTGATTAAAAAGTAGGATTAATTCTATGGTCTGAAGCAAATTTTTAATATTAAAACTTGTTTAAATTTAATTGATATCTTTTATAATAATTACAAAAAGTGTATAATATACTCTTTGGGTTATATATATTTGATAGTCTTTCCAAATTAAATGTCAAGACTTTAACCAAGAGATAGCTTTGGGACATTTCAAGGGCCCTGTAATGATTCAAGGATTTATTCTCTCTTTTTAAAAGAAATATTTTTTAACTAAATTAGGCCTATCTAATATACTTGACTTCACATGGAAAGCTTTAGCAAATAAAAACTAATAACTGTATTCTATTTATATACATATATTTTAAATGTTATAAAGGTTTCAACCTCTAAGCTTAGCAGGACAAGGTTGCTGAATACTTTGATAGCTTTTCACAATATAATGAAGGTCCCATATAAATTCCTTTATATGAGAAGCCAATATTTTATAAGCAATTGGTTCTAACAAAGTCCAAAGTAAAATTTGCATACATATGCAAATGAGCACTAGCCAAAAAGAATGCTGTTTAAAAGTAAATTTTATGCTTAATAAAAAGAATAAATTTTAAAATCTCTTCTGCTACTATTTACAAAGTAAACTAAAATTTATTATTCAAGCATTAAATCTTACCATTAATAAGACACCATAAGTAAAAAGAGAGTTACTTTTACTTGAAATCTATGAATTGCAGTATTGACCAGTATATCTCTCTGCTACTGGTTTTTCTGAAAAGCAACCAAGTTTGTTTCTGTGTTTAAAAGAAAGTAAATTTTTTAAAAGAAACTCCCTAAATGTGGTTTAGAAGTTATTCTGGGAAGAAATACAGAGGGAAATGCCTTTCTAATATTTAGGAAATGTAATTAAAAGTCAATGTATTAGGCATTAAAAAGTAGAAATACAAAAAGGATTGCCTTAAAACCTTAAATGACTTTTTAAAAATTATTAGAGTACATTAATTAGTTAAGACCTTGTCTAAAAATCTCTAGAGGAGAAATGACAAATTTATTCAATATACTTGGGGATCCTAAGAAAGTTTTTATTAAGTGTATGCAAAGACCTATCTACAGAATCATTTTCTAATTTCATGGCTCACATGTAACAGCAGTTTACAACCATCTAAACAAATATAAATGCCAAGTGGTGTGGGGCCATCCAGAAATCCTATCTTCCCTAAACCAAGGACACTTAAAAGTAAATAATTTGCATTTATCCTCCATAAACAAAGGGTAAATAGCTCATGTTAATGTAAATCCAATTAGTGTCATTTACTGTCCACATCCAAGGACAAATGAAGTTAGAAAATAAACCTTATTTCAGACTGATTTAAATTGTCAAATTGTACTAAGTGAATATTCAGAGATACTTAGTTGTCACCTACTAAAAAACAAATTACTACAATTTTTATATTACACCCCTATTATTATACCAAAGAATACTAAGAATCTATTTCTAGAGCATTAATTGTTTTTACTGATGGTTAAAGCTCCTTATCATACAATGAATCCAGACCAAGTCATCCAGACCAGTCATACTTCTGTACAAAGCCAAGAGCTTCATAATATTTTTTCTAATTCTGCCTATGCTGCTGGCCTGGTAAATAGAATTGAAACTGCTCAATTAAAAAGGCTCAGTGACCAAAGTCTATTTATACTATTTAAACAGATCCTGGTCCTTTAACAAAAGGAAAACAGGCCACAGAATTTCATCGGCTTTTATATCAGCCTGCCAAAATATTGTCTACACTCAACAGCAAGCATAACAGATTATTAAGGAATGTCCCACTTGTATGGTCCCAATTTGGAAAACCAAAAAGGGGGAATAATGGAGAAATCTCCTGTAAGTAAACTACATGAAGCCTTAATTACTTTAAATTTTTTTCACTTGTAATGCTGATGGCAAGACACCCATGGAATTACACTGGTGTCAGCATAAGCCAAAGGAAAATGGTCTGGTTAAATGGAAAAATCCTGAGTCTGGTTTATGGAAGGGCCCCAACCCCTTGTTAACATTTGGTCAAGGATATGCTTGTGTATTTCCAGAAAACTCCTCCAAGCCTGTGTGGATCCCTGCAAGAAATATTAACTAACCAGATTAATGAAGACCTTGCACCTGGAACCGCACCCTGTACCTTCGGCTGCAGACAATCGACAACCCCAGCCATAGATAGCAGTAACCCCAAGCAACATACTGAAGATAAGGAGTGAGAGGAGAATGAGACAGATGACAAACAGTCCGGAGATGACCTGGGGGATGGTGAAGAAGACAGTCCAGAAACATGAGTGAATTTGTGAGGAGACCAAAACCCCGAGAACACCAGAGAACATTTTTCTTGCCATGCTAGCAATCTTTAGTTGTGCAGTAATACTACCAGGGGCAAATGGGGAAGTATATTGGACTTATGTTCCTGACCCTCCATGGGTAAGACCCCTCATTTGGGCTGACCTACTGTAGTCACCAATAATACCAAGAACCTTGGTCATCTGGGGGGACCACAGGTGAAACAAGGAAGTATATGGGCAAAATATAATTACACGGGTGTCGCCACCCAGCCTCCCTTTTGTATGACACAGAATCCAACTACTGCTCCTTTGTGTGTAAATTAAAGAGAGTTTTCTGGCTAGCATGGAGACCAAAGGAGGGGGAAGCAAAAGCCCAAATACATCTACTATCACTTCTTGCTCCTGGGAGAGGTACAGAAAATGCAACATTACTAAGACACCCCCACCCACTAAGCCATCATGTAAAAAGTTTTATGAATGGCACCCCACTTAGGAGGAAGTTAATTGGCAAGACTGTTATAGTGACCATTCCACCAGCAGCAAAGTTAATAACAGATTTCCTTTGTGGATTGGAGCCCCTACGGGTCTGCGTATAGTAACGATCACACCCTAAAATGGAAGGGGACCGCATCTTATCTATATGTTGAAGCTAATCACTCCATCTCATGGTATGGAGGAGGATTTGTTGGATCTCAATTACAACATGATAATTGGCACCTACAAAATATACAATGGAAATTAGCTGCTGCAGTTGCACCTATCAAATGGTATAGTTTTAACTATAGCTTAGAAAATTCCATTTTTACCAATAAGACAGTATTTTCCACTGCTTGTGTATTTGACCCTTTTGTACTTCTCTCAGGCCCCATCCAGATGTGCCTTAATGCAACAAGCCATTGGTATGAGGTGTCATGCACAGGCTGCACACTATCCCATTGTATTAATTCTACATTCCAAAAAGATTCCCTCATGATTTTAAAACAATCTGCTTTTGCTTGGGTTCCTACTAATCTAACCGAGCCTTGGGAATCTCATCAAACCTACCAATTGTCATATGACCTGGTAAAAATCTTAAAATGACAAAAAAGATTTCTTGGAATGTTAATAGTAGGGCTCTTTGCTCTCATATTGTCACTTACTTCTGTGGGAATTGCTGCTTTATCCATGGTACAAACTGTTCAAACTTTTCAGTTTGTACAACAAGTTAAGAAAAATGTAACTAAGACCTTGTCTATACAAAAAAGAATTGACAGTCAGTTTGAGATATAATTATCGAGACCAAAATCTACAGTTTTTTGGATGGGTGATAAAATCCACAGCTTAGAGCAAAGAATATCCTTATGGTGTCATTATAATTTTTCCCAGATTTGTGTTACCCCATTCCCTATAATAGTACCTTACACCCTTGGGAATCAATAAAAATCACCTTCTTGGTGCTTGGGGTAAAGGTAACACAACCCTTGATATTTTAGAATTACAACAGCATATTGTACAATTATTCCAGGCAAACTTACAAACTAATTCCTTAGATGCCTGACAGCAATTTAAAAAGGACATGAAAGAATTTAATCCCTTTCACTGGATCTCCTTACATTTGCCTCTTGGCATAACCACTATTGCCTGTCTCATTCTTGTTTTTATATGTTTATTTATAGCCTGCAGATGTGGAATGCAGAGTCTTAAAGGACTCAGGCCCTACAGACAGCATACACTTTTCAAGATTTATTAAGAAAACAAAAAGGGGGAGATGCAGGAAGCCATCCATTGTCAACATTATCATTAGAGTGCATCAAGGAACTCAGAAGGCTGATGAACCTTGAGTTTTAGCAGGGCTAAAAGCTATGCACTGATTGTTCTGTGTTGAGATAACAATGGCTCAAAGCAATTTCCTGACCTAACAGTCTCTAAGTAAATCTTTACGGATCCTTTACTGACCTTTGAGATAGTCTGTCTGCTACCTGTTTGCCTGAGGGCAAGATGTGTATCAAAATCTGAATAAAAGCTAACAAGTCCAGGGCTTCAGAGAGCTTCTCCTCTAGAGGGAAGTTTTCGCCTGGCCCCCCATGCCTTCTAAATTCATATTTCTTGAATAGTGTTTTCATTTGTGTGCGACCCCTTCTTCAGATCCTGAACTCATGCTGGCAATGGATGCGGCAGTGTAGCAGCACATTGTGTAAAGGATTAGTCTACTCTGATTGCCTAATCACATATTCTCTGGAATTTTAAAGATTTTAACAAAATGGGATAATATGGTGTACACCCTCAAATGGCTGAGAAATATCATACTTCAAGATAACTTCAATTCTCTTTAGTTATGATGACACAGACTTTGATGCAGTTGTTCTGGGGAGCTTAAATAATAATATGTGGTTGTTTGGAGCAAATTTTAAAAATAATGATAACCATCCCAGTTCAGTTAACTCAGAAAGTCAACAGTAGATTCCAGTGTGAAATCATCCAGGGATAAGGTCCAGTGGTTCTTACTCACCTTACTAGAGCCAGGAACCTAGAGGAAAGGGGAATTAAAACCAAAAAACTCATATCTCCTCAGCAATTTTCTTTTCTCAAGTTTCAAGTTCAAAAAAGGATCACTGATGGGCAAGTAAGACAGGCTGACCTGGGTAACAGCACCGAAGTGTCAGGGAGCTGTGACTGAGTCTAAGCACAAACCACTTGCTGCATGACAGCCATGAAACCAGTAACTGGTGTTGGGTCAAGGAAAGTGACTTTATTCAGAAAGCCAGCAAGCCAAGAAGATGGTGGACTAGCATCCTAAAGAATCATCTTGAGAAAGTACAGAATTCAAGCTTCTTTTACATGAAGGGAAGGGGAAAAATGTGAGGAATTTGAAGTTGACTGATGACTGCAGGCATCTGGGTGCCTGCAGGGGTCAGAGGAGGATTGCTTTGTTCTTAGTCTGTTGACCCTAGTTGATGTGAGTCTGGCCATGAGGTTAAACAGTGCATACTTTCCCTACATCCTCAGGAAAGGCACTTTTTGTAAAACTCAAGCTGAAAGCATAATTCTTCTAATGATTAGCATGTTTACATACAATTAAGCAGAATATATTAAAAATTGGAACAAAGTAGGCTTGAACAAAATGGAGTCAGAGAGGCCAAGCATTTCCCTTTTACAGTATGACCATCCAAGTAGAAGAGAGAGATCTCAAGATCAAAATTAAAAATTATGCTGCACTGCTCTCCCTCCTAACCCCCTGAAAAATTGATATATGTCTCCTCAAGGGAATCAAGGGAAACTGCAATGAGAATGAAAGAAAAATACATTAAATCAAAAACTTTATCATTCTTTCTCCCTATACCAATTAAAGAAAATTATTTATTTGGAAGGTTTGTCTTTCACTGAATCACTCAACTGGAAAGAGAGGTGTCAAGATAACTACTTGAAAGATGTGTTGGCTTAGAACAGAAAATGAAAAAAAGTGAACAGAACTGGAGTAAGTCTACACTGGAAGGGATCGTTGGCATTACTAAGTCTCTTTGCAAGCTCTAATTGCCTGGGACAGACAAAGGCTTACAGAACTTTCATTCAATGGTGAAAACTTTGATTTGCTGAGCTCATAGGTGCTTTTGTAAATAAGACATATAACTTTTTTTAAATTAACAAATGATTCTACTTCAAGTCAAAATAATAGGGCTGTAATGCATAGTTTATCCAATTATTTTTTCTAAAGTTATTATGAAATGAAGTGTGATATTTTCTCTGATGTCAGTTTTTTAGAGCCTGTTACAGTTCATATTAATATCTATAACTCACTAAATTACAGTGACTGTATTCAAATAGCTAATATTCTCAGGCCTTATAAAATCTTAAATACATGTGGAGGTTTAAAATTGTGTTCTACTGGTTTAATTAGTGATTGATCAGTTCAAATACAGGCTAAGAGTTAAGGATTCACATTAAAAATTCTTTCCCATCAAATAAGCTATCATTAGATTTTGATAATATTTTCTTAAATAAAATCCCATATTTTTAATTCATTAAATCAAAAATATCTTTAATATATGATTTTCTCCTTGTGTGAGTTTATTATACCCACATATACACTAAAGGAAATGTACTAGTAATTTCTAATTGTTAATATGATATATATTTTCTTTGTTATTGTATAAAGTATTAGAAATAGTAGTATATATGTCTCCTTTTTCCCCCATTAATCATCCCCCAGCCTCCTCCACCCCCCTCCAGGACATGCCCTCACTCCCCCTAGTGTCTGTGTCCATTGGTTATGCTTATATGCATGCATACAAGTCCTTTGGTTTTCCCTTCTCCCCTGAAACCCTCCCCTGCTTTCCTGCTGAAGTTTGCTTCTTTGTCTCTGTATCATTTTTGTTCATCAGTTAATGATGTTCTTTATATTCCACAAATGAGTGAGATTATGTGATATTTATCTCAGTCTGACTGGCTTATTTTGCTTAGCATAATGCTCTCCACTTCCATCTATGCTGTTGCAAATGGTATAAGTTTCTTTCTTTTTTACAGCAGTATAGTATTCCACTGTGTAGATGTACCACAGTTTTCTAATTAAATCATCTGCTGATGGGCACTTAGGCTGTTTCCAAATCTTAGCTATTGTAAATTGTACTACTATGAGCATAGGGGTGCATATGTCCTTTCTGATTGGTGTTTCTGGTTTCTTGGGATATATTCCTAGAAGTGGGATTACTTTGTCAACTGGAAGTTCCATTTTTAATTTCTTGAGGAAACGCTATACTGTTTTCCACAGTGGCTGTACCAGTCTGCATTCCCACCAGCAGTGCAAGAAGGTTCCTTTTTCTCCACATCTTCTACAGCACTTGTCATTTGTTGATTTGTTGATGATAGCCATTCTGACAGGTGTGAGATGATACCTTATTGTTGTTTTGATTTGCATGTCTTGGATGATTAGTGACTTTGAGCATGTTTCATTATGTCTGTCGGCCTTCTATATGTCCTCTTTTGAAAAGTGTCTATTTAGGTCCTTTGCCCTTTTTTTGATTGGATTGTTTATGCTCCTTTTGTTAAGTAGTATGAGTTCCCTGTACATTTTGGAGATTAAACCCTTACTGGAGGTAACATTGGCAAATACGTTCTCCCATGCAGTGGGCTTTCTTGTCGTTTTGTTGATGGTTTCATTTGCTGTGCAGCTTTTAATTTTAAAGTAGTCCCATGTTTTTCTCCTTACTAGTAGTTTCCATTTCCCTATGAGATGTGTCAGTAAAGATATTGCTACAACGAATGTCTGCTATTTTGCTGCCTATGGATTCTTCTTATGGTTTCCTGTCTAACATATATGTCCTTTATCCATTTTGAGTTTATTTTTGTGTATGGTATAAGCTGTGGGCATAGTTTCATATTTTTTTTGCATGTATTTGTCCAATTTTCCCAACACCAGTTATTGAAGAGACTCTCTTGACTCCATTGTATGCTCTTGACTCCTTTGTCAAATATTAATTGAGCATAATGGCTTGGGTTGATTTCTGGTTCTCTGTTCTGTTCCACTGGTCTATATGTCTGTTCTTGAGCCAGTTCTAGGCAGTTTTGACGACAGTGGCTTTGTTGTATAGCTTGATATCTGGTATTGTTATCTCTCCAACTTGATTCTTCTTTCTCAAGATTGCTACAGCTATTTTTTTTTTTTTTATTCCTGATGAGTTTTTGGAGAGTTTGTTCTAGGTCTTTGAAGTATACCACTGGTATTTTAATGGGGATTGCATTGAATTTATAGATTGCTTTGGGTAATATGGTCATTTTAATGATATTTATTCTACCAATCCAAGAACATGGTATATTTTTCCATTTGTTTATGTCTTCCTCTATCACTTTTTTCAGTGTCCTGTAATTTTCTGAGTACAGGTCCTTTACCTCCTTGGTTAAATTTATTCCTAGGTATCTTAATTTTTTTGGTGCAATGGTAAATGGGATTTTTTTTGTGTGTGTTTCTCTTTCTAGAGTTCATTATTGGTGTATAAAAAAACCCATAGATTTCTGGGTGTTAATTTTGTATCCTGCTTCATTGCCAAATTCATTTATTAAGTCTAGTAATTTTTTATGGAGTCTTTAGGGTTTTCTATGTACAATATCATGTCATCTACGAATAATGACAATTTTACTTCTTCTTTTCCAATTTGGATGCCTTTTATTTCTTCTTCTTATCTGATCACCATGCCTAGTACTTCCAGTACTATGTCAAACAGGAGTGGTGAGATTGGGCATCCCTGTCTTGTTCCTGTTCTTAGGGGAAGTGGTTTTAGTTTTTGCCCATTGAGTATGATGCTGGCTGTAGCTTTGTCATATATGGCTTTTATTATGTTGAGGTATGATCCATCTATTCCCACATTGTTGAGAGTTTTTATCAAATGCTTTTTCTGCAACAATTGATATGATTATATGGTTTTAATCTCTCAATTTGTTTGTGTAGTGTATCACGTTTATTGATTTGGAGTTATTGTATCATCCTTGCATCCCTGGAATAAATCCCACTTGGTCATGGTGTATGATCTTTCTAATGTAATGCTGGATTTGATTTGCTAGATTTTGTTGAGAATTTTGGCATCTATGTTCATGAGGGATATTGGCCTGTAATTCTCTTTCTTTGTATTGTCTTTATCTGGTTTTGGGATTAGGGTAATGCTGGCTTTGTAGAAATAGATTGGAAGTGTTCCTTCCTCTTGAATTTTTTGGAATAGTCTGAGGAGGATAGGTTTTAGTTCTTCTTTGAATGTCTGATAAAACTCCCCTGTGAAGTTGTCTGGTCCAGGGCTTTTGTTTGTTGGAAGTTTTTTGATTACTGCTTCAATTTCTTCCATAGTAATTGGCTTATTCAATTTTTTTAATTGTTCCTGATTGAGTTTTGGAAGGTTGTATTTTTTCTAGAAATATGTCCATTTCTTCTAGGTTGACCAATATTTTGGAATAGAGTTGCTCATAGTAATTTTTTTGTGGTTTTTCGTGTTTCTGTGGTTTCTGTTGTTCTTTCACCTCTTTCTTTTCTGATTTTGTTTATATGGGTCCTCTCTCTTTGCTTCTTGGTGAGCTTGGCTCACCAAGGAGGTTCATCAATCTTTCAAAGAACCAGCTCTTGGTTTCATTGATCTTTTCTATTGTTGGTTTGTTGTTGTTGTTGTTGTTGTTTTGTCTCTATGTCATTTATTTCTGCTCTGATCTTTATTATATTCTTCCTTCTTCTCACTCTGGGATTTTCTTGTTTCTCTCTTTCTAATTCTTCAAGTTGCAGAGTTAGATGGTTTATTACCAGATTTTCTTGTTTTATGAGGTAGTCTTGTAATGCTATGCACTTCCCTCTCAGGACAGCTTTCACTGTTTCCCATAGATTTTTGTGTTTTCATTGCTATTTGTTTCCAGGATAATTTCACTTCTTCTTTGATCTCTTTGGTAAACCAATCACTGTTTAATAGCATGTTATTCAGCCTCCAAGTGTTTGAATTTTTGTGATTGTTTTTATTGTAATTTATTTCTTATATTATGTTATTGTGATTTGACAAGATGCTTGATATGATTTCAATCTTCTTGAATTTGGGGAGACTTTGCCTCTGTCCCAATATCTGGTTTATCTTTGAAAATGTCCCATGTGTGCTTGAAAAGAATGTATATTTTGTAGCTTTGGGGTGGAATTTTCTGAAGATGTCAATTAAGTTCATCTGATCTAGTGAGTTGTTTAAGATTGCTGTCTCTTTGATGTTTTTTTGTCTAGAGGATTTATCCAGTGATGTTAATGGCATATTAAAGTCTCCTACTATGATTGTATCGCTGTCAGTCTTTCCTCTGATATCTTCCAGAGTTTTCTGGTTGTTTTTTTTTTTTTTTTAATGTATTTGGGTGCTCCTGCACTGGGTGCATATATGTTTACCAGCATTATATCCTCTTGTTGTATCAATCCCTTCAGAATTATGAAGTGACCATCCTTGTCTCTTGTTATAGCCTTCACTTTGAGGTCTATTTTGTCAGATATAAGTATTGCTATCCCAGCTTTTTTTTTTTCCATCCCGTCACTTTCAGTCTGTGTGAGTCCTTTATTCTGAGGTGGGTATCTTGTAGACAGCAGATATTAGGGTCATCTTTTCCTATCCATTCAGTCACTCAATGTCTTTAGATTGGATCATTTAGTTCATATACATTTAATTTTATTTTTGGTAGGTACTTGTTTGTAGCCATTTATATTCTTTATGCCTGTGTTCCTTCTTCCCTTTCTATTTCTTCTCTTTACAGCAGTCCCTTTAGCATTTCTTGCATTACTGGATTGGTAGTGATAAACTCCCTTAGCCTTTTTTTTGTCTGCAAAGCTCCTGATTTCTCCTTCAATTTTGATTGATAGCCTTGCTGGATAGAGTACTCTTGGACTTAGTCCCTTGACCTGCATCACTTTGTATACTTCCTTCCATTCCCTTCTGGCCTGTTGTGTTTCTGTTGAGAAATCATTTGATAATATGACAGGAGATCCTTTGAAGGTATCACTCTGTCTCTCTCTTGCAGCCTTTAAGATTCTCTCTTTGTTGTTAACATTTGCCATTGTAATTACAACGTGTTTTGGTGTGCGTCTTTTGGAGTTCATCTTGTTTGGGTCTCTTTGTTATTGTGTGACTTTTTTCTTCCCTAAATCAAGGAAGTTTTCTGTCTTTATATCTTCAAATAGATTCTCTAATCTTTGCTGCTCTTCTTATCCTTCTGGCACCCCTATTATACGTATGTTACTTCATTTCATGTCGCAAAACTTCTGTAGGCTCTCCTGCTTTTTAATATTTTTCTTCAATTGCTGTTCAGACTGGGCTTGTTTCTCTACCTTATCTTCTTACTCACTAATTCAGTCTCCACTTGTCCTAATTTACTGTTAAAATATATCATATTTTTTATTTTAGCTTTATCACTTTTTTATTTCCTCCTGATTCTTCCATAGGTTGTTGATTTTCTCATCCATCTGGTTTATAAACGATATGACCATTACTCTGAATTATTTTTCTGGCATATTGCATGACTCCATTTCATTTAGTTTATTTCTTGACAATTCCACCTTTTCTTTCCTTTGAGGATTGTTTTGCTGTCTCCCCATTTTTGCTATCACCAAAAGGTGCAAGCACCGACTTGCAGGGATCTGAGCTGTGTGCAGTGGTAGTGTCGTGCAACCTGAGCATCCCTGAAGAGCTCAGGCACTGAGACATGTGGCTGCCATAGGTCAGCAGGAGCTCTGCGTGACTAGAATCAGAGTCATGGTGCTTGGTGCAGCCTTGAGTGTGCACTGAGAATCAGAGTCCCAGTTTGATCACTCTGAGAATTGGAGTCACTTGTGCTCAGTGTGGCCTTGAGCATACTGAAAATCAGAGTCCCTTCATGTGTGTGCCAAGAATCAAAGTCATTGGTGCTCAATGTGTCCTCGCGTGCATGCTGAGAATCAGTCCCTGTGTGCACAAGCCAAGAGTCAGATTCACTGGCACTGGGTGTGGCCTCGCACAGCACCATGAAGCAGACTTCCCCTGAACATGCGTGCCAAGAGTCAGAGGCCCCGTGTGTGCATCGAGAATCAGAGTGCTCATGCAAGTGATCAAAGAATCAGAGTCACATGTACTAAGTGAGGCTGCCATTGATCAGCAGGGGGGCTCTGTACCAAGAATCAGAGTCACGGGCCTGCTATGTGGCCGGGTTGCATGGCTTCCCTGTGACAGCAGGATTCTCACTCGCACACCGCAGGTCCTGCAGACCCTGTGCCACTGCAGCAGTCCAGTGGGGAGAGGTATGTACTCTGAAACTTACAGGAATCTGTGGCCAGGATGTCTGGAGTCTCGGTGTCTATGGGTCTGCAGTTGTGGTAGCAGATCTTTGTCCAGTTTGCATCTGAGGCCAGTCTGGTGGTAGTGAGGCTGGGTTCAGAGTCACAGCAGTTCTGCCCTTCAATAAGGTGTGTTTTCTGTGCCAGCATCGGCTGCCCTAGAATGTTTGGAGTGGCAGTGCAGTTTTGCAGTCTAAGACCGCCCGGTCCGCCAGCCTCCAAAAATCCTGGGGGATTGAACTGATCTTAGCACACACACACACACACACACACACACACACACACACACACACACCATACGTGTCCACACACTCCCCTTTCCCTCCTTCACTCTGTCACACTCTCTTCCTCACTTCTGTCCTGCCGGTCTCCATCTTTGATCTCCAAGAGGATCTCCTACTATTTATTTTCTATTGTGAACTTACGTTCATGATGTCTGCTTGGTTTCTGATCTTATAAAGAGTGAATTTTAATAACCATTGCTCTTTACATGTTGATTGTACTGAAAGTTTAGTTATTTGGAACTATCACTTGGCTTTTACAAATGAATATAAATTGGACAAATTTTGCAAATTTCTTTAAAATTCCATGTAATAAACTTATTTTTATTATACTAATAAAATGACTGAATACATTATTAAATACTACAATAGTTTCTTTGCTATTTGCTTAGTTGCTGCATCATATGCTACTGTCTTATTTGACTCAATGAAGGTAATTGGAAAGAAGGGAATTGGATGACCCAACAAAGGTAGGTTAGCCTTCAATATATATATTGCAATGTATTTATAAAAAGTGATAGACAAAAGGTCTTCAGGACATTGTTGTAACTATAAAGATGGATTTTAAGGCTAGGTAATTATGCAGAAGAAGAAATAATTCTTCTATGGGAAAAATTTTAATAGACAAACATCACAGTTTATATTTTGTCTGACAGGTATTGTGGTCAGAAAATAACATAAACTTGGATTGTGTTTTAAAAATAACTACTCTTAGACCATTTGTAGTCTAAAAATAGTTAAAATAACTGTTTTTAGACTATTTGTAGTTTAAAAATAGTTACTCTTGGACACTCTGCCTGAGATTGCCTGTCTAGATAGTGCTTAATTGGATATTTTTCATTTTGAAAATGAATTTTAATCTTTCCACAACATTATTAGAGTATGTGTGTGTGTGTGTGTGTGTGTGTGTGTGTATATATATATATATATATATATATATATATATATATATATAAAATTTTGATCCTTCCCATCTAGTTTTAAAAGCTAAACACAAATATGAAAATTATATTTATTGGTGTGACATTGGTTAAAAAGATTATATATTTAGGTGGTGAGTGTATAAAGATCATATATCAGAAATACACTTAAAATCTATATATTCTTATTAACATGCAGATCATAGATAAAAAATCTACACTTATACTTATTAACCAATGTCACCCTAATAAATTTAATAAAAAATAAAACAAATTTTATAAAAAAGATTATATATGTTAAAAGTGTACAATTCTATGATATATCATAAAATTACTTATGTGCCCACCACCCAAAGTCAAATCATCTTCTATCTATATATTTGACCGCCTTTACCTCTCCCACCCTTGCCTTCCCTCTGGTAACCCCTATGTAGTTGCCTCTGAGTCTTTGTTTGTTTTTCTTACTTGTTTTTGCTTTCAGTTTTATATCCCACATCTGAGTAAAATCATATGGTTCTTAACTTTTCAGTCTGACATTTTGCTTAGCATGATATTCTCAAAATCCACCAATGTAGCAAATCTTTTTAAAAAAGATTGCATTTAGTAATATGGAGGAGCTTGCTGAGACTGGTTCTGGACAGCAGAGTGTTAAATATTAAGGAATTTTATAACCTCCTTGATAAACCATCTTCAAATCATTGATAATGTGAGTATTTACATCAAAGAAATTGGCAAATGTTATAAAACAGGGCTCTTTCCCACCCCTTTGAGATCCAGCTTATCACCACCATTTGGTATATTTCTGTACAGTATGCACATATTAACTGTATATAGCTTAACTATTTTAATACAATCAATTCTCTGACTAAAACTTTCTCAAGTCAATTGCATTTTTAATTTTTCTAAAATTTCTTAAGCATACATTCATCTTACTGATGATGGGTAACATCTTTATATTTCACAGGCCTCAATCATAATATGGCATTGTAATTTAATTCTGAGAGTGTAAACTTAACAAGTTTTGAGGGTATATTATTACTATGCATTTACTACAAATGCAAGCTATAAAAAAGAGCAAGAGTTCATCTGACTTTACCATAAAGGTTATAAATTACCTCTTGGCTGAACTATTGTAGTAATTTTTTAGGTAGCCTCCCAGTATTTTAGGTAGCCTCTCCTATTCCAGTTAACTTTTCCTTGTTGTTGCTGTTAACTCTCCCAATGTAGAATTCTGACCTTGTTACTTCCTTGTCTTCCTGTTGCTCACCGAATACATAACCAATACCACAACGTGACAGTCAAGTCTCATGTAGTTTCCACCAAATCATATATATTTCCCATTTTAATCTTTTTATTCCTCTTTCATTAACTAACTGACTTACTAACTAACTAGTTCACTAAATAAATAAGTTTAAGTTTGAGGATCATCTTAAATCTACTATTTTAAAAAAAATATTCTTATTGCTTTGATAGAGGATGAGAGAGAGGGATAAAATATCAATAATGAGAGAGAATCACTGACCGGCTATCTCTTGCACGCCTCCCACTGGGGATAGAGCCCACAACCCAGGCATGTGCCCTGACCAGGAATCAAACTGTGATCTCCTGGTTCATAGGTTGACACTCAACCACTGAGTGATGCTGGTAGGGCCAAGCATACTATTTTTGCAGACACTCAATATTCTCAACTCAATATGGCTTTGAGGTGCCATATAATGTTAGTCTCCTGCTTAGACTGACATGGCTGCATTCCCAAAAGTCTTTTAATTTAACTCAAAACTATGAGGCACAGCCATAATTTTTTGAAAAGGTCCTTGCTGTGACTGAATATACTGACTTTAAAAAAAAATCTTTTTTAAGCTTTTTCTCCTTGCCATGCATTTGGCACCTGTTTCTGATTTTTAGCATCTTTTATCGTTGGAGAAGCTAAGAATTTCTCAACCCTGCCAGTGTGGTTCTTTTAAACATATTTTTCCTCACTTTTTTCTTTCACCTTACATTTTACTGTAAACAGCAGGGATCATCCAGGTAGAACCTTTAACACTGATTGGAAATCTCTTTTGCTACTATCTAAGTTGCTAGCTTTCAACAACTATTTTCCTCACAACTGCTGGGCACACTTTGCTAAGTAGAATTCCTGCCACTACTAGGATTTGTCCTCTTTCATTTTATAATAACACTAGAGGCCTGGTGCACGAAATTTGTGCACGGGTGGGGGGGTGTCCCTCAGCCCGGCCTGCACCCTCTCCAATCTGGGATCCCTCTCGTAATCCAGAACCACTGGCTCCTAACCACTCACCTACCTGCCTGCCTGATGCCCCTAATTGCTCCCCTGCCAGCCTGATGGCTCTAACTGCTTCCCCTGCCAGCCTGATCGCCCTAACTGCCTATCTGCTCTCCCCTCCTGGCCTGATCACCC
Source organism: Cnephaeus nilssonii (assembly GCF_951640355.1). Lineage (NCBI taxonomy): Eukaryota > Metazoa > Chordata > Mammalia > Chiroptera > Vespertilionidae > Cnephaeus > Cnephaeus nilssonii. Next base: position 82,271,049 of record NC_137074.1, read on the forward strand.
TGCCTAACTGCCACCTTCTCCCTTCTGCCTTCTCCCTTCTGCCTTCTACTGCGGTGCCACCCACCCTCAAGTCGCCTCAGGGTGGTCCCGCCTTCTCCTGGTACCTCCCTGCTTCTACCTCATCTCCAGAGCAATACCCCATGGCGTGCATAGGAGCTAATAAAGATTGAATATGCTAATGGTTCAGTCGTGACCCATTACGGTGTCCTGGATAATTTGCATATTATCTCTTTATATATACTCTTCATCCCTCATGTCTCCTCAAGTCTACATTTCTAACAGTCTGTCCAAGGTGGTAAAGGCTCTCACTATCAAGCTCCTCAGCAATCTTCCAGTCGCCATGTACTTGTTAAGGAAACAATTCCCTCTCCTGTACTAAATGGTGTATGCACTTGCTATTGCTCAATAATAAATTACCATAAACTTATAGTAGCTTAAAACAAATACACATTTATTATCTCATAGCTTTCTGGGTTCAGGAGTCCAAACATGTGTAGCTGGGTGCTTTGCCCAGAGTCTAACCAGACTGAACTTGTCAATCATTTGTGTCCCTATCTGGAGGATGGCTGAAGTTAGCAAATCCCATTTCCTTGTCATTATCCCCCTGCATTTTTTGGCATTGTTGGTCAGGGAGCACTTTCCGCTACTGGAGGCCATTCTGGCTTTTTGCATGTGTCCCTCTAATGCAGGAGTGGAGAACCTTTTTTCTGCCAAGGGCCATTTGGATATTTATAATGTCATTCGAGGGCCACATAGAATTACCATCTTAAAAATTAACCTGCTATTTTTGGTCAAACAATCAACTCACCCCTAGTGCCTCGGCAGGGCCAGACCACATTATTTCCAGGGCCTTATATGGCCCACAGGCTGGACTTTTCCCACCTGTGCTCTAATGTGAAAGCTTTTCCTTCTAGGCTAGTAGAAGCGTTTGTGCTGCTGCTTCAACATATTTCTTTTCTTTCTGGCTTTGACCTCTAGATCTATTTTTTTTTTGTTGGTGGTGGTTAGCTTATTTTGTTCATTTGATGCCACATATGAGTGACATCATATGGTATTTGTCTTTTACTCAGTGGCTTATTTCACTTAGCATAATGCCCTCCAGGTCCATTTATCCAGTTAGATTTGTCTCACTTAGAATAATCTCCCTTTTGATTTACTCAGAGTAAACTCATTTGAGATGTTCATTTCATCTGTAAAACCCCTCTTGCTGTATAACAAAACATAACATAATCACAGGAGTGACATTCATTCTTATTCACAGTTCAGTCCCCACTCAAGGAGAGAGGATGATGATGCACACCACAGTGTGGGAAACCTAGGACCTGTCTTAGAATCAGGCACCTTTCACAGGCGAGCTAATGGAGGTATGGCAAGGTTAACTGTGGTCAGATCAGTATTAATTGACACAAGCCAAAATTCAAACCTAGCATATCTGGCTCCAAATACCTTTGTCTAATTAATGTATAGTACTGACACTCTCAAATAGAAAACAAAACCAAACAAAATTAATAAAAATTACTCTCTTCCCTGGCTTCCTTAAGTTTGCCTAACTCCATGTGTGTTTTTTTCTTTCTTTTCTTGCTCTATTACAAAACTAAATATCCTTTCTATTGTCTCAAAATGTAGAAATAGCATTGCCTCATTATCTTTCAAGATGACTCAAATGCTTTTTGTTAAAATGTCTTTCTTTCTTGACTATATGGAATATAGTCTCCCTTTTCTACATTCCTTTCTCTTCAAAAATGTGTTCATTTTTTTATTATTTTTTCTTTATTGATTAATGTATCACTAGTACATATGTGTTCTTATTGCCCCATTGCCCCTCACACCCCCAGTCATGCCCTCATCCCCCTGGTGTCTGTATTCATTGGTTAGGCTTATATGCTTGCATACAAGTCCTTTGGTTGATCTTCAGTTTTTATCTGATGTTGCAAGTGGTTGTGTTTGGATCTTATTTATTTTACTGGATAGAAAAAAGTTGTGGAAAAAGTATTCAATAATTATTTGATAAGTAAATAAAGTTATAATTTGCTGAGTAATGTCACATAAATACCACTCAGTTGGTATTTACTGTTATATTTTACAGAAAAGCTATGTTAATTGAGACATTTGATTTTATTGGATTCTGATTTTATTCACTGTGTGACCACATACACACAATGTACTTTTATCATCTATGATTACATATTTGTATTCAACTATTTGAGTGACGTTTTCACAATTGGGAACATACATAGGCTGAAATAAGTCCCACTTTTTTTCATTCTAGGCATTGAGATCTTTGAGTATATGGCTCATTGGGTTAGTGGACATAGCTAACCATTCAAAAGGCTTTGATGTTGGGGCTTGTGCATATCCAAAAAAAGATTGTTGAAAAAGACTGAAAACATTCATAGAATGACAAAGTAAATTTTATAAATATAAGGAATTAAAAATATATATATATATCCAGCTCTGATAGAAATCTCTTTTTGGCTCAATTGACACATAGTGATAATTCTTAACCATTGTTGCCTGATTCATTATTGCCCTATTCATCAGAACTCTGGCGGCCACTTATTATCTGAGTTCCTTAATATAAACTGTGCTGTGTCTTTGCTTAAACATGTAGAACAGTATTAAATTACAGAATATTTAACAACTTATTTGTACAGAATTTATTTTTCCTTTATAATATTTTATTTTTAAACTAGAGGCCTGGTGCATGTAATTCATGCACGGTGGGGGAAGGGGGTCCTCAGCCCAACCTGCACTCTCTCCAATCTGGGATCCCTTGAGGGATGTCCAACCGCCTGTTGTGGGATCGGACCTAAATAGGTAGTTGGACATCCCTCTCACAATCCAGGACTTCTGGCTCCCAACCGCTTGCCTGCCTTTGCCTGATTGCCCCTAACCGCTTTTGCCTGCCAGCCTGAACACCCCCTAACCACTCCACTGCCAGCCTGATCAATGCCTAACTGCTCCCCGGTTGGCCTGATTGCTCTGAACTGCCCTCCCCTGCTGGCCTGGTCACCCCTAACTGCCTTCCCCTACCAGTCTGGTTGCCCCTAACTGTCCTCCCCTGCAGGCCTTGTCCCCCCCAAATGCCCTCCCCTGCTGGCCTGGTCCCCCCCCAACTGTCCTCCCCTGTAGGCCTGGTCCCCCTCAAATGCCCTCCCCTGCAGGCCTGATCACCCCCAACTGCCCTCCTCTGCTAGCCCAACCACCCCTAACTGCCCTCCCTGCTGGCCTGATTGCCCACAACTGCCCTCCCCTGCCAGCCTAATCCCCCCAACTGCTCTCCCCTGCAGGCCTGGTCTCCCCAACTGCTCTCCCCTGCAGGCCTACTCCCCCCCCCCCCGATTGCCCTCTCCTGCAGTTCTGTTCCCTCCCAACTGCCCTCCCTTGCTGACCTGGTCTTCCCCAACTGCCCTCCTCTGCCTGCCCAGTCACCCCTAACTGCCCTCCCTGCTTGCCTGATCACCCACAACTGCCCTCCCCTGCAGGCCTGGTCCCCCCCAACTGCCCTCTTCTGCTGGCCTGGTCACCTCCAACTTCCCACAACTGCCCTCCATGTCAGCCATCTTGTGGTGGTCATCTTGTGTCCACATGAGAGCAGCCATCTTTGACCACATGGGGCGGCCATCTTGTATCTTAGAGTGACGATCAATTTGCATATTACTCTTTTATTAGGTAGGACTAGAGGCCTGTGCACTTGGTGGGGAGGTCCCTCAGCCCCACCTGCACCAGCTCGCAGTTCGAGACCCCTTGGGGATGTCCACCTGCTGGCTTAGGCCCGCTCTCCAGAGGAACGTGCCTAAGCCATTAGTCGGACATTCTTAGTGATGCCGTGGAGGCAGTAGAGGCTCCCACCACTGCCGCTGCACTGGCCAGCCATGACCCAGCTTGTGGCTGAGTGGCGCTCCCTCTGTGGAAGCGCACTGACCACCAGGGGGCAGCTCCTACATGGAGCATCTGCCCCCTGGTGGTCAGTGCGTGTCTTAGTGACCGGTAGTTCCACTGCCAGGGTCAATTTGCATATTACCCTTTTATTATATAGGATTTGGTCCCCTACTTAATCAAAATGACCGTGATTTTGTAGCTCTGTTCCATTAACCTATAGACTTTATTCTTATATGTTCTATATTCTCTGTCTTCTTTTACAACAAGAGTCTCTGGTATGTGGGATTTGGAGGGATCTTTTTTTAAATATTCTTTGGCTAGAAGAGTAATATATGTTGATTATAGGTGAAAATGGATCCCTCACTTGCCACACCATGCCAATATTTATGTGACATCCAGGAATATCCCAAACAGGTAACTAATTAATGGTGTTATTAATTAATGATATCAATCTGGTACACAAAAGGTCACCATAAATCATAATGGCATATCTTGATTATAAATTTGTTTGATAATTCAACATGAAAGAGTTAAACATTTGATTATTGTCTTAGTTCAGGCTACTGAAACAAAATACCATCGTCTGAGTGGCTTAAAGAACAGACATTTATTTCTCACAGTTCCAGAGCTTGGGGAGCACAAGGTCCAAACGCTTGGAGGTTCACTGTCTGGTGAGAACCCTCTTCTGGGTTGTAGATGGCTGCTTTCTTGGATATTATCTCCACCTGATAAAAAAGAGAGGACGGAGTCTGGTTTGTCTTCTTCTTGTAAGGGGACGAATCCCATTAAGGAAGCACCACCCTTAGGGCCTTTTCCAAAAGCCTAATTACCTCCAAAGACCCCCATCTTCTTATCCCATCACATTGGAGCTAATGCTTCAACATATGAAATAGGATAGACATAAACACCCATATAAGAAAGTGAAAAATATAAACATACATATAAGAAAGTGAAAAGCAGTCAACCCTGATAGCTGCCAGGTAGTCTGGTACCAACAGCTATATCCTGGTGCTTTGCTGTTGAGCATAAAAGTTTTTCAAGAGCATCAACTGAGGACAGAAATTGTTCTATAAGCATGTCTGTTCCCATACAAAACAAGAACCTTTTGCAAACCACAGATAGGACCAAACTACTTCTTTCCCCAGCTACTTTAATTATTACTTTTTAACCAATTGAAGCTTTAACCCAGCTCCATTTCTCTCATTCAGTTAATAAAATTATGATTCCTGATTATAAAATTAGTAGAGGCCTGGTGCACAAAATTCATGCACAGAGCGGGGGTGGGGGGGTGGATCCCTTAGCCCCGCCTGCACCCTCTTGGGATCCCTATGGGATTGGGCCAAGATGGCAGTCGGACATCCCTCTCACAATCTGGGACCACTGGCTCTTAACCACTTGCCTGCCTGCCTGGCTGCCTGATCACCCCTAAATGCCTCTGCCTGACTGCCTGATCACCCGTAACTGTTCACCTGCCAGCCTGATCACCCCTAATTACCTCTTCCTCAGCCCCAGTACCTGGGACCCAGGATGTCCTCCTCAAGCTGGCCAAAGCCACCTGGGACCCCGGGCGGCTTTGCCTGGGCCCCGGCTTTGTCCAGAAGGACATCCAGAATACATAAGGTATATCTGATCTAATTAGCATATTACCCTTTTATTAGTATAGACTAGAGGCCCGGTGCACGAAATTCGTGCACAGGGGGAGGGGTGTCTCTCAGCTCAACCTGCACCCTCTCCAATCTGGGACCCCTTGGGGGATGTTTGACTGCCTGTTTAGGCCCGATCCATGGGATCGGGCCTAAACAGGCATTCAGACATCCCTTTCACAATCTAGGACTGCTGGTTCCCAACTATTTGCCTACCTGCCTTCCTGATTGCTCCTATCTGCTCTGCCTGCCAGCCTGATCACCCCCTAACCATTCCCCTGCCAGCCTGATTGACGCCTAACTGCCCTCCCCTGACACCCCGGTCACCCCCAAATGCCCTCCCTTGCATATTCCCTCTTTATTAGATAGGGTTTTTTCCTATAGCATATTGGACAATCCTAACTGGTTTGGCTCAGTGGATGGAGCATTGGCCTGCAGAATCAAGGGTCCCAGGTTCGATTCTGGTCAAGGGCATGTACCTTGGTTGGGGGCACATACCCAGTGGGGAGTGTGCAGGAGGCATCTGATCGATGTTTCTCTCTCATAGATGTTTCTAGCTCTCTATCCCTTTCCCTCCCTCTCTGTAAAAAATCAATAAAATATATATTATAAAAAAAGAAACATTTAAGATTCCTTCATATCTGCCTGGCTGGTGTGACTCAATGGTTGAGACCCCAGGCTGCCACCGCTGGAAGGGGTTCGGGCCCTGGCCAGGCTGAGACCCCAGCCCAGAATGCCATCTCAGCCCTGGGCAGGCTGCCATCTCAGCCTGGCTGGGGATAGCCCGGTGGGGGTAGCCCGGTGGGGGTGCGCAGCTCCAGCCCAGGCTGCCATCTCTGGCCTGAAGATCACGCATTGGGGTTGCACTGCCCTGCTGGCCTGAGACCCTCCATCCCCGGGCCTGAGACCCCGGCCTCCGAGCTCGCGGCTGCTTTGCCCCGGATCGTGCACTTTGCGCCGGGGCTCGGGGCGGGGCGCTGTCGGCCAGCCTGATGCTCCCGAGCCCGTGGCCGCTTTGCCCCGATCGTGCACCAGGCCTCAGGGGCGGGGCGCTGTCGGCCGGCCTGAGACCCCCGGCCCCTGAGCCCGCTGCCGCTTTGCCCCTGATCGCGTGCCGGGGCTCGGAGCTAAGAGGACTGGGCGCCGCCATCTTGTGGCCCTGGGCGCTGCCATTTTTGTTGTGGAGTGATGGCTAATTTGCATATTACTCTATTATTAGATAGACTAGTAGCCCGTTTGCATGAAGATTCGTGCAATAGACCTTCATTCACCTGGCTGCCTGCACCAGTTTTCTGCCGGCACCGGGGACCCAGGCCTTGGCTGTGGCCACCGCCTTCTGCCTTTTTCAGGGTCGGGGCTTGGCCCCGGGTGGTGGCCTTGGGCTCGGCGGCACCAAAGATCCTTGCTAAGGATCGCAGGAGCCGACCCCCAGTGGTTTCCTGCGATCCATGCAGGCTGCCCACTGGTGCCCAAGGCCGGGAAAGCCTCCGCCACAGGCTTTCCTGGCCTTGGGCTCGCCGCACCCAGTGTCCCTGCTACCGATCACAGGAGCCGACCCCCAGTGGTTTCCTGCGTTCGGTGCAGGCTCCCCGCTGGTGCCCAAGGCCCAGAAAGCCTCAGCCCCTGGGACCCCCGGGAGTGGCGGGAGTGGCGGGAGGGGCCGGCCACGCCCCCCCAAGTGGCCTATCGCCCCCGGAACCCCCAGGAGGGGCAGGAGGGGCCCGGCCACGCCCCCCGGGTGACCGATCGCCCCCCGGGACCCCCGGGAGGGGTGGGAGGGGCCCGGACACGCCCCCCGGGTGGCCGATCGCCCTGGGACCCACGGGAGGGGTGGCATGAGCAGGGCCACGCCCCCCCGGGGTGCCGATGGGCCCGGCCACGCCCCCCCGGGGTGCTGATCTCCCCAGGCACCCCGGGGAGCGGCTGCATGGGCCCGGCCACGCCCCCTGGGGGTGCTGATCTACCTAGGCACCCCGGGGAGCGGCGGCATGGGCCCGGCCACGCCCCCTGGGGGTGCTGATCTACCTAGGCACCCCGGGGAGCGGCGGCATGGGCCCGGCCACTGGGCACCGCCATCTTGATCTTCTCAACGGTGGATATGCCACCCGGAGTCCCACCCCCAGCCTCCTGCCGGCCCAATCGTGGGCATAGCGGAGGTGCGGTCAATTTGCATATTTCTCTATTATAAGGTAAGATTATTTACTTTCTGAAAGTACCCAATTCAGAAAAAGTAAAATAAAACAAACAAACAAAAAACAAAATTTTCTTGAATCACTTCCAAAACCACCTACCAGAGGCTTAATTCCTTTAAAGCCAGCATGAAAGACTCACTGAAATTCCTTTCTGTTACCATGGTGTAAAATCCCTCTTCTTGCAGAAAGTAAACCCAACTCTGGTTGGCAAAATGTTCAATCCTATTGGTCTTTAGTTGAGGGGTACAGCACTGGTAAATAAACAACTTATTATACATAATACTACATTATATCAAATTTAGTCCAATATAGAAACAAGTAAATCATTTTTTATAGTTTTGTCAAATGAGTGTTATGTAATGACAGACGTATCCACTTGGGAAAAGCTCATGTGATAAGAAACAGCTTCAAGTTATCAGAAAATAATTATATAGAGTAATCTTTTTTCTTAGTTTAGTACCCCCCCCCCAAAAAAAAAGTGTTTATGATATAAGGCTATAAAAATAATGAAGCATATACATAATCCCCCTTTTAAGAAACTTTAAAACAAACCAGAATAATTCAAAAATATATTGCACTAGAGGCTATTTGAAATATATGTCCTGTGAAAAATATTTCCTTTTAAAATTCTAGTAGCTAAGATGTTAAACTGACACAAATAAATACCTTATTTGTCTCAAGTGTCCAAATGAACTATATGGAAAATCAATTTTGTCTAAACAAAAAACAGATGGTAAATAATGTGCTTACATTAAAATGACTATGCTAGTTGTCACCACATAAAAATAAACACAGGATTTCATTTTCTCAAGTCTGAATGTTTCAGACTAGAAAAAAGAGTTATCACAAGGGAATGAGAGGAAGTCTCATATAATTTCCTTTTATTACTCTTAGAGAAACCAGCATCATCATTATCATAAACAGATGAGTAAAATAGAGTGCTACAATAAGTCATAATAGAGGATCATTTAGAGAAAATGTTAACATTGTCATTTTCTTTGAAATCCTTGAGTGTGAATAAAAACAAAGGAGGTCTAATAAACATTTTAAATGAATAGTTTATTTACTTACCTGCACACAATAGATCTATTATCCAGTGGCTTAATTAACTGTGTATGAGTGTGCGTGTTTTAATAGCCCGGCATATTGCTGCAAGCTGCTTTTGCAGAATTTGTTATATTCCTTATTGGTTTCTGAATTGATCCAAACACACCAATATCTCACTAACTCTAAGCAGAAAAAAATGACTATTTCTCAGTGGAACAAAATGAATACAAGCTAAAACACTGTCATGATATTTATCATAATATACTTTTGTATATTCTCATGGTTTCTTCGGGTATTATGTAATGAAAAATTTAGTGAAATTTTTAATTATCCTGTATAGTCAAACTTTTAATTATTTTTATACTTTGTATCAAATTGGTAATATACTCTTACATTTCTGAAGTTCTTCTTACCTTGTAGCATATCCATTTTTTTCTTTTTAACCTTTTACCTCTTTTACTTCCAAAAAAAAGAAAACAAACAATGGAGAAAGAGAAAATGGAAGAGAAGAAAGAGACACAAAGAAAAAAATAACACTAGAGAATAATAAGCAATCTCCACTAATAAGAGAGAAACATGCAAATTAACCATCACTTCACTATACCCACCAGCCAATCATGAGAGAGTATGCAAATTAACCCAACAAAGATGGCAACAGCCACGGAGCTGGATCAGGCAGGAGCATTGGGATGCCCTTGGCAATGGAAGAAGCCAAGCTTCCCACCTGCCCTGGCCTGCCCTGGCCTCCGCTCAAGGCTAAAAAGTTTCAATTATAAAAGATAAACTACAGAACAGGTGCACGAAATTCGTGCACGGAGGGGGTTGTCCTTCAGCCCAGCCTGTACCCTCTCCAATCTGGGACCCCTCGAGGGATGTCTGACTGCCCTCTCACAATCCAGGACTGCTGGCTCCCAACTGCTCGCCTGCCTGCCTTCCTGATTGCCCCTAACCGCTTCTGCCTGCCAGCCTGATCACCCCCTAAGCACTCCGCTACCAGCCTGTTTGCCCCCAACTTCCCTCCTCTGCCGGCCTGGTCACCCCTAACTGCCCTCTCCTGCAGGGTTGATCACCTCCAACTGCCCTCCCTTGCAGGCCTGGTCTTTCCCAACTGCCCTTCCTTGCAGGCAGGGTGCCTCCCAACTGCCCTCTCCTGCTGGCCATCTTGTGGTGGCCATCTTGTGTCCACATGGGGGCAGGATCTTTGACCACATGGGGGCAGCTATATTGTGTGATGCAGTGATGATCAATCTGTATATTACTCTTTTATTAGATAGGATAGAGGCCTGGTACAGGGGTGGCAGCCAGCTGGTTTGCCCTGAAGGGTGTCCCTGATCAGGGTGGGGTTACCTTGGGGCATGGGGCAGCCTGAGCGAGGGGCCTGTGGAGGTTTGCAGGCCGACCATGGCCCCTGGCAACCCAAGCGGAGGCCCTGGTATCTGGAATTTATTTTCCTTCTACAATTGAAACTTTGTAGCCTGGAACGGAGCCAAGCCTGGGGCTCCCTCCAAAGCCGGCAGCTATTTCTGTTGGGGTTATAATTGAAACTTTGTTGCCTTAAGCGGGTGGGCCTGGCCAGGGTGTGTGGAAAGCTTTGCTTCCCCTGTTGCCGGGGGCAACCCTGGCCTGCTCTCTCAAGCTCCATTCTGCCGCCATTTCTGTTTGAATTTGTTTACCTTCTATAATTGAAACTTTGTAGCTTGAGTGGAGGCTTAGGCCTGGCAAGGGCAGGCGGAAAGCTTGGTTTCCTCTGTTACCTAGGAAACCTTGCTCTCTGTGTCTGTAGCCATCTTGGTTGGGTTAATTTGCATACTTGCTCTGATTGGATGGTGGGCGTGGCTTGTGGGTGTGTCGGAGGTATGGTCAATTTGCATATTTGTCTATTATTAAGTAGGATAAATCCTAGATAACTGCTTCAGCCGGTCCTGGCCTACACTCAAGGAGGCGCTGAAAAAAAGAAAAAACGAAAAAAAAGGAGGGGCTGGGAGCTTGGGTCGCCGGGGTGTGTGGCCAGCCTGAATACAGCCATCAGCCCCTCACCCAGGCTGGCCAGACACCCCAGTGGGACCCCCACCTTGATCCAGGACACCCTTCAAGGCAAACCAGCAGGCCCCCACCCGTGCACCAGGCCTCTATCTATACTAATAAAAGGGTAATATGCTAATTAGACTGGGAGACCTTCCAGGAGACCTTCCAAACGTTCTTCTGGACAAAGCCATAGTGGCGGGGCCAGGGTAGAGGCAGTTAGAGGCCAAGAGGGGAGGGTAGTTGTGGGTGATCAGGCCAGGATGGGACGGTAGTTGTGGGTAATTAGGCTGTTGGGGGGCGGGGCCTTTGCAAGTAAGCAGACCAGTAGGGGGGCCAGTTGGGGGTGAACAGGCCATCAGTTGGAGGTGATCCGGACAGCGGGGGGAGGGCAGTTTGGAGTGAGCAGGCCAGCAGGGGGGGGGCAGTTGGAGGCTAGCACACTGACACGGGGGGCAGTTGGGGGTGAGCGGGACAGCAGGCAGAGTGGTTAGAGACAATCAGGCAGGCAGTTGAGCAGTTAGGAGCCAGCAGTCCCGGATTGCGAGAGGGATGTCCAACTGCCAGTTTAGGCCTGATCCCTGTAAACCAGCAGTAGGACATTCTTTGAGGTGTCCCAGATTGGAGAGGGTGCAGGCCAGGCTGAGGGATACCCCCCCATGCATGAATTTCATGCACCGGGCCACTAATTTTCTTTATAAAAATTTAAAAATAAACTAATTCGTGGGTTGTATATTGGAAAAACATTTATGTATTGTAGCACTATCTGAAGTATGCAAAGCTGATATCAACAAAATAGAGAATATTTTCAGTTAAAAAACTCAAAACTGAAATTTTTGATTTTTTAGAAATTATAGAAATTGCAAATTTTTCATAACTTTCCAAGGTTTTGCACTATGGGAATACTGGACATTTTTATTGGTGAAGAAAATGAAAGAGAAGTTGGAGTTCAAAATCTCAACAATACAAAAATTGAAAGTATAAGAAAGTTAACACTTATGATGTGACTACAACTATTTTATTTTGCTTTGTTTAAATAAAAATTATATTCTTATTTGTTTTATTTTATATAAAATATCTCAAATCACTCCTTTTAAATATGAAACTATTTTCCTTGGCTACTTTTCCTAAAGAACTTTACTTCAAATATATGAATGAGACAATCTATTTCCATACCTACTTTTTTTTTCATTCCCCATTTAAATTCTGGACAATATTTTATTTCTTTTGTTATGTTACAGAATTCCAAATATTACTACAAAACTACTGTTTCAACTATTCTAAATATCTATTTTCCTGGTTAATTTTTTATATCCTATCTATAATAATAAAAGTATAATATACAAATCGATTGAACAGCCGAAAAGAGGAACAACTGTCCTGACGACAATGCTATGACACCCACTGGCGCCAGGCCAGCCAAGGTGGGTGAGATGCGATTGGTTGGGGGCTTGGACATCACCCCATTATTGCGCTGCAGAGGAAGGCCTAGGCTACCTGGCGGGTGGCACTGTGGCCAATGGGTAGGGCCTCCCTCTGCGGGGTGATTGATCGCAGACTGTGAGAGGGTGCGGGTCAGGCTGAAGGACCCCTCTCCACACCCCTAGTGCATGAATTTAGTGTACTGGGCCTCTAGTTACAAAAACAATAGAACAACCAAAGTAACTAGCTATTTAACCAAACTATGAAGGCAAACATTTTATTTATTAATGTTCACTCTAAAACAAACATTCTTCAAATTTAAATATTCAAAGTTTTAAATTAGCATATGAACAGTTTTTTAAAGTTTAGCATGGAAGTTATTTTATAGTAAATGCCTTAATTCATAACAAAATAATTTACTGAGTCACAGATATTGAGTAGAGATGCCATATTGCCCTTATATGTGAATCTCTTTGGGGAGTATCTAGTTCTAGTTGAGAGGAAGAAGATCTATACTAATAAAAGCCTAGGTGGTCCTCACACCCTCTTGCCCTCGCGCCCTCGTGCCCTCACGTGATGCCCTCATGTCATCACAAGATGGCTGCCCCCATGTCATAACAAGATGGCCTCCACAAGATGGCCAGCAGGGGAGGGCAGTTGGGGGTGACTGGGCCGGCATGGGAGAGCAGTTGGGGGTGATCAGGCCAGAGGGAGACATGGTTAGGGGGTGATCAGGCTGGTAGGCAGAAGCATTTAGGGGCAATCAGGCAGGCAGGCAGGCTGGCAAGTGGTTAGGAGCCAGCAGTCTCGGATTGCGAGAGGGATGTCCGACTGCCGGTTTAGGCCTGATCCCTGTAAACTGGCAGTCGGACATCCCGGAGGGGTCCCATATTGGAGAGGGTGCAGGTTGGGCTGAGGGACACCCTGCCCCCCCCCAGTGCATGAATTTTGTGCACTGGGCCTCTAGTTATATGATAAAACAACAAAGGGTTATTTATTCCTCTCTCTATATATATACATATATCTTGCAGTTTCGTTAGATTTGCTTTGGGGGTCTCCCATCTCCATTTTCTGGGCTGTAGGAATGAATAGCCATATTTTGGATTATTGCAAAGAGAAAGAAAAAACATGATAATTCATTTCTGCTTTCTAAAGCTTCATCAGGAAGAATCGTGTCATGACTATTCATATTTTATTAGCTGAAGCAAGACATCAGTCTATCTAACTTCAATGGGGCAGAGAAATATAATATTATTACGAAAAAGGAGATTTTGAAATATGTGGTATATAGTAAATACTTATAGCTTTGTATTTAATCTTTCAAAATGAAAAATTCCTTGATATAAGGCAATATGTCTAACTTTTTTCTATAGAAAGCATGTATGTATGTATATGTGTATACACACATATAAACTTAATTTACTTTCACTAATTTTATTGATACTTTTAAAGTATAAATAAGCATGTTGTTTAAGCATGTTATCCATATCTGAGAAGTTATTATTTCTGTAAAATCAGAAGGTTGCGATTGCTCTCATTAAAGCGCAAATATTTTATAGGTTATACTAGGGGCCCAGCAGGGCAGGGTGGGGGGCATGGCCTGCGGGAATCAGCCTGCTGTGGGAGCACCACTCATCCTGGTCAGCAGAGCGGCGCTCCCACTGTGGGAGTGCACTGACCACCAGGGGGAAGCTCCTGCCTTGACCATCTGCCCCCCAGTGTCAGTGCGCATCATAGCAATTGGTCGACCAGTTGTTCTGCTTGTTCTGCCATTTGGTCGCTGGATATATATCCACCAAACATTTATCAGGGCCAACACTTATCAATTTCTTCTACATTTGCAGAAATGTACAAATGCAAATCCATATGTCTTCACACTGAGTTGGGTGTTTTTTCCTGAGCAGGATGCAAGGGTGATTTTTTTCCTGGGTTCTTGTCCAGACAGATTCAAAGAATGAAGCCATGGACAAAAGGCAGTAGATGAAAAGGGTGGGAATTTATTGGAAGTAAGTACAGACTCCCACGTAGGGAGGGGGCCCCAAGGGGATAGCCCACTAAGCTCCTTTTTTTTCTAAGACTTATGAAGGCTGAAGTTCTTTGTCTCTTGATGCTGCCTTCCAATTGGTAGAATATCAGCTTCAAAACTCAAAACACACATGGTGCCCCCTCTATCTCTCCCCCTTCAGTGGTAGAATTCTCTGTCTCCTGTGAAAATCTGTTTTCCTCTTTCTCCCATTTGTTGGCATTTCTCTATCCTCTGTGAAAGTTTGTTTCCTTCTTCTCCTCATGCCCTGTGGCTTTTCCTTATCTTCTGTGAATGGATGTCTTCCACTCTCCTTATCCTGTGGCACCCTTTTTTTTGTTGTTGTTCTCTGTGAATGTATGCCTTCTGGCAGCTCTAAGCCCTCACCTATGCAGTCCTCCCCCATGGACCCTCTTTATATCTAAAACTCCCTAAACCTGCTTATTTTATCCTTAAAACTCCTTTCAACATGAACCTATCAGGTAGGAATAATCATTGCCCACATTTTACAGATGAAGAAGCTGGCACACAAAGAGTTCTCAGTGATTCACCCAAAAACAAACACAAAATTTGCTTTCTGAACAGAAAACTATTTCTTTTCTCCAGCAGGAATCTTCGTAAGGAGTCTGACTTGAACCAACACAGTAGCTCAGAAGTCAGCAATATTTCTCTGTAAAGAACCATAGAGTAAATATTTTTGCTTTTGTAGACCACATACAATCTCTGTCACAGTCTTTAAAAAAAAAATTCTTCTGCATTTAAAAAATGTCAAAATCTTTTTAAGTTCTCAGGTCACACACAAACAGGCTGCAGGCTGAATTTGTACTGCAAACCATACTTTGTAACCCTGTGCTAGACTAAAAGGAACTACTCTCCTTGCCCCGGGTTATTTGTTATAACAGATCCTGAAAGATAACACTCTAACACCCCCTCCCCCCTTTAAAAGTTCTGTGTACTAAATTATTTGTTGGTTCTGTAAACTAGAGACAATAGTACTATTGAATTGCCTCTTACTTATTAGTCTAAATATAAAATCCAGGTACACAATGCTACAATGCAACTTGAAGTTCTTAAGAGTTTAAAATTAAATGTTTGAAAATAATTTTCTCAAAATATAGAACTGTGAATCTTAATAGTAAACTACTATAGTTATATAGGTGTTCATATTTAACTAAGGGATAACTTGATATTGAAAACTTAAGATATTTTATAATATTACCTTATGTCTACACAGATTTTTATTCAGAAAAATCAGCAGTCCTTCAAATTAAATGTTTCTAGTACCATTTTCAATTAGCAATAACACTTTATAAGTGTTCAATTAAATCTCAGTTAAATATTTATTTGAAACATTAACTATGAGGGAATGTCCAGTAGGTAAGATGTAATATTTCCACAGTCTAAAGATTCCTGCTGGAGAAAAGAAGTAGTTTTCTGATCAGAAAGAAAATTTTGTTTTATGAATCTTATTTGTGCTAGGTATATATGTTGTATTTACTGCTAATTAATATATAGTAAACCAAAAGTACAATTCAATGAATTTCGTTTATATTATATACTATAAACATATATACATATATAGGTGTATATAAGTGTGTGTATATATATATATATATATATATATATATATATATATATATTTATATATATATAGTTATATAGGCAGTTATACATTTATATAATTTTAATATATTAATAGAAAGACAAAAACAAAAGTAAAAAGCCTATAGATAATTATTTGATGCAATGTGGCTCCTCTGGGAACTGTCAGGTAAAGAACAGTAATTATTCTGCAGTAATGCAGTAACATGGTAAGTGAGTTGGTTATACTAGCTTGTATTTAAAAAAAAAATTTAAATCAGTGTTTAATAAGTATACTGGCGAAATGATATCATGTTTTGGGAAGAAATTTAGAAGTCATGTAGTCTAACCTATCTAAGTAAATCACCCTCCATTGCAAATCCGGTCCTTTACAGCCCAAAGCAAAGTAATCGACTGCAAAACATATTATGTAACCTGGAGGAGGCTATTAAATGCTGGGAGACAGGAGAACAAGCCTTCTCCCTTCATTTCACTATTTCCTCCAGCCTCATTGCTAATATCTGGTAATATTGAAAAAATAACTAGAATAAAAAGTATCCATTTACACTTTTATTAATCACAATCTCAGGAGGTGATGTGAAAATCCATGCAATATTAAATTTTTGATCAATATTGTGTTATAGCAAGAGTCATATACAGAGAATATGGTAAAACCCAGATTCTGAGAGTTCTCTGTAGCTTCATTAGCTACACAAATCCCATCACACCTACCTGATGAGTCATTACGCATAAATTTTGACAAGTCCTAAAACTCTTTAAATATTAATTTTTCATCTGTGAAAAAAAATGACATGAGATTAGAGGATCATTATGAAACTTCCCAGCTCAAAATTTCCAGGGATATAGATCTGACTTAAATTACACAAGCAATTTTCTAATGGAGAAAATTCTTGCTGTTTAAAAAGAGGTATCTTGTAATTCTGTATGAGCTCCTAAACAAAAGCTGGTCCTACATAGCTGCACTTCCGGTATCTCTCTGGTTAGGTCTATACAGTCTCACCGAAATAGGCAAATAAATGTGACCATGCTTCTGGCCATGACTCTTCTAAAGGTTAACTCAGGCCACTCTCATATCTGAAGAGCTTATGACAATTTAGGTAAAGAAAATTGTTTTGAGTAATATCTAGATGCATCATTTGATTGTACTTTTGTTTCTGTTAGCATAAACTATGAAATACATAGCATTACATATAACTATTATTTAAATCTAAGATTCTTTATTTCTGTAGCCCCAAAGCAATTGGAGTACCTAACGTTTCATTGCTAGCTTTCAACACCCTCCTGGCTTCTTCATTCCAGACTCTTCCTTATGTGTGACTTTCATTTTCTCTCTTTTTAATGACAATAGAGTATGTTTAGGAACATGATTTTGAAATTATAATTTTAGATAACACTTTTCATCAACTCAATCATATATAATAATTGATGGGAAAAGCATAAAATCAAGACTTATGCAAGAAAACCATGAAAGTCTTAATATTCCAATATTAAAGGATTAAATGAAAGCTACATGCTGAATTAGAATAACTTCATAGTATTCATTCTCTGAATATAGGCATTTGAAAGGAACCTATAATACAATTTTATTTTCATAGTAAAAAATATCACTTCTCAATTAATATCTTGTAACTATCTTAAAATACTTTTATTTTCCATTTCTAGATAAAAATATTTCATTGTTAATTTTTTTTTTAATCTTAAAATAAGTTTTCCCCAAAAGATTGAAATTAATCAAAAGTATTCCCAAAACTTCACCTAGACTTTCATATGCTTTTTCTTTACATACTTTAAAAATTTTTCAGTCTTTTGCACAGACTATGCTGAGCATTATTCCTCTAAGATCATAATTTTTTCAATTTAAATAATGTCATTTGTGATATTTAAAAGGGGATATATTTTATTCAGGAGTATATGACTTGCTTCTTCTTATCTTTTGGTGCCCATTATAATCAGACTCACTGGTGCCGCCATTTATAAAATATTTATAAACCTAAAAAGCAAATTCTGAATGACTAGTACAAGAAATTGTCATTCAAAAAAAAATCTTGTAAGTAGTTATTAACCCCATAAGTGGGGTTTGAAATAAGATAATGGTCAAGGAAAAGGATATTATGATTTCTCCAAGGTAATTTTTATTATAATGTTTACTAGTATGTTACTTCACAAATGATAACAAAATGGTACATTAATCTGAGGATTTTTTCATAAAATTTCTTAATAAAGATATAAATTTATGATCAAAATATTTTAATAGAAAAATTTATGTTTTATGTAAAGATAATATATATTGAGCATTATTATATATTAATCTATTCATATATACTGTGTAATTATTACATCTGATTTATATTATGCTCACATAACTTTATGTATCATATAAATGGTATTACTAATATAATAGATTCTAACACATTTAACCCAGTTACTTGAATCAAATAACATAAAAGAAGAGGAGTTCATGTTTTAGAGTTAGTTATTTGTGCAATACATTTTCTGTATCTATGTGTCAAAATAAGGTTAAAATAGAACAATTTATTCATTTATGTCTTTAGAATAAAGTTTTTTGTATATATGCCCAGCTGGTGTGGCTCAGTGGTTGAGTGTTGACCGATGGCCCAGGAGGTCACAGTTCAATTTCCTGTCAGGGCACATGCCCGGGTTGCAGGTTCATTCTCCAGACAATGATTCTCTCTCATCATTGATATTCTCCCTCTCTTCCTCTCTCTGAAATAAAAACATTATATATATATATATATATATATATATATACACACACACACACACATACACATACACACACACACACACACACACACACACACATATATATATATATATATATATATATATATATATATATATATAGTGTTTTTTCTAAAGAAAAGAAAAAAGATTTTTGTACGTATATGGTTATAAGAAGAAATCGTTCAACAGAGGAGTGTATCAGATAATGAAATTTGGCAATGGCAGACACTATGTACAGAAAATCAGTGACTAGAAGGAGGAGCAGGTTGGCAAATTCAAAAGGTGATAAAGAATTAACACTTCTAGGAATCTGGGTGTCATAGTGTCCCAGAGAAGTCTGGCTCCTGGCTATAAACCTATGTGTTATTTTTCAGGCCTGACCTCAGGAAACCACAAAACCTTTACGTGGCAGGCTTCAGAGAAAGGAGCTGCCTTCCCCAAACCTGGCATGGTGCACAGCCAGTGCACTGTCATCTCTGAAGGGGGTTGCACTCAAGGACTCAGGTCCCTCTGGCTGGCCATGCTTTAAGCATATCTGCATTTCTAGCCCAGCAATGTCCATCTGAAGGGAGAGGGAGTCCTTTGCCAGAGGCCTTACTCAAGCACCTCTCTGCCTCGCTTCTTCATTAGGGGAGAGGGGAGAACTTGAGACACATCTGCATGCTGACTCAGTACTTGGTAGTTTTCTACTCCAAGCATTTCCCCCTCGCCCCTTCCCTGGCTCCCAGGTTTATGAATCCACAAGTGCCTTTGGAGTTTCCTCTGCAGCAAGGGAATCTTCATTTCCAGGTCATGTTGACCCAACTGAACCTTGACTAGAGCAATACTATGGGAAAAATGAAAAGGTGGGGGATGAGGGAATGAAGTTGGTACTATCTACAGTTCAGCCTTCTGCTTATATCATTGCAGTAAATGAATAAAACCTTGACAGCTTCAAAATATGATTATGTGGAAATGATTTTCATATTCCTTATGTCTCCTGTCTATTCTTACCTAAGGAAAACCCTCTGACTGACAAACCAGAGTTCTGAATCTGAAGATGTAAAGCTATAGTTTAATGACATTGACACCCACATTAAGTAGTGTTTGGCTTCTCCTCTTTACTCTAAAATGACAATGATTTGGGACCTAAAAGGGACTACTCCAGGTAATTGTATTAAAAATTTCAAATATATTTCCATGAAGATACGTTTCAAAGTCTTATCTTTTTTTGTTTTGTTTGTTTTCCAGTTCTTTACAATGGTACATTTTTTCTCTGGTTGAGTAGTTTCCTCATACATATTTTAAACCTTTCTGTTTGGACTTTACAAGAATTCTAGGGCACTAGAAAATACATTTTTTTAAATGATGGTTTAATAAAATAAATTCAAGGATGTCTACCATATATGGAAGTTTTTATTTAAAAGCTGTTATACTTTACCTAAAATCGCTTATGCAGTTTATCAGTCCATTGTTTATTATGCCAGGAGAATTTTCAATAATGTATATTTTTATTGTCCCATTTATAATTGTATAGATGTTTGTTTTCCCCATAAAATCAATTAAATAATGTTTCCGATTAAACAAAAGAGATAAAATCTAGATTTCCAGCTGGTTCCAGAACAAAAATGAACATTTATTTTATTTCCTATTTAGAAACTTGGATACAAATGAATGCTAGTTCAAAAATAATGAAAAGAAAATCTCAAGAAAATTACTTTTCTCCTCTAAAAAATAAATAAGAAGACATATGTTTGCATTTATGACATATATACACCCTCTTTAAATGTTAGGAAATAAGATGTTCAAAATTCTCAGTAAATCATAGAAAGTAAACTAATAAAATAAAGCAAATATGAAATGTTTAGAGCATTCCATATTCTATTTTACAGTACTAGATTACTTTAGAGCATTCTATATATTAAAAAGAGATTTGAAAATGCTTACAAATGCACACTAACACAGATGAGACCATAATGAGGAAAGGAACTATTACTAAGTAACTCTGCTAAGTGCTCTATATCTATTCAATTAATCTTCCCAGAAACCTTTTCCCTACAGACATCCTTAACTTGTATTATGAATGGAAAAAACAGTGAGGCTCAAATTATTTTATTTGTTCAAGTTAAATGGAGCTGGAAAGTTTCCAGACCACCATCTGAGCAAGAATGTATGTGCTTCCATCTTCTCTGTATTCATTTCTTAGTCTTCCCTGCAATCACGTATTTATTCAGTAAATGTTTATTGAGTAGCTACTGTGTTTAATGTACTGCTCTGGTCACCAAAGTGGCAGAGAGAGTGAGGGATTCAGTTTATAAACTCACCTTCTCTGTCTTGAAATTGCAGAATTAATGCTTCATTATTAATTATTAGGTTCCTTGAAATTTGATTTCCTCTTCTGGACTAATACGGCCTCCTAGTAGTCAGAAATGAATAAACAGGTATATAATATTCATTTTTCTTTTACTACAGACATTTTATTTACTCTTTTTTAAAAAAATCAGATGATTGTCATTAAATTCCTAACTCTCCCACACTTGTGGGACAGATGTGGATCATTAAACACTGCTCTAATTTATGTCTGTGGATAGCCACAAATTATATAACAAGCACTTTCTATTGTTGATGTTACAATATGGCTCAAAATGCACCTGGGTTAGGGCTTTTAGACTGCAAATTGATATGGCTGTCTCACTATTTTCAAATTGTCTTGAGGTTTTAAATGAAATAAAAAGTAAGAAGAACCAATTCACATTTAATAGCATAATAGTTAAAAGCCTACTGTATCCACCAGATACTATTGCCAAAAAGCCTTGTGCCTTTCGTTTCACTATAAATTATCCAAGTGATGCATTTTTGTTCAGTATACAGCACAAAGTAAGTGCAGCCCAATTATCTGATTTTAAAAAGACCAAGGGTCAATTATCTGATGTATTTAAGTTGTGATTCTCATTCACACATGAAAAATAAATTATCCATCTGAAAATTTTATAGAAAATCTTTGTACCATAACTTCAATATCAGGTTGGCATAAAGTATACCTTTTGCTTGGATTCTAGCTAGCCATAGTTTTAATAAGAAAAAAAATCCAGTCAAATTTCTTTATTTCCAAAATTGAACTATTTGCTTATTTTATATTCAATCAGTTAACTATTAGAATTATTATTGCAACTGAAGATAAGTAATTTATTTTCTAAATATAAAGTAAATACACATCTTTTTCATAGCTCGATTATGCTAGTTTTTCTGTACCAATATAATTTTTATTGAGAATGTACTTTAACACACTACAGTGCCACAACCAGATAATCTATAGCTTCATAACAGAAAATATAACTATGCCAAAATATTTTAAAGGAAATAAAAAGAATTTCATAATTATTTTGGCAACCACTTTCATAACATTAAAATATTCAGTCACATTTAGAAAACCAAGTTTTTGTAACTTTCCTGACATTTCTCTTTCTATTGGAATTTATAAAAAATGCATGTGAACTTCTCCAGATGAATTAATTATGAAAGACAAAGGAAGAATTTATAAATGCAGATGTGACCTGATCTTAACTAACCAATTAAACCCATAGCAATTAAACTTAATATCTGAGTTTGTGTTCCCTCGATTTACAATTAACCAAAAGCTTATATAGAAACCTTCAAGCTGCCAGTGCACTTTCTCATATTTTTAGAACTCATATTTTTAAAAACAATGTATTTCACCTTATATTGATTGATTTTTTTGTTAAGTTTTTTTGTGGTTATTTATTTAGTATTTTATTTTTCAAAGCATTTAAGCCATTACTTCAAGGTAGATATGTGTATATAATTATATCTCTGTTCTAAATTATGTTGAGACATGCCTAACACAAACTCCCTCTATCTCTCTGAATGTTCTAGATCTCTTAAACCTGATTGATCCATATTAATAAACATACTTTTAAAGGTGACTTCACCCACATTCCCCTTCTGCTTCTTTCTTCTTCTATCAATCCCAAGATTTGGTTTCACAGGTATATAAGTACATATCCACAACAGTAATAACTATATCATAGTTCTTAATATTTTTAGAAATGATTAGTAATCATTTTTATGAACTATATTATATGAACAAAAACAAAGTGAAGTATAGTGACAATATTTTTAAGTAATACCTAATGATTCTTCATTGTGTCAAATTAATTTTGTTTGATGATTAGATAATCATAATGAAGCAAAAACTTTTGATCTGCATTGTATATTCTAGTAAGAGAGGGAGACACAAAAATATTTGAGCTATCTTAATAACTAGCAATGAGAAACTATGTAGCTTTGCATGGAATATTTATTTCATTAGGTAATGATTCTTTATTCCATCTTCCTTTGATGATTCCTTTGAATCTTTTTTCATTTTCAAGCAAGTTTTTATATTATCCAATAACCACAAAAGAATTCAAAGAACACCACAGAATAAATACTAAAATACCTCTCATCACACTATGCCACAAACACAGGAGACATTTATTTTATGACACACTGGTGATTGGGTGTTGAGCAAGGCATGCAGGATAAGCAGAGTAACTAGAGATATAAAATAGCATGAATGGGAAAGAACATGGAATCTTCACAGAACCTAAACATTGCATGGCTCACAAGTTTAATAAAACAAATACAGTTTTGTTGCTGAAGGAAGTATAGGCTTCTGGTTTGCATAAATATCCATCACCTGTCATATTAACTGAAGAAAGAATTCTAGGTTTTCTATGAGGAAAGAGGTTCAGTTTGTATAAAGTGAACTTTTGTTTCTGATAGGCTTTTAAGAGTACAGACATATCGATTGGTCAGTTTGAAGTATTATTCCAGAACTTAGGAAGAAACAGGAAGTTATAGATTTCAGTATCTACAAGAAGATTTTTTGAATCCATAAGTCTAAGTTTGCCCAATGAGACATTTAGATGATAAGAAAAGAAAAAGAATGAAAACATTCCGAGAAATTAAAGAGCAGATGGGAAAGGAATCATACCTAATAACAGACAAACATGTAAATTGACCATACCTCCGCTATGCCCACAGCCAATCAGAGTGAGTATGCAAATTAACCCAACAAAGATGGAGGTTAATTTGCATACATAGGTGCCCAGCAGCCTGGGTCCTGGGAACTTTCTCAGCACCCAGGTCACTCCGAGGTAGGCCCTGCGTGGGTCTTGAGCAACCTGGGAAGGGCCTGAGCCAGGGGGCTCTTGGGCAGGGGCGGAGCTGGTGATTAGAGGGAGCTGGGGGGCCCCTGCCCAGGCCCCAAGGCTCGGCCAGAGGTTTTGGTCCTAGGCAGGGGCAGAGCGGGCGATCAGAGGGAGCTGGGGGGCCCCTGCCCAGGCCTGGAGGTTTTAGGTCTTGGCAGGGGTGGAGCCGGGGATCGGAGGCAATAGGTGTGAACTACAGAGGAAACACCTTTTCTGACAGCTCATTGGCTAAGCTCCATGTATGCCACTGGTATATTCTTAGTAACTTTGGTATAAGAATCCAAAAAGGTGATCTAGGGCTTTTCCACCTCACTCCTGGAGAAAAAAAATGAAGGTCCGCTGCTGGAGGGCTAAGAAATGGCATATCCTGCCCTAGCTGATTTGGCTCAGTGGATAATGCCTAGGCTTGCCAACCGCAGGGTCCAGGTTCGATTATGATCAAGGGCATGTACCTACGTTGCAGGCTCCTCCCTGGCCGGGGCCCAGATCAGGGCTCATGAAGGAGGCAATCAATCAAAGTGTTCCTCTCACTTTGATGTTTCTCTCTGTCTTTCCCTTTCTCTTCCACATTCTCTAAAAATCAATGGAAACATATCCTCAGGTGAGGATAAAAAAAAAAGAAAGAAAGAAATGTCATATCCTATGAAAGAGACATCTTGAAAATGCCTAAAGAAAGTTGTCATTTTTTCATGGTTGAAGAGACTGGAGTCCGTGTTGATGAAAACACCTTGGTGGCTGTGGTGGCTGGTAGTGGCTGCAGCAGTGGGGTGATGGGGCTGGTGCCTTTCCCTGATCAGCCCAGTCGTCTCCCACAAAGGGAGGCCAGACTGCGGCTTAGGCCCGCTCCCCACAGGGGAGCCATCAGTAGGACATCCCCTGAGAGCTCCCAGTATGTGAGAGGGGGCAGGATGGGCTGAGGGGACCCCCACCCAGTGCACGAATTTCATGCACCGGACCCCTAGCAGTAAACTAACAAAATAAACTGAAAAGTAATTTTTTTTTCAATGAAGCTATTTTGGCTGACAATGTTGTCTGAAAATCCAAGGACAAAATTTCAGGGACATTGATTAACAGTATGTTACAGACAAAGTGGGTATAAATTTTCATCATCCACACATGAATCTGCCATATATTTGCTGTTCCATCAAAATTAATAATTTGTATTTTACTATAAATACTACCTTAGTAGAAATAATACAAAGTCTAATTAACATATATTTTATATAAAATTTTACCTCAGAATATTGGAGGCTCAAGCGGCCTTCTTAGTACCCTATGGAAGAGTATCATAGCCGGCATTCACATATAATTCATCACTCAGAAATGCAACCAAAATCTCATTTCTTACTACCAATGAACCTTTTCAGTTGGAACTGAAGTTCAGAATTGATTTTGTGTTATTAGTTTCTAAGCTAATTGTATTATAGCGGAGCTCTGGGGCAGAAACTGTACTGGGACTCTGGGAGTGTCAATGTAATGTATAGGGATCAAAAATATGGATGCCAGACGATAAGTTTTCAGCATCAAATTAAATTACATATACATATATACTTAAATTTAATTCTACATATATAGTAAAATGCAAAGTTATCTAAATATATTAAAATTTGTTTTGACTAGCATGAATTAGAAAAAATACTGTATAATTTCTAAAAAAACTAAGTGACATATGCTTTGCTCAAACTTGAAGCCAAGTCATAGGCAGTCTACATGCATTCTTAAAGCTGTTAATGGTAAATCCTGATGAATCTAAGGATTTGGGGAGTATAATAAGTAAGAAGCTTTCATATAACAAATGTTGTTTTTCTTTATTTTTCATTGTTCTACTGAGATGTTTAGGAAATTTACATCGCACAATTCAGCTGAACTTAACTAAAGCCTTGGCTCAACAACTGTTACTAAAATAGAAACATACTGGCCGGTACAAATACGTGTTTATGTCCCTGAATATCAGAAGTGAGGAACCAAAGAGAACTATCAAAAGGAAAGGAGAGATTGATTTTAATGATCTATCTTCCTTCTTTCTGAGATCTATAATAAAAATCAAAGCTTTTTTCCCTTTCTCTTTTACTTTAGGTTATCTTATAAGAAAAGCAATTAATTTAGCAAAACTAACAAAATATGGAGCTTTCATGAAAAATGAAAAAAGTATGTCTATAAATACGTATATGCATTTTCAAAGACATACATTTTCTTTCAGAATGTTTTCATTGATTATGTCATGCATTAATTATTTTATGTATTAATTTACTTGTTACTTATTAAAATTATTCAAGTTGAAATTGTTCTGTATTGTGCTCTAAACTCAGGTACCCTGTGGGAAACTTACCCTGTATGGGTAATTGAAAGGTTTACACCAAGTACCTCACTTTTATGTAACAGGCATTGCTTGTCACAGCACTGCAGCCCTTTCAGATGCTAAGAACCCCAATCTCTGTGTTAGACATACTTCTGTGAGATTGGGGAAGGGGAAAGAGCTGTTGGCACATATTTCATAGGGCATCATTGTTCTAGGGACAGTGGTGGACAGAGCATTGGTTGAAAGGATTGTGTGTTGTAAAAGCAGGTGTTGACAGATATCCTACACCAGTCAGAAGTGAAATGATCCATGTCATCTCAGCACAGGCTATAGGAATATTTACTCTCACAGAAATAAAGCATCTGCTTCCATCTGCTCTGGAGCCATGCTGCTCTGGGGACTGGGGACCAGCATCCTTGTCAGGGTTGGCTCCCTCCACTCTAAGGGCCACTCTGGATCTGTTCTTCCTGTAGAATCTAATCCATTCTTCTTTCCCCTGCACTTTCCCACTAACACTAATCCCCTGGAGTACCTGGAGTGCTTTTCCTCTGCTTTCTACTCAGCCTGTTGTATGGTATCTGCCTACTTGGGATTTTGTTTCTTGGCAGATAAAAAAAAAATCAGCTTTTACAAATTCTATTGTGTAGTCAAAAAAGTACTTTTAATGTTCAAAATATAATATAATGATGCATTTTTATTGTTTATCTTTCACTTTCTGATAAAACAATTATATTTCTCTGGGAAGGCAATGTGGGTGCATTTGAGCAAGGACAGCTGCAGTAATTCACCTGGCAGAGCATTTGGAATATGCGTGAAGTCACTTTATGTGCCAAAATGACTGGGTCTTCTATTGACATTTAGTGAGTGAGAGTAAGAAATTCTAGAAATCCTGAAGTGTGGACCACAGAATCAAGAATAATTGTCCCAGCCAGAATAGAACTCTCAGGGAAATATTGAAAGAGAAAGGGCCACAGAAATTGTGGTGAAGGAACACACAACAGTGACTATTAGCAAATGTTTCCCTACCTATCATAGTAATTCTAGTATAATGTAGAAAACTATAGGGATCATGTAGATATGATAATTTGTAGAGATTAAAAGAGGAAAAAATTTATCTAGTAGAGTAGTGAAATAACTCATGGAAAGTATAAGTTTAAAACTGCTGTTGGAAAATAGAGGGTGTTATTATTCTGTACCAGGTCAATGATGAGAAACAGTGAACATACTTTCTGAACAGAGATTTTGCACAGGACTGATTGTAGGTGCTCTGTAATGTTTTTGTTTTGTTTTTGTTTTATTTTTTTTTAATTACAGGTGCAAACTAATAAAAGAATATTAATAATAACTATCAGTTTATACATATATAAATGAAATGCTTCAAATTTTGTAAAATGACATTAAAAGATGTAGCATATTTTGGAGAGCTACTCCTATTTTTAATCAGCCATTTAGTATTCTTGTTGTGAACTGCAAAGCTGTAATTTTCTGTGACTGCTGAAATTTTTCTTTTTTTTCTCTCCTCTTTCCATTTCTCCTCTGTAAGAGAAGATAATCCAGCTCTTTCTTTCATTGAGGTTAGCTTCCTAGTATTGAACAGACAGTTAATTATTTAACTCGCTGTTCCTCATTTACTCCAACATATTTAAATAGCATTAAGATAACTCCATGGCATAAGGTAGTTTTGGAATTGGCCAGGAAAAGCTTCAGCAATTAAGGAACCATTAAAAAATAAGTTGCCAAATGCACTTTTAAGGAGGACTGTTAGTAACTCAATTGTCAGGCAAACAATAAATTCTTTACAAGGTAGAATGTGAGAATAGTATTGTTTGTTTTTAGACAAAAAAAAAAAAAATCTTCTTATCTGGTTATGGTTTCTTTATACATTAAAGGGTTAATGTTTTTAATTGTATTATCATTTTTAGCACATTTTAGCAAATTCACAGGAAAACAGAAAAAGTCTAAATTTAGCATATATTACAATGTTAATGAAAGAAATAACTACATGGAAACAGAGAAGTAGGTGTCTACTGAGAATCAGCGTTTTTGTTTCGGCTCAGTAACTACAATCTTAACTCATTTTCTCTTTTGTTAAAAGACCTTTAACTATATCTCCTATAAAACTTAAAGTTAATGATTTTATATTTTAATTATAACTAACTAAAAAAAACTTGAATCTTACCTCATGGTAATTTTCTGGAAAATGATGGCAGGTATTCATGAAATAATCCATGAATTAAAGTTACTTTCTCCTTTATTGCCTCATGATTTGGAAATCACATGTATTGTTTCAGAATTATTTTTACATGCTCATTTACTCTCAATAGACTGTAAGTTCCTTAAGGTTGAAGAAACAGTCAGCTTCTAATGTTCTGAATCTAACAGAGTGGCATATAGTAACTGCTTAATCCAAACAAACTGGACTAATATTCACAGAAAGTATAATTAAGTTGTCGGCAAAAATAAAAATTATTCTCAGGAAAGAAACTTGAATATTCTATGACGTTGAGCAAAATTTGTGTAGGATCATGGCAACTCTTATATGAGGTCACATGGAAGCTCTGCTTCTATTTGCTGATGTGCTTTATTTTATTTTATTTTTTTATAAAATAATTCATCATTTGTTTTGTCAGTTGTTTCAGAACAATAATGAACAACTGAGATCAAGATAAGTAGTGGTTAAGTTAAACAGAAGGGCACTGCATCCTCAGATACATTAGGATTTCAGATTGATCATACCCACTGCAAGACAGGAAAAGTACACTGAGTATGTGGCAATGGTTAAGTTTGAACGCCATTTCCATAATACATAGACATTTGTTTATACAACTTGTTTTGTCCCTGTATTTTTCCTAAACTAAAATTATGTATAAAAACATTTTGTTGCAGCATCAACTTACTATAAAGCTTGCTTACAAATTTGATAATTGTAGGACTGATTTCCAGCTCATTCGTTATCATAGCAACACCCATCACCGGTTTCCCAGAAATGGAGGCAGAGTTGACAAACTGTTCACATGTAATTGCATACTTCTATTGAATGCACACAACATAATCTACATTTTTGCATGATTAAAGATTCAATTTTATTAATGTATTAAAATTATATTACAATTTGTTTTATTTTTACCTCTTTTTTTATTGAAGTAAAATTGACATATAACATTATATTACTTTTGGGTATATAACCTAATTATTCAATATTTGTGTACATTGCAAAATGATCACCACAAGTCTAGCTACATCCTTCACCATACATCGTTACAAACATTTTTTTCTTGTGATGAAAACCTTCAAGATACATTGTCCCAGCAACTCTCAAATATGCAACACAATGTTATGTTATTGAGTATAGTAGCTGCTCTGTACATGATCCACTGATTTATTTCCCCTACAACTGGAAATTTGCACCTCTTGATCCGGTTCACCCATTTTGCCCAGCCTCCAAACCCCTCTCCTTTGGCAATCACCAATTTGTTCTCTGTGTTAACCAAAACTTCCAGAAGAAATTAAAAGACAGTTTTATTCATGTATGATTTGCAAATCAGGGGACGTAGTTCTGGGTATGAACCAAAGACACCTTCCAAAATGGAGGTGATAAATCTAAGATTTTAAAGGCAAAAGTTCAAAGGTGCTAATAATTAAAGAGATGGGTTGCTAGGAGAAACAAGACTACAAAGTTACATTCTTGTTTTCTGATTGGCAGGCAGTTTCCAAGTCCAAGGAAGAAAGCCATCTACACTAATAAAAGAGAAACATGCAAATTGACATCACTCTGCTACACCCACCAGCCAATCAGGAGCGAGTATGAGAATTAGCCCAACAAAGATGACGGCGGCCACAAAGCTGGAGTGAGCAGGAGGCTTGGGTTGCCCCCAGAGAAGGAGGAAGCCAAGCTTCCCACCCACCCTGGCCAGCCCTCGCCTCCGCTCAAGGCTACAAAGTTTCAATTATAGAAGATAAATAAATCCCAGATACCTGCTTCCAGCCTGCCCTGGCCTCCGCTCAAGGAGGCGCTGAAAAAAAAAAAAAGAGAAAAAGGAGGGGCTGGGAGCCTGGATCGCCGGGGGGCATGGCCAGCCTGAAAACAGCCCTCAGCCCTTCACCCAGGCTGGCCACACCCCCATGGGGTGAGGGTCCCCAATGGGGGGCTTGGCAAGCCTGCAAACAGCCATCAGCCTCTCACCCAGGCTGGCCAGGCACCCCAGCGGGGACCCCCACCCTGAAGGGGTTGTGGCCATGCTTGAAAACAGCCCTCAGCCCCTCACCCAGCAGGGACCCTCACACCCTGGGGGTGTTGCCAGCCTGCAAACCACCACAGGCTCCTGGACCAGGCTGCCCCCCACCCCAAGGAACCCCACCCTGATCCGGGATACCCTTCAGGGCAAACCAGCTGGCCCCCACCCCTGTACCAGGCCTCTATCTATACTAATAAAAGGGTAATGTGCTAATTAGACTGGGAGACCTTCCAGGAGATCTTCCGGATGTTCTTCTGGACAAAACCATGGTGGCGGGGCCGAGGTAGAGGCAGTTAGAGGCCAAGAGGGGAGGGAAGTTGTGGGTGATCAGACCAGGATGGGATGGCAGATGTGGGTGATCAGGCTGGTGGGGGGGCGGGACCTTTGGGGGGAAGCAGATCAGCAGGGGGGCCAGTTGGAGGTGAGCAGGCTGTCAGTGGAGGTCAGTTGGAGGTGATCAGGACAGCGGGGGGGGGGGCAGTTTAGAGTGAGCAGGCCAACAGGGGGACAGTTTGGGGGTGACCAAGCCAGCAGGGGAGGGCAATTAGGGGCGACCAGGCTGGCAAGGGAGGGCAGTTAGGGGTGACCGGGCCAGCAGGGGAAAGCAGTTAGGGGCAATTGGGCCAGCAGGGGAGCAGTTAGGTGTCGATCAGGCTGGAAGGGGAGTGGTTAGTAGGTGATCAGGCTGGTAGGCAGAAGCGGTTAGGGGCAATCAGGCAGGCAGGCAGGCAGGCAGGCGAGCGGTTGGGAGCCAGCAGTCCTGGGTTGGAGAGGGTGCAGGCTGGGCTGAGGAACACATACACCACTCCCCTCCCCGTGCACGAATTTCATGCACCGGGCCTCTAGTTCTTTATAAACAGCCTCAGAGTTTAAAATGCAAAAATCCAAATGTGGTGCCACAAAACGTGATATTAAGTTCTTACAAGTTTTCATCTGTATCCATGACTTCTGTTTTGTTTTTCAGATTTCACATATAAGTGTGCTCAGGGATTTGTCTCTATTTTATTTCACTTAGCATAATATCCTTAAGGTCTATCTATGTTGTGGCAAAAGGCAAGATTTTATTCTTTTTTATGGCATATCTTCTTTACCCATTCATCTTTATTCATCCATCAGTGAGCACTTAGGTTGTTTCCCTATCTTGGCTATTGTAAATAATGCTGCAATAAACATAGGGGTCATATCTTTTTTTTTCCATTCCTGGTTTTATTTTCTTTGAATAAATACTCAGAAATAGAATTGCTGAGCCATATTGTAGTTCTATTTAATATTTTTGAAGAACTTCCATGCTGTTTGTCATAGTATGTGCTCCAATTTACAATCACACAACTGATACAGAAAAGTTCTCATTCTTCACATTCTCACCAACAATTGTTTTTATTTTGTTCTCTGTCTTTTTTTTTTTTTATAATAGCCAGTCTGATAGATGTGAGATGATCTCTCATTATGGTTTTGATATGCATTCCCCTCATGATTTGTGATGCCTGAGCATCTTTTCATATGCCTGTTATCCATCCATATGTTTTCTTAGGAAACATGTCTATTCAGATCCTATGCTCATTTTTAATTAGATTATTTTTGTTGTTTTGTATAAGGTCTGTGGTGTTTTGATTATTAACCCTTTATCAAATATATAATTTGCAAAGATCTTATATTCAGGATGTTGTCTTTTCATTGTGTTGGTGGTTTACCTCACTGTGCAATGTAGACCTATGTGTTTATTTTTGCTTATGATGCCCTTGCCTTTGGATTCATGTCCAAAAACTTATCACCTGGAGTGATGTCAAGAAGCTTATTGCCTATGTTTTATTCAAGGAGTTTTATGTCTTACATTAAAGTTTTTAATCCATTTTGAGTTAATTTTTGTATATGATTAAAGTAGTAATCCATTTTCATTCTTTTGCATGTGGTTGTCCAGTTTTGCCAACATCATTTATTGAAGAGACTGTCATTTTCCTATTGTATATTCTTGCTTCCTTTTCATTAATTAATTGACTATATATGGGTGTCTAATGTCTGGGCTCTCTATTCTGTTCCATTGATCTGTGTGTGTGTTTTTATGCCAATATTATATGGTTTATAATATAGTTTGAAATCAGTGATCATGATGTCTCCAGCTTTGTTCTTCTGTCTCACGAATGTATTGGCTATTTCGGACCTTTTATGGTTCTATAAAAATTTTAGGATCGTTTGCTCTATTTCTGTGAAGACATGCCATTGGAATTTGCTTTGGGTAATATGAACATTTTAACAATATTATTTCAATCCAGGGACCTGGGGTATATTTTAATTTATTGTGTCATTCAATTTCTTTCATCAATGTTCTTTCTATTGGAACATATTCCTTTGTTTCGGCATTTTTTTCTTTTTATATTCTGTGTGTTTGTTTCTATGTATTAGGCAAAACAACTATCTCTCCCAGTCTTGGAGGAGTGGTCTTATGTAGAGGATGAACCTTATCATTTAACCTTGTTCTACCTCTTGGTTGTCTCTCTAACATTTGTGATTGTCTAAGCATCCTGATTTATTATTTTTTAAAAAAAATACATTTTTATTGATTTCAGAGTGGAAGGGAGAAGGAGAGAGAGAAAGAAACATCAATGAGAGAGAATCATTGATTGGCTGCCTCCTGTATGTCCCCTCCTGGGGATCGAGTCCACAACCCAGGCATATGCCCTTAACTGGAATCAAACCTGCCATCCTTCAGTCCACAGGCTGAAGCTCTTACCCACTGAGCCAAGCCGGTTAGGGCGTGCCTGATTTATTCTTGATAGCTCCAAGTTTTTGAGAAGGATCTTTGAGTGTTCCAGAGGTAGGATCTCAGTGGGCTCCAAGTTTAAGGCTAACTAGAAGCTAAATCTTCAGCAGTAGCACTTAAGATGCACAAATACACAGTGTTGTAGGACTGCAATTGTTAACTCCATTGGCCTCCAAACCAGGTAATCTGGAGGTGTCTTCTTGGCAACAGTTACAGAAATTGGGGCTTTAGACTAGAGTGTATGAGCTCTTTTCTGGGGGGTACTGGAGAGGCCAAGGGGGAGCACAGAGGTGGTGTCCCGCTCACCTTCCCTGAGAGCACTTCTGTAGTCTCTAGATATGTGGTAAACCTCCAACTATGTGGAGCTGCAGGCTGAAGCTCCAGGACTCGTACACATTCTTCTATCATGGAAAGACTGGAGACATGCTTCAGTCTGCTTGTCAGTGCAGTGCCCTGTGGGTAGTATCCTGCCAAGAGCTTTCTCTCCAATTGTTTCAGACTTGTGGGCTCCCCTGGCCTTTACAGCCAGAAACTCAATGAGTGTCCCCGGGGGGCTGCTCACACCTGCTATTATGGCAGGGCATGTGAGCAGTACCAGAGCTGGACATCCCCATGCCCGGCTTTGGCAGGGATGTGGGAGTGGTAAGGGGGAGGTGTCTGACATGTTTAACTACTGTAAATTTTACTATAATTTTATGTAAGTTGTTACACAGTAGCTTTGATATGTGAAGAATCTTCGTGAATGACCCCCATGGGAAAAGAAATATTTGCCAGCTACTTGAATATTCACATAATTTTTTCCTGTTAAAGTACTTCTTCCTTTGAGACTGAGATTGGAGGTCTTCTGATGTGGAGCAGAATGGAGTGGAGGACAAGGAGTGTGAGCTAAGTGATAGTGTGCCAACCTCAAGCAGATATTGAAAGTGGCATTGTGTATTGTGGCAGATTGTGCTGTTTTCCTTTTACCACAAGAGTGGCATGTCTCAACAAGAAACACCTCTTTGGCCCTGGACCCCAGAATAAGAAGATTTGAGGAACACAGTAGCCAGCCTGCAGAAAGTGTTGTTTTCTGTGGTAAGGCTCTGACACTTAGGGATTATACATTATTGCAAAGATGATTCTGATCTAGCACCTTGATTCCTTAAACTATAAGGAATATAGTTTATAGGACCTTCTTAAACTATAACAAGAAGGTCCAATTTAAATTGTATCAGGAGCTCCTTCAACTTCCACTAGAAAGAACAACAAATAAATTAATTTTTTTTTTCTATTTGTATGAATAGAAAAGTAAAGAATGAAAATTTAAGGTGCTGGGAGTTAAACTAGAAAGTAGATAGTAGTATGGAACACACATAATATCCAATTCAAAGACAACATTTGTCTTTCTTTATGTACGTGATATATTCTCAGTATTTCTTTCAAGTATTGTCTAATTTCCTTTTTATCCTCATAATTTTTTGAGAAATAGGTTGTTTAATTTTGGGGATTTTTTTAAACATCTTATAAGTTTATTTCTTTTTTTAAAAAAATATATTTTATTGATTTTTCACAGAGAGGAAGAGAGAGGGATAGAGAGTTAGAAACATTGATGAGAGAGAAACATCCACCAGCTGCCTCCTGCACACCCCCCACTGGGGATGTGCCCGCAACCAAGGCACATGCCCTCGACCGGAACCGAACCCAGGACCCTTGAGTCCGCAGGCCGACGCTCTATCCACTGAGCCAAACCTGCCTCGGCACAAGTTTATTTCTTAATTTAATTACTGTTGGTAAGTGGTTTGAGGATATTTCACTTTTTAAACTTTTTTTGTAGCTCAGGCAAAGTATCTTGGTGAATAAACAACATGTGAACTAGAGAAGTTTAGATTTTTCAATTGTTGGGTGTGTAGTTTCCTATAAATGTAAATTAGTTCAAAGTGGTTGAGAGTATTATTCATATATTTTGTATATTTATTCCCCTTTATTTTTTTTCTTGCTAAGATAAAAATGTTAAAATTTCTAACTATGGTTTTTTAATTTGCCCATTTATTCTAAAATACATTTAATTTGTGGTTCATGTATTGAAAGCTCTGTTACTAGATGTATACATATTTATGATTGCTAGCCATCCTGACAAATTGACCCTTTTATCATTATAGCATATTCCATTTATCTCTGGCAATACTCTCTACTCTAGAGTTTATTAATATGGTGTTAATATAGCCATTCCAACCTTCTTAGGCTTATTGTTTGCATACTATATATTTTTTCTATTTTGCATTAGACTTACTTTTTATATTTAAAGTACATCTCATGTGTTTTGATGTGCATATATTTAACATTAATGACTGTTTGCCTATTTTTTTTTCTTGAAAATCATTGTAGTCACCAAACTCATGCATTTTGAGCATAAAGGTTAATAATTTGTAATATAATGCTAGAGAGGTACTAATTGTAGGACAGACATTAAATACTATAATCAGGAAGTATTAGCGTTCTCTCCCTCGCTCTTTCTCTGTCTCCATCTCTTTCTCCCTTTCTCTCTCTCTCTCTCTCTCTCTCTTGACTTCTGATCCTAAAACTTTGCTAAACATAAAAGGAATTCAGGCCTTTGAAAAAAATCTTTGTCATAAATATTTTGGCATACACCCAGACACCATTTGATTATGAGATGATTTAGGTATAGACATTTTGGGTTTTTATAATTTTATAATTTTCCTTTTCCTTCATGATAAATCTTGTGTACCTGAAAATGACAAAAATTAGGTATATAAATATATACACATATATATGCATATGTACATATCCTACATAATAAAATGGTAATATGTAAATTACCATCACTCCGCTACGCCCACGATTGGGCCAGCAGGAGGCGCAGGGGGCGGGACTCAGGCAGGCCGGGGTAGCTGATTGGGCCAGCAGCGCCGGAGGCTTTCGGAAGGCCTGGGGCACCGGCAGACAGCCAGCCCGCTGGTGCACCAGGTGCATGATTAAATCATGCACTGGGCCTCTAGTATGTGTATATTAAATGAAGTTACATAGATATTTCACTAAATGCATTTTACTAAAAATCATATTATTTCTCAATTATTAATATTGTATTAATCTGGATATTTTATTTTTCTGAAATGAAGGCTTTTTTATGACATTGAGTTGAGACCAAAAGAATATCTCTAGGTAATATTCATGTTCCAAAATAATATGTTAATATTCCCACTTATTATTTCTCTCAGTAAACACTACTAGATAAATATGTTTGAACAAAATCATTATGTTGTGAGGCTTTATGTTATATTATGATATTGTGTTTGGAAAACAAACATGCTTATGGATTTTTTCATTTGCTACTTTAGTGTTATTTATTGTTGAAACAGCCACAATTGAATTTACATTTAGCTTATGTTACTTTCTTAATAAAAATATACATTCAATTGTTTTCTTCATTAGTGTTATAAGTAAAATTTCCACCATATTGTTCATACATAATTCTAGTTAAAGAATGGTTTTTCAAAATATTTTCTATGAAATAGTATTAGCAATGCCAGAAAAAGAAAGTGTTTTCTATTGTAATGGTATATTTGTGTAAGTGATTTGGACTTAGCAGCTCTGAATACAAGCCATGAAAAAGAAAAATTGTGTAGGCAACTAATTACACTTATCTTTCTATATTTTCAAAGGTATATAATCCAGTAGTTGTTGCTATTATTTTTTATAGATTGTTGTTACCCTTATACAAGTTAATAAAAGGGTCTTATAAGCAAATGGTTTTGCATATTTTTTACTTAAGATATCAATATTGCAGTTCTAGAAGTATTCACTTTCTTTCTTAAGACGTTACAAAATCATTTCTCAGTCAACACTGCATTTAAATTTTTTTATAAACCCAGTTACTTTTTATTCTTAGATTCAACAGACAGAAAATTAATCTGTCAAAATACTATAAAACTTTTCATTTCATTATCTGTCTTCTTCAGACATGTAATTAATTTTGGGAATATCTCTTGTCCATGAGTCTTTGAGTAGCACCGGGATAGAAAGGTCTGCAAAAAAATCTCTCACCTAATCTCACTTAAATCATTCCTGAATGTGGATTTTTTAATATACTTAAACAAAAATGTTATTTAAATTTCAAATTATAAGTTCTACTTTCTCTTATAGATTTAAATGTTTTATTCAGAACTTTCAAAATGACAGGTAGTGTCTATAATTGAGATTTTTTTTCCAGCATGATGATCATTACCAAGAATAAATATATTATTCTATATTTTATTTCACTAATATTACCTGTTGATTTGCCATTATAATATTAAATCATTTATAAATACATCTATATGAAGAATTAATAACTTCTGATTTAGCTCTCATGGTAGCAATGAGTAAACTAATCTGAAAAAAATGTTGATTTCAAAGCCTGTGTGTTTCAGGTAATGTGGCTTAGTTTCTTAAAGGGATAGAGTTGTCCTTCAGACTCAAAATAATGGAATCTAGCTTTTCTTGAATTAAGCAATAACCAAATCACATCAAGAAGGCCAAATCAAAATAGTTGGTCTGAAAAGTACAAACCTGCTATGAAACAAGTGAATGAAAAATAAAGTATGCTCATCTTAGTTTAAGGAGGTGATTGGAAAAACTTGTTGAGTTCCAGGAGTGTGTTCGGTTTTATGTAGAAACAGGAGTGGGGACAATTCATGGGAGGGAGAAATTTGTTTATAGTGTAGCTGAAACCTTCTTTATGAGTAGGGAACAATATATTAAGAATTGTAACTTTATTTAGAAATAGACAAAGTTATAATTTCACCTAGTGCACCCATAATAGATTATAAGTGCATATTCTGCCAAAGGAAAAGTTTGAAGACTGTGTACTAAACTCAGTCTTTAGAAAGGACTCCTCAGAAATTGCCCAGAATTTCTTCTTGAAGCACAATTATGCATTTTATAGAATATTATGTTCAGGATATGATATATTTACTTCTATATTTAATTCTCCAATGTGAATTTAAATAGTAAATAGTTATATAAATCTGGAAATTGGAGATGGATTGGAGTGGAGAAGATCATTTTAAAGATTATTTATTTGCCATTTAAGCAAACAGTCCTTTGAACAATATTCAATATCTGATTTTGAGTTAGCAGATCAGAAAAGGGAATTGAAAAATTGTTTAAGTATTTTAGTTTCAATATGAGTTATTAAAGCTCTAGATAGAACCAAAATATCTGAAAATGTTTAATTCTATAAAAAGAAATCTAAACTGGATGCCAGATCCAAAATCAAACTTTTTTTTCAGTCTTGAAAATCTTGGATTATAAATAAATTTAGCTTAGAAAAATAGTTTAATACAAATAAAAAAAACTGTAATTACATATTTTAAGCAAATTTTATCTTTGCTTTAGTTTTTTATTCTACTTAGGTAGACTTTAAATTTAGTATCATCTTGTAGAGTGCAGTAAGTTTTAAAACAAACTGTCTTGCTCAGCCAGTGTGGCTCAGTGGTTGAGCATTGACTCATGAACCAAGATGTCACCAGTTCAATTCACAGTCAGGGCACATGCCTGGGTTGTGGGGTTTATGTATCTCTCTCATGGATGTTTCTATTTCTCTATCCCCCTCCCTTCTTCTCTCTCTAAAATCAATAAAAGCATATTTTTAAAATTAAAGTAAACTACCTCTCTAAAAGATAATGTACTCCTAATTTATTAAAAATAATATATATACATATATATCATTCTAATGTAATTGTGTCAGCATATTACAACATGATATGAAATATGTTAATGCCAACAAGTCTATTATTAGCAATGACTATTTTATATTCAATAAAAGTGTCTGTAAAGCCATTGATCAAAACGATAATTACCAGCATTTCACATTAAGAGAATAAATGCTTATGACATAAAATGAAAAAGGAAATACCCCAAATATAAAGTAAATTATTTCTATCTTACAAACTAATAAAGGAAAATGACTTTTAAATCACTCTAAGCTCTTAAATTACTTTTCAGTGTCCACTTCACAAATTAGATTGTACGTTCATTATCACTAAGACATATGCTCTGCTAATTGTAATATTCACATCTAGAAAATAGCCTTTTAAAATTTATGATAGAAACTATTTGGTGAGTTACTGTGAATATTTTACTAACAGATAATAAAAATCTAATGGCTTTTAAGAAGTGCAATTTCTATGTAGAAGTTTAGATGATACTTAGTGGAGCAAAACTTTAATTTTAAAAGTTCTTAATAAAAACTTTTAACTTTTTCAGATTTCAACCTATTCCATTTTCCTTACAATTGGGAAAAGTAATCCATATTATCTAAAAACTGGTTTATATTGTTTCTAAACTTAATAATCAATGTTAAAACTTTCTCTAATTATCAAAGATTATATTTTAGTTTTATAAAAATAATGTAGATTGTTAAATATTAAATTAAAATATGCTACATGTGATTCTCTAAGAAAACACCAAGGACTTATATGCATGCATATAAGCACAACTAATGGACACAGACACTGGGGGGGTGGGATGAGGGCATGGGCCAGGGGGTAGGGGAGGCTGG
Organism: Cnephaeus nilssonii; assembly: GCF_951640355.1. Classification (NCBI taxonomy): domain Eukaryota; kingdom Metazoa; phylum Chordata; class Mammalia; order Chiroptera; family Vespertilionidae; genus Cnephaeus; species Cnephaeus nilssonii. Next base: position 82,310,649 of record NC_137074.1, read on the forward strand.
GGGAAGGTCAATGGGGAAAAAAAGGAGATATATGTACCACTATTTGTAATACTTTAAACAATAAAATAAAAAATATTCAATCTGCTAAAAAAAAACACCCAAATATTTAATTTTTCCCACTTATATTTCTAAGCAAAATGGAAAATATTATTATTTAAAATGTATCATAGCACCATAATCTGTATATTTTAGAAAGGCAAAGTTAATATCAATGAAACAACAAAGTTTCTTTTTGTTATATTTACAGTCTGGAGGCATATATTAGAAGCATGTATTAGTGGACATCTTGGTTGTAACATCAAGGAAAATTTTGTAAGATTTGTCAAAATGCCTTGCAGATAATTTTGTTACAGTTTATAAAAGTTCTCTATAGATGTATGTGCTATCATTGACTATAACATTTTTCTTCTAAAGGAGTTCATCTGCTGCTTAGCAGCATCCTGAATACTTGAAGGGTGGTATTACTTGAAGGGTGGGTGGTTCCTAAGTTTTAATCTTTAACCTTAAAAATCATCAAAATTAAGATTGTTTTCCAATTTAAGTATGACTAAATTGATAAATAGTTGAATGAATGTGAAAAGACATTTTCAATGTCTAAAATAAAAAAAAATAATTGCTCTGGCCAGGACCTGGCCGCCAGGTGGTTCAATTGGTTGGAGCATCATCCCATACACCAAAAGGTTGTGAGTTTGATTCCTGATGAGGGCACATACCCAGGTTGCAGGTTCCATCCCTGGTCATGGTGCATGTGGGAGGCAACTGATTAATGTTTCTCTCTCACATAAATGTCTTTTTCTCTCTCTTTCTCTATCTTCCTCTCTCTAAAATTAATAAACATATTCTCAGATAAGGATAAAAAATAAAACCAACAAAGATTTAATCTCTAAACTATACAGGAACTGTTGGAAATCAACAGAAAAAGAAGCTACCCTAAAAAAAATTATACATGGCATATGTAAGAAATTTTTAAAAGCAAAAACTAAAAATAGTGACCAGATAACCCACATTATTGCTGTGATGTATTGAATAGTGACTTGCCAAAAGACATACTCATGCCCTAACCCCTGGAACCTGTGAATGTCACCTTATTAGGAAAGAGTCCTTGCAGATGTAATTAAATTAAGGCTCTCCAGAAGAGATCATCTTGGATTATCTAAGTGGCCCCTAAATCCAGTGATAAGCACCCTTAGAAGAGGAAAAGACATATCCATTAGGAAGGCCATATGAAGGAAGCAGAGATTGGAGTAATGCAGACACAAACTACAGAATTCTTGGGCTACCAGAAATTGAAAAAGGCAAGGAAAGATACTCCGCTAGAGAATTCAGAGGGAATGTAACCTTGATTTTGTATTTTTAGCCTCCTGAATTATGAAAGAATAAATTTCTGTGTGTCTTTTTTTTAAGCCAACCAATTTGTGGTTATTTGTTGTAGAAGCCCTATGAAATAAATGCAGTTGGTAGCCAGAAAAATAAAAATTTTAAAGGAGTAATACTTCACATATAGTAGACTGAAGAAAATTAGAATCTTGATAATTACAAGTATTGACAGTAATGTGAAGATAAAGGAATTCGCGGGCATACCTGGTGGGGATGTATATTGTTGCAGCCATTTAGAGAGCTATGTAGTTGATGATGCACACATTCTACTTCTGGCTTAATAACCCCAGGCGTTTTTACACATGTCCCAAGAAAAGGAATAGAGAGCTTGATTCTGAACTGGTGCTTTGGGAGGTTTCTGGAGGGGGACATAATTTGAACTTTGCCTTTAAGACAGAAACAATCTTGGCAGGTGGAGGAGGATGAGATTGGACAAAATGCAGGATATAATTAAGTGCATGCTGGGTTGAGAAGTGAGAGTACAGTCATGACTATCAGGTGGGTTGAAGAAGGAATTAGAGCAGATTGAACGAGGAGTAGGATGTGAACAACAGGGGTAGTTAGGGTTGACATCCTATTTGAGAGGTTATTTTATGTTGTCCGACAGCATCACCCATAGTAATTTTCTGAAACTGTCAGTCAGAAAGATTTGACTGGATTGTTATCTAAGGAGGTCAGAAAGAAGAAGACTTCAACAAAAGTCAAAGATAATTATGTAGTACTAAGAATTACATTCAAAATGATAGGCAATGCAAAAGAGAGAATCAAAGTAAAAAACTGAGGGCAGGTCAGGGCACAATATTAGAGTGTTCTAAGCATACATTTTTTAGGACTGGGGTCAAATAGGAGAGAGATTTAGAGTTCTACTTTCTGGCTATATAGTATTAGAACATATCCTAATACCTGTAGGAGCCTGGGATATCTGAGACTACCAAACTTCAGAATAAAGAAAGATTGCCAATCTTTAGAGATAAGGCTGGAGTTAGGATTTCCTCAGTGGGCAAAATACCAAGTAGCAAAGATTTATAAAGTGGATTTTCTATCATCAATTTTATATCTCAGAAAATTATGTCTTATATAACTAATACCAAGAGGTAGAAACAAAAATTATTTAAGCAAGAATGAATATGCATTGTAATGCAATTCAACTTATAAAACTAATAAAGCCCCAGGTGGTTCAATATGATTAAATTGCTTTTATTAATCTCACTAAAGAAGGAGAATTTAATTTGAAAAGATCAGATGTATTAATTAAAATATGAAGTTCTATGTATTTAATAAAAGAACAAAACCTATGAAGAATATTTATATTTTATATGTTTTAGTCCCATTGAATTGCATTAGAATATACATGACTTTATCAACTACTACAGGCCCAGTGCACAAAATTCGTGCACAGGGGGAGGGTGTCCCACACCCCAGCCTGCACCCTCTCCAATCTGGGACCCCTCGAGGAATGTCCAACTGCTGGCTCCCAACCGCTCGTCTGCCTGCCTGCCTGATTGCCCCTAACCACTTTTACCTGACAGCCTGATCATCCCCCTAACCACTCCACTGCCAGCCTGATCGATGCCTAATTGCTCCCCTGGCAGCCTGATTGCCCCTAACTGCCCTCCCTTGCCAGCCTGGTTTCCCTCAACTGCCCTTTCCTGTAGGCCTGGTCACCCCTAACTGCCCTCCTCTGTAGGCCTGGTCACCCCTAACTGCCCTCCTCTGCAGGCCTGGTCACCCCTAACTGCCCTCCTCTGTAGGCCTGGTCCCCCACAACTGCCCTCCTCTGCAGGCCTGGTCCCCCACAACTGCCCTCCTCTGCAGGCCTGATCCACCCCAACTACCCTCCCCTGCAGGCCTGGTCTCTTCCAACTGCCCTCCCCTGCTGGCCTTATTGCCCACTACTATCCTCCCCTGCCAGCCATCTTGTGTCCACATGGGGCAGCCATTTTGTGTGTTGGAGTGATGGTCAATTTGCGTATTACCTCTTTATTAGATAGGATAACTTTTTCTCAATATCTTTGTCTATATCAAATTCTAAATTAATGGCTTAAATGTAGGTATGTAAATTCTGTATATTTTAGGAAAAAGGTACCTATTCAAAAAACACCAGATGAGATTGTTAAAGCTGCAGAAAAAATACATACAAGAGTTAAACAGCATTTCTTGACAATTCATTGTTGCCTTTTTCAGAGAGAAGGTCTGCATGTTTACATATATAATTAAGTTCACACACATTTTTACATGTTCCTTCATACTCAAGAATGCCCATTCTTTAAACTTTATCTCATAGCTTTTATGTAGAAGGTTTCCCTCATTACCACAACAGCATCAGCATCAGTCCCAATCACTTCATCTCTGCTCAGAGGCCACTTAAAAATATAATATAATTAGGCACTTATACTTCAATTTTGTACAAGATCAGTATTCTTTTAATCTATTTTTTACTAAATATATCTCATTTCTTTTTTTTATGCAACATCAAAAAATTAATGATTTTTCACCGAAACTGGTTTGGCTCAGTGGATAGAGCGTCAGCTTGCGGACTGAAAGGTCCCAGGTTCGATTCTGGTTAAGGGCACGTATGTTGGTTGCGGGCACATCCCCACTGGGGGGTGTGCAGGAGGCAGCTGATCGATGTTTCTCTCTCATCGATGTTTCTAACTCTCTATCTCTCTCCCTTCCTCTCTGTAAGAAATCAATAAAAAATATATTTAAAAAAATAAAAAAATAAAAAATTAATGATTTTCTTTACTCATTTAATGACTATATATATATATATATATATATATATATATATATATATAAGTTTGTATTAGTTTTCTTTTAAAAATATCTTTATTATTGAAAATATTATATATGTCCCCTTTACCTCCCCCCCCCATTGACCTCTTTTAGTCCGCTCCCATTCCCCCACCTCAGGCCTTCACCCCTATTATCTGTGTCCATGGGTTGTTTTCTATTGCTGCTGTAACAAATTACCACTAATTTAGCAGCTAACAAAAAAACACACACATTTATTATCTTGTAGCACTGCAGGGCAGTTCAAATAGGGCTTATCAGACTAAAAGTAAGGTGTATATTGGCAGGCTGTAGAACATTGTAGAGACTGTAGGAGAGGATCTGATTCCTTGACATGAGGGTGTTGAAAAAATTCAATTTCATGTGACTGTAGGACTGAGATCCAAGTGTTTTGCAAACTGTCAGTGAAGAACCATTCCCAGCTTTTAGAGGCCACCAGCATTCCATGGCTCATGGCATCCTCCCTCCATCTTCAAAACCAGCAATGGCAGGTCAGTATTTTCCTACTGTTTAAGTTGTTCTAACTCCTTCATTAGTCTAATCTTTCTGACCCACACTTTTGGTTTTATTCTCCAACTTTAAGGACTCTTGTGATTATGTAAGATCCACCCACATAATCCAGAATAATTCCCCCTTCTTAAACCCGTTGTCTTGTAAGATAACATATTCACTGGTTCCAGGATTGGTATGTGGACATCTTTGTGGGTGGTGTAATTCTGCCTACCACAGAGTTCTTTTAAAAATAAATTATAGCCTCACTGGTGTGGTTCAGTGGTTGAGCATTGACCTATGAACCAGGAGGTCATGATTCTATTGCTGGTCACAGCACATGCTCAGGTTGCAGGCTTAATCCCCAGTGTGAGAAATGCAGGAGGCAGCCGGTAAAAGATTCTCTCTCACCATTGATATTTCTATTTCTCTCTCCCTTTCCAAAAGCACCCAACCTCAGTAGAGGAATCCACAAGTGGTGGATTGCTCATAGCTCCAAACAGGGTATCACAAGCAGCAGCTAAAATTGTACTGCACTAGAGATAGGGAGTTGTAACAGATCTACCTAACACATAGATACAAACCCAAACAAGCAGCCAAAATGGAGATTCAAAAATAAAAAGCCCCAAAGAAAAAGAAAATTCTCCAGAAGAAGAGTTAAACAAAATTAAGATAAAAAATTTATCAGCTATAGAGTTCAGAATAATGATGACAATGATGCTCAATGACATGAGAAAAGATATAGTAACTATCCTACCTAATAAAAGAGTAATATGCAAATTGACTGTCACTCCAAGACACAAGATGGCCACCCCATGTGGTCAAAGATGGCTGCCCTCATGTGGACACAAGATGGCCACCACAAGATGGCTGGCAGGGGAGGGCAGTTGTAGGCAGTTGGGGGTGACTGGGCCAGCAAAGGAGGGCAGTTGTGGGGGGACCAGGCCTGCAGGGGAGGACAGTTGTGGGAGGGACCCAGGCCTGCAGGGGAGAGCAGTTGGGGGGGTTCCAGGCCTTCAGGGGAGGGCAGTTAGGGGTGACCGGGCCAGCAGGGGAGGGCAGTTGGGGGGGTTCCAGGCCTGCAGGGGAGGGCAGTTGGGGGGGGGGTTCCAGGCCTGCAGGGGAGGGCAGTTAGGGGTGACCAGGATGGCAGGGGAGGGAAGTTAGGGGAAATCAGGCCGGCAGTGGAGTGGTTAGGGGATGATCAGGCTGGCAGGCAGAAGCGGTTAGGGGCAATCAGGCAGGCAGGCAGGCAAGTGGTTGGGAGCCAGCAGGGTGATTGGGGGGCCCCCGCTGGCACCTGCCTTGGCTGGCCTGGGGCCTGCAAGCTGGGGGCAGCTTTTGCATTGAGCATCTGCCCCATGGTAGTCAGAGCATGTCATAATGACCTGTCTTTCTGCTGGTCATTCTGCCGTTCAGTCAATTTGCATATTAGGCTTTTATTATATACGATGAAACAGAACAGACAGCCCAGAAATCGACCCAAGCTATTATGATCAATTAATATTTGACAAAGGAGGTAAGAGCATAGAATAGAGTAAGTACAGCCTCTTCAATAAATGGTACAGATACATGCAAAAAAAAATGGAACAAGACCACCAACTTATACCATGCACAAGAATAAATTCGAAATGGATAAAGGACTTAAATGTAAGTTGTGACACCATAAAAATCTTGGAAGAATCCAGAGGCAGCAAAATCTGAAGCATCCCTTGTAGCAATATGTTTGTGGATACACCTCCTAGGGCAAGGCAAACTAAGAAGAAAATAAACAAATGGGAATACATCAAACTAAAAATCTCCTGCACAGCAAAAGAAACCATCAACAAAATGAAAAGGGAGCCCACTGTATGGGAGAACTTATTTGTCAATGACACATCTGATAAAGAGTGAATATGCAAAATATATAAGTAACTCATACAACTTAACAAAAAGAAGACAAACAATCCAATTAAAAATGGGCAAGCACCAAAAAATACTTTTCCAATGTGGTCATATAAATGGCCAAGAGACATATAAAAAAATACTCAAAATCACTGATCATATGAGAGATGCAAATTAAAAGGACAACGAGGTATCACCTCACACCTGTCAGAATGGCTACCATCAACAAATCAGCAGATGACAAGTGCTGGCAAGGATGTGGAGAAGAGGGAACCCTAATACATTGCTGGTGGGGATGTAGACTGGTCCAGCCACTGTGGAGAACAGTAAGGAGTTTCATCAAAACATTAAATATTGAACTGCCATTTGACCTAGTGATCCCACTTCTAGGAATATATCCCAAGAAACTGGAAACGCCAATCAGAAAGAATATATGCACCCCTATGTTCATAGCAGCACAATTTACCATAGCTAAGATTTGGAAACAGCCCAAGTGCCCATCAGCAAATCGGTGGATAAAAAAGCTGTGGTACATTTACACCACAGAATACTCTGTAGCATTATAAAAGAGGGATCTCTTACCCTTTGATACAGCATGGAAGGACCTAAACAGCATTATACTAAATGAAATAAGCCATTTTAAGAGAAAGAAAAGTATCACATGATCTCACTCATATGTGAAATCTAATGAACAACATAAACTGATGAACAAAATAAGACCAGACACATAGAAGCATGGAACAGACTGTGGAATTTCAGAGGAGAGGGGGGAAGTTGGGTGGGTGGGTGGGAAGAGATCAACCAAAATACTTGTATGCATATATGCATAACCCATGGACACAGACAATAGGGTGGTAAAGGCCTGGGGTGGGGAGTGAGGACTGGCTAGAAGGGCTCAATAGGGGAAAACAGGGGACATATATAATACTTTCAACAATAAATAATTAAAAATTGAAAACAGTTATTTACAAAGATTTATGCACCCTTATGTTCATTATTGCATTACTTGTGGCCTGGGGCATGAAATTTGTGCACAGGTGGGGGATTCCCTCAGCCCAGCCTGCACCCTCTCCAATTGGGGACCCCTTGGGGGATGTCTGACTGCTGGTTTAGGCCTGATCCCACAGGCCTAAAGCAGCAGTCGGACATCCCTCTCACAATCTGGTACCACTGGCTCCTTTCCACTCACCTGCTTGCCTGCCTGATCACCCCTAACTCCCTCTGCCTGCTTGATCGACCCTAACTGCACCCTCCTGCAGGCCTGGTCTCACCCTCAACTTCCCTCCCCTGCCAGCCTGATTGCCCCTAACTGCCTCTGCCTTGGCCCCCACCATCATGGCTTTGTCCGGAAGGAAGTTGGACATCCAGAAGATGGCTGGTTGACCCGGTCTAATTAGCATATTACATTTTTATTGATATAGATAGATTATATAGGATAGGATTGCATAAATGGTGGAGGAAAGTCTTTTTCAGAAGGAGGAGATGCTCTTGGCAGACAAAAATACATAATCCCTATAGCTGGACTGATAGCCAGCCATATGCATTATACTGCCAAACCGGTCATTAAAAAATCGAACTGCTTTCCTACACCTTACACCAAACAGCTGTTGCCCTTAAAACCACTCCTCAGCCCCCAACTTAGGTTCTGCCTTCGCAGTTCACCCAGATTAGGTTCTGATTGGTCGGTTTCTATGCCATTCAGCGTCTCCGGGCCTATCCGTGGGCCTGATCAGAGAGGTGCAGCTGATCAGCAGCCGCCCTAGGCTGCTGGCGAGAGGGCTGAACTGCTGACCTCTCAGAGAGATAGAGAGGCGCAGCAGCTGGTGGGGCCCGGAGAGAGAGAGAGGCAAGGGCTGATCAGCAGTTGACACGGAGGCTGCGGATCAGACCCTGCTTCTCTCTCTGGGCCTCGCCAGCAGCTGCAGCAGCTGCTTATCAGCCCCACCTCTCTCTCTTTCTGAGAGGTTAGCAGTTCAGCCTGCTTGCAAGTCCCCATCCACCCAATCCGGCTGCGTGCGCAGCCTGGCTTTCAGTCATCCCTTCGGTCGTTTTGGACATTATGGACCCTGGCTCTTTATATAGATTCTGGTGTCCAAGGCATGAAAACAACCAAAGTGTTGTTGAGTTTTATAGGTTCTCTATAAATTTTGGGTATTAACCCCTTATCTGATGTATCATTGGCAAATCTGTTCTCCCAGTCAGAGGATTGTCTTTTCACTTTGTTGATGGTTTCCTTTGCTGTCAGTAGATGAGTGGATAAAAAAGCTGTGGTACACTTATACATTGTGTTAAAGCATTATTTTTCTTATATCTCATATATAGACTTTCTGGTGAATATCCTAACTGAAGCTATTTTTTGTTTTATATGGGTTGGTTTTTTAATTAATTTATTTTCAACAGCAGAGGAAATGATTAAAACAAGTACATAATTAAGTTTAGAGCTATCAGTATGCCAATGTATGGCTTTATGGTATTCCTTTCTAAAACTGTACATTTCCCAAATATACAGATGTATTGCATAATAAGAAGAGGGTGATATATTTTAGTGATTACCACATTATTACATTAAGTTCATAAAAACCTTTAATCATCATCATTTTTTTACCAATGTCATTTTAAGTTAATCACAACTAACTGCTAAAAATCCAAATAAGGAACAGAATTTTGGAATAATATTAGTTGACTACCTAGCAAGTTTCATTTTTTAACCTGTTGCATAATTTGTTTAGAATCTTCCTGAAACAATCTCACCTTTATCACATTTTTATTGTTTTCTTTTATGATATTATGAACTATGGTGACTCAGAAAATTAAAACAGAAGTATACTATTTTAACAAGCCTCAATCCTATAAGACTGAAAGAAAGCAACAACACAATGTGTCAATGCCATAGAGAGCTTTAAGAAAGTTGAGTTACATTGTGGTCTGTTTCCTAGATTCACATTTTCTTTGGAGACATCTTGAATATAATGATCTTTTAAAATTGTTATAGTCTAGCTTCTATTCTGAAGACAGCTTAACTATACTTACTACCTAAATAACACACTATTTTATGATCAGTATTTAATATCAAAGACAATGTCCCTGTTCATCCTAATAAGCCCAGTGTTAAGCAAAACTTTGCCTCAGTGAGATGGATAACGACTTCAACTAAAGTATTTTTGTTTCATGTGTAGCAGTCCTCTCCAGTAACTATCAACTCCATTTATTAGAATTCTATGCAATTAAAAAAAGTATATTTCATGAAAGCATTTAAGGAGCACCTTTCTAAAAATAATATTTTTGAGGACATCTGAAATTACCTTCACCTTGAATTAGTGCCCCTATATAAAGCAATGTTATTAAAATGTGGGACAGTACATCATTAGTAATCATTTCAAAATGTAGTGAAGCCATTTAGAATTCTATATTTTAATATTCATGTGAAATTTCTTATTAATCACTATCAATTCACATTAAGTGATATTAACATTTAAAATACAATTTCTTCCATTTTAGGGCACATTTGAAACACTAAGGATACTTTTTAAAATATCCATTATCAGGATCTACTTCAGATTATTAAAATTAAGTTCTTCAGGAATATTGAACTAGATTATATTAATTGTATCCATCCTGTAATAACATTATTGATTTTAAAAGTATCTCTTGCAGTAAAATTTTTCCCATGATATCACTCACATTAAAATTAAATGCATATTTACATTTTATTGTTTCTATAATGAGCACTTTCATAATGCATGCAACATGATATTTTTAATAAGAATGTTCAGATATTTATAAAAAGATTTTAATCAAAAACTCAATTTCCCATTCAGGCTCTAAATTTGTAGATTAACAGCATAACTTCACACTGCTGTTATCAGTACAATTGTTTTAGAACAATAATAAAATGCTGATGGAATTATTACTTATTGGCTGCATCTAAAATTAATGAGTTAAACAGATTTACCCAAGAGCAAGATTTTTAAAATTAGTTTATAAAATTGAGCCCTTTTGAATACTTCATAAAATTTGAACTGAAGAACTTATTACCTCTGATTTCATGTAATCTTCAGTATTTTTTTCAAGACTTTCCTTGAGAAAATTAATTGTTTACAAATAACTTCATATTTGGTGAAAAATATGCATATTCTTCATCATATTTCAAACCAAAATGTATTCAAGTTGATGAAATGTTAAATTCAAAAACAAAACAGAATTTATAGAAGAAAATAAAATGCATGAGTCCCTGATGTGAGGAACAATCTTCTTAGCATGATTATAAAAGCAATATAATCAATGGTTTTACAGAAATGCCCACCCAACCATCATAGCCCCTTGCTTCATTGCTTATTTCAATGGTGCAGATACAATGCAGTGAAATAATTGAGTCATATTGCTATTGAGTTAGAATGCTCATACAGATCCTGATTCTGTCATTAACCAGCTTGAAACCCTGGGTATGTATGTCAGTTTATCATCTCTAATATATGGGCAATAAAAGGATTTACCTCAATGCAGCTCTGAGAGGAGAAGATAGGCGATGCCATGCCTGGCACACCTTAAGTGCCCCACAAATGTTACTATTGTTATCTAACCACAATATGATTCCCCGGATTTATCCATAAAGATAAACCTCTGAATTCTAGTCCAAGAAATAGAATTACAATTTTTTATGAAGCTATCCTTAAACTAAACTCAAGATTTTTATCATATCCAGTTTTCATATATAATACTTTTCATATTCCATTTTGCTTCTTTTAAATCATTATCACAGTATTTCATTTGTGGCCTTTCAAAATATCATTGAATACCAATTCATAGAGAATAGGATCATCCAAATGCTTTGAGGTAAATTAATATATTGTAGATTTCAGCACATTGTCCTTTTTCATTGTATTTAGATAATTAAGCAATGAGACATAACAGAGTGTGAATCATGTGGCAATTATTTACACATGGTAGGTTATTGCAGGCATGAGGTGAAAGCCAAAACTATCAAATGAGAGAAGTGTGAGTTAGGTCTAACATTCCTGGGCTGACATGTGTAAGTGCATTATGAGATATGACTCATAAAATCAAATTAACATATGTAGAAATGCTTCAAAATAATAAGGTGAATTGATGTCAGCAAAACCTGTAGCTGGGGATTATATGACTTGAACAGCGTTAATTAAAGAGAAAGTTCAGAATTCTTGTTGGAAACAGAAATAATTGGTTTTTGTTCATTTGTTTTTCTCTTTTGGGAATTTATTAGTTGTGTGGTTTTTATGTGAGATTTGTTAATGTAGATATTAACATAATAAGATGTCAAATAGTCAAATAGAGAGTCCACAGTACTGCTATGTTTATGATCTTTGCTTCATGGTTTAATTTTCTGTAAGCATCTTTGTAAATTATGATATCAGTGCCTACCCTGTGGCAACATTATTCCATTGTAAACCAATTATTCTTAGACGCATAGCTAATAATAACTCCATATGCAATTTTGTGCATTATTCTTACATGTACTATTAATGCATATGTACTAATGCGATATGTATATTATGTAAATTTTCCTACCCATTTATTCTCTTCTAGGATTTAGGGATACCTTTAGCTAGTCCATTTTATCTTTCAGTCTGAGGCTCATAATTGTATTATCAAAAATAAAAATACACATTTGGACAAGATTTTCTGTTACTCTTCAAGCATTTCAAAGTTATCCTTATTGTTGAAAGTATTATAGATGTCCCGCTTTTTTTCTTTTTCCCCCATTGTCTCATCCGCTCTGCACCAGCCCCGCCCAGGCCTTCACTGCACTTCATGGGCTATGCATATCTATATATATAAAAGCCAAGGGCCTGGAACAATGGAATGACCGGAACAACCGGAACGGCTGGTCACTATGATGTGCACTGCGGTGGCCAACAGGGCAGATCAGGGCCCCAATCAGCCTCCCCAACCTCCTGCAGCCCCTAACCCTGGCCAGTCAGGCCACTGATTGGCCCTCTTCAACCACCTACGGCCCCTCCCCCCAAATGGCCAGTCCCCACCAATCAGCCCCCATTGGGACAGGGGGCCAGTCCCCACCTGTGCACGAATTCATGCACCAGGTCTCTAGTATGCATATAAATTCCTTGGTTAGTCTCTCCTCATCCACTCCCCACCCTCGCCTTCCCTCTGAGATTCCTCAGTCTGCTATGAACATAGGGTTGCATTTAGACTTTCTCATTGGTGTTTCGAATTTTTTAGGATATATTCCTGAAAGTGGATCAAAGGGTCAAATGGCAGTTTGAGGAAACTCCATATTGTTTTCCATAATAGCTGCACCAGTCTGCATTCCCACCAGCAGTGTACTAAGGATCCCTTTTCTCCATATCCTTGTCAGTACTTGTCATTTGATGATTTATTGATGGTAGCTATTCTGACAGGTTTGAAATGATACCTCGTTGACATTTTAATTTGCATCATTCTGATAATTAGTGACTGAGCGTTTTATATATGTCTCTCTGCCAGCTGTATGTCCATTTTGGAGAATGTCTATTTAGATCCTTTGCTAATTTTTAATTGATTGTTTGTCTTTTTTTTAAAATATATTTTATTGATTTTTTACAGAGAGGAAGAGAGAGGAATAGAGAGTTAGCAACATCGATGATAGAGAAACATCGATCAGCTGCCTCTTGCACACCCCCTACTGGGGATGTGCCCGCAACCAAGGTACATGCCCTTGACCGGAATCGAACCTGGGACCCTTGAGTACGCAGGCCGACGCTCTATCCACTGAGCCAAACCGGTTTCGGTTGTTTGTCTTCCTTTTGTTAAGTTGTGTGAGTTCCTTATACATTTTGGAAGTTAACCCCTTATCAGATATATCATTGGTAAATATGCTCTCTAATGCAGTGGATTCCCTTTGCATTTCGTTAATGGTTTCTTTTGCTCTGCAGAAGATTTTTATTTTGATGTAATCTCATTTGTTTATTTTCTCCTTAGTTTGCCTTGCCCTAGAAGATGTATCCACAAACATATTGCTACAAGGGATGTCTCAGATTTTGCTGCCTCTGGATTCTTCCAAGATTTTTATTGTATCACGACTTACATTTAAGTCTTTTATCCATTTTGAGTTTATTCTTGTGTATGGTGTATGTCGGTGATCTATTTTCATTTTTTTGCGTGAACCTGTCCAATTTTCCTAACACCATTTTTTGAAGAGCCCGTCTTTACTCCATTCTATGTGCTTGCCTCCTTTGTCAAATGTTAATTGAGCGTAGTGGCTTGGGATGATTTCTGGGGTCTCTGTTCTGTTCCATTGATCTATATGCCTGTTCTTTTTTTTTTCTTCAAATTTTTTATTAAGGTTTTATATGTGTACATATCTTACCATTGCCCCCCCCCACTCCCATATATGCCCTCACCCCCCAGAGTTTTGCATCCATTGGTTATGCTTATATGCATGCATACAAGTCCTTTGATTGATCTCTTATCTCCCCCACCTCTCCCTAACCTTCCCCCTATAATTTGACAGTCTGTTTGATGCTTTACTGTCTCTGTATCTATCTTTTTGTTCAAGTTTATAATGTTCTTTATTATCCATAAATGAGTGAGATCATGTGGTATTTTTCTTTCATTGACTGGCTTATTTCACTTAACATAATGTTCTCCAATTCCATCCAGGTTGCTGCAAATGATGAGAATTCCTTCTTTTTTATGGCAGCATAGTATTCCATTGTGTAGATGTACCACAGTTTTCTGATCCAGTCATCTGCTGACGGGCACCTAGGCTGTTTCCAAATCTTAGCTATGGTGAATTGTGCTGCTATGAACATAGGGGTGCATATATCCTTTCTGATTGGTGTTTCTAGTTTCTTCGGATATATTCCCAGGAGTGGGATTACTGGGTCAAATGGGAGTTCCATTTTCAGTTTTTTGAGGAAACTCCATATATGCCTGTTCTTGTGCCGCTACCAGGGTGTTTTGATTACAGGCTTTGTAGTATAACTTGATATCTGGTATTGTGATTCCCTCAACTTTGTTCTTCTTTCTCAAGATTGTTGCAGCTATTCGAGCTCTTTTTGGTTCCATATAAATTTTTTTAGTATCTGTGAAATATGCCACTGGTATTTTAATAGGGATTGCATTGAATCTATAGGTTACTTAGATAGTCTGGACATTTTAATGATGTTAATTCTACCATTTCATGAACTTGGTATATTCTTCCACTATCTCTTTTTCAATGTCCTGTACTGTTCCATGTACAAGTCTTTAACCTCCTTGGTTAAGTTTATTTCTAAGTATCTTATTTTTTGTTGCAATGGTTAATGGGATTGTTTGTTTAGTTTCTCTTTTTGAGAATTCATTATTAGTGTACAAAAATGCCTTTGATTTTTAGGTATTAATATTGTATCCTGCTACACTGCCAGATTCATTTATTTAAATCTAGTAGTTTTTGATGGAGTCTTTAGGGTTTTCTATGTACAACATCATTTCATCTGCAAATAATGACAGTTTTTCTTTCTCTTTTCCAATTGAGATGTCTTTTATTTTTTTTAATCTTATCTAAGTATTTAAAAATTATTTGAATAAATATAAATTTGCATTCATCAAGTGAACTCAAGCCATCCTTTCACAATTTTAAAAGTAATAATCAAACACAAACACAGTGTTTTTATCTATCGTAATATATATGAATCAGAACTGTTCTACAGTTCTACAAATACCCTTTACTCAGTTTCCCTTATATGAATATGTTGTGATTGTAAAACATGCATAAAAAAAAAGAATTTGTTCTTAATAATGTTTAGAAGTTATTTATAAATCTAGAAGTTATTTAGAATTCAGTTATTTGCATGAGTTGTTCCACTAATACCCATTTTCCTCTCCTGGATCCAATACAGGATTACACATTCATTTAATTAGTTCTTAGTTTCCTCCAATCTGTGACAGTTCTTCAGTCTTTCCTTGTCTTATATTACTTAGACACTTGGAAAATTATTGGCCAGTTATTTTGTAGAATACCTTCAATTTTGGTTGCTTGGTGTTTTCTCATGCTTAGATTGAGATTATTCATAATTGGGAAGTATATAGCAGAGGTGATGGTCCCTCTTGGCGCATCATATAAGTGGGTACATAATGTAGACATAAGTTACTTATGATATTAACCAGGATCATTTGACTAAGGTGGTGCCTGCTGGGATTCATTATAAACTTACCTTTTCCTCCTTTGTAATTACTAAATATTTGGGGGAAGATATTTTGAGTCTATGCATATACCCTATTTCTGCTTGAACTTCCATCCACTAATTTTAACATACTTCATTAATTGAAATTCTTTTTTAGGGGTCAGTTGTCACTTCTTTCACATTTATTGATTTTACTGTTTATTTATATCAATATGAACTCAGGTATGTATTTCACTCATTACATTATTATATAATACTATTGTTATTTAGTTGCTCTAATTGCCCTGATTTTGCTCATTAGAGACTCTTTCAGATTGGACCATTGTTAATAGACTAACAAGCCTCTCTCTTTTTGTTTTATTTTAAAATTCCTCCTGAATTTTTGGCACTGCCAGATTCTCCAGACTCATGTGGTCCTTTCCCCTGTCCCACCCTTAGAATAACCAAGTTCTCAAAGGGGCCTTGGTTCTTCTTATTGGAGAATGATGTTTAGAAACCAGTATCTGGATGCTAAATGTGCTCATTAATACTGAGGTGTCATTGTTTCTAGCCCATCTCAAAGGGTCAAGTTAGAAAAAATATATATGTATACTAATTCACGCATACACATCCATGTATAATTTTTTCTGAACTTCTTTCTCTATAAATGTGTGTTTTTTAATGTCGATGTTGATATCATCAATGACACTCTAACCCTGCAGTGCTCATCTAATTTTCTCCTCTTATTTGTAACTTATTTACCTAATTCACATATCTATACTAATAATAGAGGAATATGCAAATAGTCCAGGACGCCGTCACAGTAACAGTAATGACCGAACAGCAGGCTGCGTGGGGCGACAAGGCCAGTGGGGGGTGGCAGTTAGGGGTGACCCAGCTGCTGGGGGGGGGCAGTTGGGGGTGACTAGGCTGGCAGGGGAAGGGGAAGTTGGGGGTGACCAGCCCCCTAGGGATGGCAGTTAGGGGTGATCAGGCAGGCAGGCATGTGAGCAGTTAGGAGCCAGCACTCCTGGATTGTGAGAGAGATGTTCGACTGCCAGTTTAGTCCTGATCCCCGAGATTGGGCCTAAACCAGCAGTCAGACATCCCCTGAGGGGTGCAGGCTGGGTTGAGGGGACACTCACCCCCCGTGCATGAATTTTGGGCCTCTAGTCTATTATATTTACAAATTTTTCAAAAATATTATACCAATTAAGTAGTTTTGAAATTTCCAAGCCAAAAAATTTTACCAAGTAGTATGAAATGTTTGTGTACAGTTGTTTTTATCTTTAGCCTCAGTATCCAGTAAAAATATTTTTTTCCAAAAATATTAAGGTCAGCATTTTTCTTCCTCATTCCTTTCACTGTAGTTATGCTATTCATTTGAAATTCAGTTAGATCTTGGTCCATTAGTCATAATCTACTTTCCATCTTCCCCCAATGCATCTACTTTAGTAAATAATAGATACAATAAAATTCAATGTGTACAGCTCTATAGTTTTTGACAAATGCATAGGTATGTGTCTAACACCATAGTTCTATGTAGAGCAATTTCTTTATCCACAGTATCCCATTAGAATTAAACTCTCTCCCTAGCTGCAAGAAACTAGTGATCTGCTTTGCTGCCTACAGTGTTGCCTTTTCCAAAGGGTCATATAAATGGAATCACAAAGCCTGTGGATTTGGCTCTTTCCATTTAGCAAATGCATTAAAAATTTATCCATGTTGTTGCATGAACTGAGAGTTAATTCCAGCCTTGGCCAATGTTGCTTAGTGGTTGGAGCATTGGCCCTCAGACCAAATGGTTGCAGGTTAGATTCCTTGTCAAGGGCACATACCTCAGTTACTTGTTCACTCCCTACCCCCAGTTAGGGCACATGCAGAAGGCAACCAATCTATGTGTCTCTCTCACATAGATGTGTCTCTCTTCTTCTATCTCCCTCCCTTCCATTCTCTCTCTGAAAAGCAACAGACAAAACATCCTTGGGTGAGGATTAACAACAACAACAAAACATTTATTTCACATTTTGTTTATTCACTTATTAGAGGATATCTGGGTAGATTCCAACTTTGGTGATTATGAATACAATGCTGTAAATATTATCATAAAGTTTTTGTGTGACTATATGTGTTCTTTTCTCTAGGATAGATACCTACCAGGATCATTGGGTCACAGATATGTACATATTTAACTTTATAAGAAATTGCAAAATTGTTTTTCAAAGTGACTGTATCATTTTACACTGTCAACAGCATTATATGAGGGTCTTATTTGCTCTGCATTCTCCCCAGTGTGTGTTATTGCTAGTTTTGTCTGATTTTAGACAGTCTAACAGGCATGTAGTAGTATCCCTTGTGGCTTAAAATTTCAGTTTTGTATAATTAATTAAATTAAAATGCTTTTATAAGCTTATTTGTCATCTGTATATCATTTTTAGTAAAATTGCCTACTGGTTGCCTAATTCTTTTCCCTGCTTTTTATTTTGTTTGTATATTGTTGAATTTTAAGAATTTTTAAAATTTTCTGGATACAAGTCTTTTGCCACAAGCAAGATGGGAAAATATATTATCCCAGTCTGTGACATGTCTTGTTGTTCTCTTAACACTGTCTTTCACACAGAATGTGTTTAATTTTCATAAAGTCCAATATACAAATTCTTTAAGTTGATCATTGCATTTGGTGTCTTATTACCACTTTCCAAGAATCTTTAACATATTTGTCATACATGAGACTGATTTTGATGTTCACTTTGTAGCTTCTGAGTGCATTTTTCCTTATCTTTTTATATAACTTGTAATGTTAGTTGTATTTGAAAGTTGAAAGCCAGACATCTTGCATAGAACTTTAATACTGAGGTCAAAAGATTAGTTCCCTGGAAATTGACATGTCTTTTGTTCTGGAGGGCTTTAGAGTGGGCATTTGAATTAATCAACCTAGAAGTTGTGGTGGGTGTGATTTTGTTATTGATATGGCAAACTTCATTGCTAATCAGGCTCCTGTGGATAATAAAGAGGTACTGTAATAAGTCTAACATGTAGTAATATCACAGGGTGATGTGATCACCAGTTTCTGACTGGGGAGGTCATGGTTGGATAGTCATGCACCAGGCATACAACTTTTTTAGTGAAGGGCTTCTTTTGCTTTAAGCAAGCCCTAGCCATTGTTCTTGTGCATCTATGTTAACAAACCTTTGAAATGCCAGAGTAATCCTCTTTTCAGTCTCTCCTGAGGGTAACCACCAAGAGGGCATATAATCTTAACTATCCTGTAATTCAATTCCTACTCATTTGCATGTAATCTTATTCAGTTCCCTCCTTAATTCCAAATGTATAAAATGAACTGAAAAACTGTCATTCTCTGGAGCCCTTGAGATCTTGCTTTCCAGAAGTTGTTGTCAGTTTTGCTCAAATAAACTCATAAAAATTCTCTCTATTTGCATGTTTCTTAAGCGGACATGTCAAAGTCCTATAGAAAGAACTTGTATTTAGGGCAAGAGTTGGTTAGCAGGGCAATGTCTGCTCCTTCTGAGTTTTCGGTCTTTCCTTCACACAGTGCCTGGGAGAGGTTTTCTCTGTATGCTCCATTTCCTCCTCGTTCCTCCTGTGGAGGTAAGGGCATCCAAACCTGTAGAGAATTTTTATGAGTTTATTTCAGTTTATTTGAGCCAAACTGATGACATGCTGGGAGGAAAGATCTTAAATGCTCCAGAGAATGACAGTTTTGGAGTTCATTTATACATTTGGAATTAAGGAGAGAATGTAGGAAAGATTACATGGTAGTGGGAGAAAGCAAGACAGGGAAATCTCTATGACTGCATTACAGGATAGTTAATAGGATTATGTGCTCCCTGGAGGGTGGTTATACCTCTTTGGGGTCTAAAGAACAGGATTATTCCTGGCATTTCAAAGGTGTGTTAACCTAGATCCACAAAAATAATGCAAGGGGCTTCCTTAAGAAAAGTAAACCTTTTATATGCCTTGGGGGTGACTATGCACCATGACCTGCCCAGTTAGGAATTTATAATCAGATCCCCCTGTGAGGTTACTTTCTGTCACTGAACTTGTGGGATTTATTACCGAGCACCTTTTTGTTTATTCTCCCAGTGATGTTCTGCTGTTATTTGTAACTCAAAGCTCACTATCTTGGTATGGAAATGGTGGTGGTGGGTGCACAGTCTCAGTTGTGTTGATTGCCTCCAGCTTACACATGTATCCTGTTCTGTTTCTCAAAGTGTATGGCCTTCTCTATTCATGTACACTGATTGGAGGGGTCAACATATAATTCTGACCCTCCCAGAGGTAGCTTTAGTGCCCCCATGACTTTCCTGTGATTATTATTTTGTGAATATCTTAAAGGCAGGAATGCTTATTGCTGCCCATTGCCTACCCCTCAAAGGTTTTTGTACCAAAGTAGAGACCAAAGGAAATAGATTTGGGTCTAGTATTTTTCTGCCAAAACAGGCACAGTTGTTTCTTTAATCCACACTAACATCATAGAAACTTCTTAGGGCTTTTTCCATTTTCTTCTGTGAGCACCCCTTGAGGTTCACAGAGAAAGAGCCTGGCCTATACTATACTTGGCCTTCATCAGATGTCAACTCTCTGGTGAATTCTTCAGAGGCACGTCTGGTATCTTTACCCCAGATGTGTGCATGCTTACTTTGCTTTCTCTCTGCTGGAACAGTCTCTTTCATCTTTGGCCTATTTGGTAGTTCTACAATTTTAGGTGTCCAATAGGTTTGAGAAAAATTATAAATTTAATGTTGGTCCACATCTATTGGGAAAGACAGTGAAGCCAGTCTGTTGAATCCCCTGCCAGCTACATAACAATGGGTTTAAGCTTAGAGTATTTCTAATCCTATATAATCCTATATAATAAAAGCCTAATATGCTAAGTGTCTGACCCTTTGGTCGACTAGTCACTCTGATACGCACTGACCACCAGGGGGCAGACACTCCGACTGGTAGGTTAGCTTGCTAGGGTAGGGGTGATTGGGACTGGGCGAGAGGGCTGGACATGCCCTGGAGCCCTCCTGCGGTCCGGGCCGGTCAGCCCAATTGGCCCTGATCAAGGCCGGCTGGCCAACCTCCTACAGTCCCTCCCCAGCCAGCCAGCCTCCACCATCCCCCATCGGGGCTGGGCGAGAAGGCCCCGATCAGCTGATCGCAGGCTGGGCCGAGGGATCCCACTCATGCATGAATTCATGCACCAGGCCTCTAGTTGGGAGATAAAGAGTTATTGCAGCCAGTTTATCCCTTAGTGTGGAATACCTTTCCCTGTTTTAGACTTTGGTTCGCGTAGTGTTATATCAGTGGTCGTTAGTCACTCCTCCAGCTTTTAGTATTTCAGACCCCATGGTGGTGGGGGGGTCAGGGTCCTTCCACTTCCCCAGGGAATGAAGTTCTTAGCTGCAGAAGAGACCCACTGACAGCAGAGAACCTGCGGAATGCAAGGGGCTGACTCGTGTGCACCATCTTTCCTCTTCCTATAACTAAACCCTGTCCCTCTGAGCCTTTTGTGCATGTTGTCTATTCCCAGCAAACTCAGTCATATACTGTGTTTTTTTCCTGAGTGGCACTTATCTGCCTCTGAACTGTGGCCACACTCATGTTGTATTCTATCCTCTGACACAGCCCAACTTCTCAATGAGCAATGAGACATCTTTATATTAGTTGGGAGCAACATTGCTCCCAGCTTCCTCCATCCTGGGCAAATAAATAATCTTGAATTTGGTACTATGATGCACATTTTTGTCTTAAATAAGGCAAATTAAGGTTTTCTTTATTATAAAATTGTGGTTATTCTTTAAAGTGTTTTTTTTATAGCTTTAATTAATATGGATGTCAGCTGAAAGTCTGAAATAGCATTGAATCCATAAGAGGAATTTACTTTCTAATAGAACTGTTATTCTTATGGTTTTTCAAAATTAAAAATTTAAATGCAATGATATCAAAGTGAACCAATGTGGCTCAATTTATAAATGAGTTTAATTATATGGAAGTGTTTCACTAACACAATAATGATCACACTTTTCCCAACCCCACTAAATTAAACAGACAGCTGCAATTCAGTCTGCAGTCAATCCTTGATTACATTTTTCATGTTGTTTCTTGGATACTGTTAACCTAAAAATAAAAATCCAAAGTGAAAGGCAACAAGTCTTTATTTGAGATCAAAGAATAGCTATTCAGGAAGCACTAATTCAGGAAGAAACCCAGAGGTGTTCTGTTCATGATTTGAAGCAAGGGTTTTTTTTGTTTTGTTTTTTTTTTTGAGTAAGGGAACTGAAATAATTACATGAATAGTAAGTATTTCTACTGGTCCTAATAAGACAAGTTATTCTTTAGCTATACATGTGGTGCTAATTCTAAGGAAAGTGTTCAATTTTCAGTCCTTATAGGCAAGTTGTCTGCTTTCCTGTTAGCTTTACAAACAGTTGTCTATTCATAATTATACATTTCCTAAAAGTATTTTTAAAAATTGTAACACAAATATACCCTATCTATTTGTCTATATATTCCAAAATTTAATTAGAAAAACAAGGGTAAGTATAATTCAAAGGCCACTGATCAGGGAAGAAATTTATATTAAAATATATGAATGAATGATTTATGCCATTGAACTACTACATAATGAATTGGATTTAATAGCATTTAGAAAGCTATGTAAACTAATACAGAATAATTCATAATTTAATATTGATGGCAAACATTTTTGCAGTAAAATATGTATGAAAAAGGGGAAATCTATTAAAGATGTATGTAAAGAGAAAAAGTTGATGACATTTGGAAAATATCATGTCAACTGATTTTATTAGAAAGCTTTTTGAAATAAGAAAATCAGTTTATAAGAAAAAGCATTATATAATGACATGTTGTAAATTGTTTTGATGGCTTTAAAAATGAGAAGCTATGTTGGACATATATATAGTAATTTAAACAATGAATGAGAGAACCAAAAAATGTAAAGTAAAGGATTATAAAAACATCATAAACTATAAATTACTTTCTGGACATTATAAAAAAATACTTCTCCAGGTTTAATGGCTATACTCATTCAGATGATATACAAATAATAATTACAATGTATTATGTCTCTGAATATATTATGTAATAAGATGGGTTCTTGTAAGCATTAAAACATAGATTCATTTAAAGATAACAAGTTCCTAAAGACATAGATGGATATATCAGTGGTAAAGAACAGGATTCTTCAAATATTTTTTCTATGATGTCTTCCCCTAAAATAACTTTGTTCTCATTTCACAATTTTATTTTTTGAAACATCATTAATTATACTAATATCATTTTATTTATTAGTTGCAAAGTCCACAATATCCAGTGTATTTATGGATATTTTAAAATAAAACTCTTATAGTACTGTTTAAAATATATTTTGTGAAATCTAAGTAATATAGAGATTTGATAGTAATCATAATCATACATAATCATGTATTTTAAATATACATGAATAATATTTCCTGATAAACAAAATTTATTGCATTTTTTACTTGAACTTGTAATTTCTGCTATCCCCACATAATTTTTTAATAATAATTTTTTTTGCTTAGATTTTTTTTATTGATCTCCCATCTTATTTCTCTGCAACAACTATGATTTAAGGTTCAGAGTTGTGTTTTTTCTTCTTTTTTGTAAGTTACTTTAGACTTATCGTGCACATGATTTACCAAAATAACCTAAATGCATTACACATTTTGATGAATAATTATGAACACAAAGCAAATTGTGATTAAGGATGTACTTCTAAATGACATGGGATACGTAAAATTTTTATATTAAAACATGTCAAATCAAAGCATAGCTATAAAAGGAAGTGTCTGTGTTTGGGTTTTTTTTCAACCTAAAAATATCAATCAATGTTTTGAATTCCTTCTGAACAATACTCCAAGAAACACATAATAATCTACTAGTATTATGAAAATTTTTTATAACAATCTTACCTGGCAAGTCAACTGCTTTCTTCTTTAACTCTGAGCTCACAATAATCTATATATATATAGATTATTGTGAGCTACAGAGTTAAAGAAGAAAGATATATATATATATATACAATGTCCGTGATGACCGAAACAACGTTCGACTGAACAGCAGGGCTGCATGGGGCAACCAGTCCGGTGGGGGAGGGGGGCCAGTTGGGGGCGACCAGACCAACGGATGGGGGGGGGGGCGTAGGGGTGACCAGGCTGGCAGGAGGGCAGTTAGGGGCGATCACGCCAGCAGGCAGAGGTGGTTACGGGTGATCAGGCTGGCAGACAGGTGAGCAGTTAGGTGCCAGCAGTCCAGGATTGTGAGAGGGATGTCCGCCTGCTGGTTTAGGCCCAATCCCTGCGATTGGGCCTAAAAGAGCAGTTGGGACATCCCCCAAGTGGTCCTGGATTGGAGAGGGTGCAGGCTGGGATGAGGGGACCCCTAGCATAAAATAAAATGAAATAAAAATAAAAAGTGAAACCAGTTGAACTACTCATGGATTTGTTACCAGCTTTGGGGTCTTGGGCTCCCCAAGAAAGAAATTCAGGAAAAAGTCCAGAGAAATTTCCAGACAGATTTTATTAAGCTTATGGTTGAGCACAAGGGAGACACTCCCAAGAGAAACAAGGTTTTAGGGTGCTCACCAAATGGCTTGAGGAAGAAGCTTTTATTGGTCAGGGAGGGGAGTGCTCATACAAACTTTGAGCAGAGTGAAATTTTTCACATGGGGGTAGAAGAAGGAAGAGGTTAGAAGGATGATAAAATTCTGCATTTTTTGAGCAGGGACTGGGGGTGGTCATTACATTCTTGTGGTTTTTCTTATTTGTTATTTCTTCTGGCCATCGGGTATGCTTGGGGTCCCAGGCCATTGATTTTTTTTCAGCATTTCCAATTTTTCACTCTAAGTGTCCTGCACTATTTTTGTCCATATGTTTGTGTTGTTACAGTTTTTGTTTGTTTTTAAGAGTTTTATTGAGTTATGTCACAAAGTACAACTATTTAAATTATACCATTGAATGGCTGTTAGTGTATTTTCAGAGTTGAACAAACATCATCACGATCTAATTTTAGAAAATTTTCATCACCTAGACTATAGTAATGAAAAAAATAATCATTTTCCCATTAGTAAGCCATCCTAGCACAATGCAGCATAGTACAATTCAGTTTTGCTATAAGGATGTGTCTGATTGGGTTGTGATTTTTACAGGCAGGAGGAAAAACTATCTTTTATCTAGGCCCTTCTCAGGCATATGTTGTTAATAGTAGCATATACATGGAAACTGAAAATACAGAAAAGTATTCCCTTAAGGCTCTTTATGCTTTGGTATCTTTTTGAAAGTGTTTTTATGTACTTTGTGCAGTGTGCTTGCACAAAGGATGCCATGATAGAGTAAGGCATTAGTTATCTTTTGAAACTCATTCCTATGTTGGGAAATAAATAATAAACTCAGCATATGAAATAGCAGGAGGAAAATTTGTAGGCAGAAACACATAATTGACAATAAACAGATTTGTTATGGATATACAAAATAGCAGCTTAAAATTTTTGATGAGATTATTTGTGAATTCTTTGAACCAAAACATGGCTCTCTCTCTCTCTGTCTGGTTTGTATCCCACTATTTTTAAAGGTGTTTTATCCTTATATAAAGTGATGCTATGACTTGGTATCTTATGACTCTGTTTATGCCACATGCTGAAGGCACCTTCTTGAGTCTCAGTTAACCTACCAGGTCACTGTAACCTAAAAAATTCTAAGTAGTCCTTTTGATACATTGGATCAGATAGTATATGTTTAGATTCAATATTTCCCCCCAATATATCTGTTAGCAGCAATTAATTATTGCTACATGACATTTTCAGAGAGTCATCTGAGAAAAAAGCAGATCACCAAATCTTACCCTATGTTTTTACTTTTTAATTGTTGAGTAAATGAAATGATAGTAAATATTCTCATTTTTTAATTTTTTTGCTTCCAATTCTTCACTCCAACACATGATCTCTCTCTTAATCATCATGCAGTGTATATTTACATAAGGATACCCTCAAAAGGAAATAACA
The DNA here is from genome assembly GCF_951640355.1 of Cnephaeus nilssonii. Lineage (NCBI taxonomy): Eukaryota > Metazoa > Chordata > Mammalia > Chiroptera > Vespertilionidae > Cnephaeus > Cnephaeus nilssonii. The sequence continues at coordinate 82,336,359 of NC_137074.1, forward strand.
TTCTGTTAAGTTTCACGATGTCAATACATATGATCATTTCAGTGAATTTGGTGAACTATTTAATCCATAATCAATATTGGAAAATACCCCTATGAACACCAGTTTAATTTCTTACTAAATGCTGGATATATATCCCTTTTGAATTGGCATTCAACTTCTGTGAAAAGACATAGATAAGAAGATAATACATTAATTTAAGAGGCGCCACTTTCTAATTTTCCAATTTTTGGATAAATGTGACTATTACAAAGATGTTCCTTATTTTAACTTGATTATTACTTACTAACTATATCTGAATAACTTCATTCTCTTGGTTCTATGTCCAGCTCATAGGTGAATGTTGATAATTCTTCAGAAGCTAAACTTTTCTAAATAAAGTAAAAATTATAATAAGAAAAATAAATAGCACTAAGATTATTACATTATCTAGAGTCTTTGAGAGTATTAAAATCAAATCATATGTTTAATCACAGTCACTATAATAGCCAAATGAATATATAATTTTAACTTATTGAATCAGAAAGCATTGATTGTGTGCCAGTTCCTATGCTTAGCCATGTTTTTCTACGAGGCAGCTAATGTAATAGGGCCTTTGATATTTTTGTAGAAAGGTGAAAAAGAAAATAAGAAAAAATGTATAGAAGAAAGGAGGGAGGTAGTGAAACAGAAGGAAACATATCTTTTCTTCCCCCACATGACAGCTATGCAGGTTATACAAAATCTTAGACGAGCTACATTTTTTTTTTAATCCTCACTGAAGGATATTTTTTAAATTGATTTTTACAGAGAGAGAGAGAAAGAGAGAGAGAGAGAAAGAGAGAGAGGAAAAACACACTGAAGTGCGACAGAAACATCGACTGGTTGTTTCCCATATGCCTTAATCAGGCATTGAACCCACAATCTAGGTATGTTACCTGACCAGGAATTAAACCCACAACCTTTGGTGTACCCGAGGATGCTCCAACCAACTGACCAACCAGGCCAGGGTGGACCAGTCACATTTTATTTTTGTGGAAAATTAAAAGTCATAAAATGACCACAAATCCAAATATATGCAAAATAGTCTAAGTGAAATTTGCAGAAAATGCATACTATCATGGAGAGAAAAAAGGAAAATGATGAATTCCTGTTTTTATAAATGATCTTAAAATATCTAAAGGAATATATGGTGGAAATTGTAAAAGTATTAGCAGAAAAATCAAGAAAATACTAACAACAAAATAAGGCATTGAACAAACAAACAAAAAAAGTTCTTCCCCATGATGATTACAAGAGAAAAAAGTTGTGGCAAACTACAGAATGCCCTAAACAAACAATAGTGAAAGGTAAGATGAGAATACAATTTTTGTTTCCCTGAAATGGGAGTAACTTGATACAGCATGGTTATTATGTTAGGCTTTGAAAGCTTTGGTGGTGTCAGCATTCCAGGGAGCTCTCTGAATTTCATGGTATTATAAGCCATCTCAGGATCAGTACACTGACTGTGAAAGATCATTTTACTTTCTACTTTCGAAACAGATTCATTATAATTTTATGGGTTGTATTTATAAATCAGAATGCAAATATCACTAAAACAAGAAGCAGAGCAAAAAAACATGTTACATAGATAAGAATTGAATGTATAATAATTTATCAGAGATCCAGTAATATTATATCTTAATAACAATTGAAGACTATTTTAGCTCCAAAGCTCCTAGCATATAAAAGATAAAATAAAGTTTAATAGAAAAGCTTATTAAGAAATTGTATTTTTATAACTATTAATGAATGACTGCAAAAATTGTGGCAGAAGAAGAAATTTTGGAAGTTGTTTCTAATCTGTATATATAAAAGGCTAAGTGACTGTCAGTCCGTCCGACTGTCTGACTGACCGACTGGCTGGGCTGGTAATATGACGTGCACTGGCAATTTAAAAATAAACGTTGACTTGTGCATGCATGATACATATAAAGCTCTCGCTGGCACCAATTGCATGCATGTGTTTCCATCTAACTTAATCAAAGCTGAAGTATTAACAGAATCTTCAGAAGGAGAGGTTGTTCTGATTCTAAGAATTGATTTGTCCCCATCAGACACTGGCCTCCCATTTAAATTAATTCAAAGATAGTTTCTCATGATGCCAGCATTTGTGATGACTATTGATAAATCACAAGGAAAAACGCTAGACAGAGTAGGAATATTCCTACCTGAACCTGTTTTTGGACATGGTCAGTTATATGTTGCTTTATCTCGAGTTCGAAGAGTGTGTGACAATAAAGTTGTAAATACTTCATCACAAGGGAAATTAGTTAACCACTCTGAAAGTGTTTTTACTCTTAATGTGGTATACTAGTACAGGGAGATATTAGAATAAGTTTAATCAATTTATCAGTCATTGTTTTTATCAATGTTGTTTTTATATCATGTTTTTGTTGTTTATATGTCATGATTTTGTTGTTTTTATATCATGTCTTTCTTGTTATATTATGTTATTGTTTATTTATTAATCAATTTATATATTATTTTCATATACATTTTACTCATTTTCTTTAATCTCTGACACTTCTATTATGGATAAATGGTGAATAGTGATATTAAAATATTTCTTCTAATTAATTCCTTTCAATGTGCATGAATCTGTGCACTGGGCCACTAGTACATAAATAAGTGTAGCAAAGTATAACATTTTTCAAAGAATGAAGTTTACAGTAATGGTTAGAAGGAACAACATTTATATAGCTCCTAATCAGATATTCATCTCACAATGTTTAAAATTTAGATTTGCTGTACCTCTCAAAAAACTTGTTGAAAATAAATTGAATTTCAAATCTTGAAAATTCGTGTGTCATAATATTTTATCTTTTGGAAAAGAAGTGTACTTATTCTCTCTCTGTATGAATTTATCTATCATAATTTTAATAAAAGAAACTTAATGACAATACTTGTTTATCTATACTTATAATAGGGTAATATGCAAATTGCTCCAGGATGCCCGTCACGTAATGACTGAACAGCAGGAGGGTGGGGCAGCAAGCTACAAGCAGTGGAGAGCTACAGGTGGGCAAGGCAGTGGGTGGAGAGCTACAGGAGGACGGGGCAGCAAGCTACGTGCAGTGAAGAGCTACGAGCGGCCGTGGGCAGGGCAGCCAGCTGAGGCAAGCAGCAGCAAGCTACTTGCGCACGGATTCATGCGTAGGGCTACTAGTTTGGGAAATAAAAGAAGACTTTTCCCATGTGTATATACCCATCTCACATCTTACTTTCATCATTTTGTAAAAACAAGAAAATAAGAAATGAGTTCAAAACACATATACATATGGAGAATACTTTGGCAAATGTATGGCTTAAAACTATTTTCTCCTTGTTGGTTATTACACAAAAGCATATATATTTATAAATAGGCAGTTTCATGTACATCACAAAGCAGACTAGAATCTTAAAACTGGCAAAGGTAAATTCGTGTTATTTGACCTTGTTGTCTATGTGTAAGATTCAGTGTTCTTCCACCCTTTGTTTTGGAAAATCTCCTGGGAGATTTTAAGTCTAGTGTGATTGTGACACCTTCTGTTCTACAAGATCATCTGTTTTAAAAGATAGCAAAGTGCAGAGAATTAAGAAATTGATTAGCCCAGTTTAAACTGCATGAAAAACAACCTGGTTTCAATCACACTGGAAGTTGAGAGATAGAATTGCTTATTAAAATCTCTATATATTGGAAGTCAAGCAACTCTCTGTCTGTATAGATAAGATGTGACAGAAGAGAGTGGTCTCTATTAAAATAAAACAAAACATATTGACAGGACAGACATCATTATGCCAAATGTGTGTTTTGAAATTTTCAAATAAAGGAATCACATAAGAAGGTTCATATTATGTTTATTTAGGTCAGCAAATATTCTTTGATAAGACAGAAGAGATTTGGGGATATATAGAAAGAAAATAATTTTCTTAGTATACAGAAACATTGACTTATATAAATTTGGCCAATAGATATGTGTGAATGATAAAGTGATTAGAATTTTTGTGTCTCCTCAGTGGATGAAGGGGAGCCACTTTGTAGCCATTGAGTTCAAGTCTCTTTCTTCAGAGGAAACATATTTTCTTTATTTGATGATTCTGCCAGGAGGTTTAAAACACCATTACCTACCTCATTTAAAGACAAATAAATTTTTAGTCTCTAGTTATGCCCAAATAAGTAGATAGTAGTAAGATGTTATTTAGCTAGAGAAAACCATGCTTCTTAGAGTTCAATGCATACAAATTTTAGGACAAATTCTTTGTTGTTTGATGTTTTCTTTGATATGTTTATTAACATCATCAACATCAATTAAGAAAAATAATTGTTAGTATGGATTTGAGATACAGAATCGTAATATATATATATATATGTATATATATATATATATGTGTATATATATATATACATATATATATATATACATATATATGTATATATATGCAATTATTTTAGAACTAATTGTTCTCCCCCACTCCAGTAAATGTACAAAGACCAGAATATAACAAATAGTGTTTTTCAAGTTAAAATAGTATTTTCAAGATTTTTAAAATAATAAATTATCACATTATATATTGTATTTTACACATCACTAAACCTTTACAAAAAGAGAAAGAAAACCCTACACAGACATACATATGCCAAGAAATGCAAACTGACATTTGCTAAATGTTGCAACACTGAGTCATTTTTGTGCAGAATTCTGAATAAACTTTCTTAGTCCATACTTTGTACTTTTAAACATAAGTTATTGATTTGAAAGATTGTTGCTCTGCACTGTTTGTTTGTTTTTGTTTTTAATTGCTTGTTTTAAATATTTAATCCTAGCCACTTGCATTAAATCTTGCAAGTAAGTTCCATTCTACAAATGATACACCTAATTGCATTTTGGTGGAAACCAAAATGTAGGTGTTTTGAGTCCGAGTTCTTGTCTCACCAAAATCAAGAATGAAGTCACTGACAAAAATGATTAATGGAACCAAAGCTTATTGAGAAAAACCAGTCCTGGAAAAGGAGTAGCTAGGGTTCCAGGAGCAGCCCAGTGTCCAGAGCTTCCTTTCCATGTTGCAGTCAGGAGTAGTTTAAAGTCTAATCGACCATGTGTGAAGGTCTACATGGCCATAAACCATGTGGGCAATGGGGGATGTGTTTCCCCTGCAACAGGAATGTCAGGTCTCCATTGTTCCCTGTGCCTCCAGAGAAGGGAAGGGGAGGAGAAGTGCAGGCCTTTTACTTTAGGGGGCGGAGACTGTCTTCTTGGTTCCTGCCTGGTTATCTGCAAGCTGTCTGTCTTGGCAATATCCATACATTTTAAAGTTCATGTCTCTGTGTGCACCCTTCCTTCCAGGCCCAGTTGGGGTGTCTTAATAACTCCACCTAGCTGGGTCTTTGGTTTCACTTCTTCCTCCCATGATCCCGCCCCTATCTACCTAACTTTTTTTCTGTCTCACTAAGTAAGGTAATTAGAAATGCTCTTGAGAAGTAAATGCTACAAAATAACAACTGAACTTCAGATATAAAAAGTTTGGGGGTTGATTTTTTAAGAGACTGGTTATTATACAAATTATAAAGATTAAAGAATGGAAATTCAGATTAACTTTTGTGATTAAATGCTATGAAAATCAGATTGTTTACTAAAATCTTAGGTCTCAGAACCAGTACAAGTAAAGTCAATTTTGTGACTTTCTAATAAACTTAAACATATTATTTACTATTTAAAACTGCTTGTACAATTAAGGACTTTTTACTACAGCATGTCCTTAATGTAAAATACATAAACAACTTTGTAACTGACTTTATTATAAAGTTTCAACATCCATTCCTAAATGTCAATATAAATTACTTTGTTCATCTTAATAGTCTTATTTTCATTGCTGATTTGCTTTATAAATGAGGAAATTAAAAGAAAATAAAGTAATAATAATTAAATATTAATAAAATATACAAGGTCTATGTTTTATTTATTAATATTAACAAAATTAAATTAATATTTGATATTTTTATTTACTTTCAAAATTAGGATTCTGCTATCTACAAGTGTTGAAACACACTTTTTAAATTAAAATATTTAAGCTTTAATATTTTTGGCAAAAGCTTTCTATGTATGTGAAATGAAATTAAAATTTATGGATTTGTCTATGAGCATATAAAGTTTATTCAAAGTAGAATCAATGGAAAATGCAATGCTGTCAGTGTCTCTAAATATAATTGCAAGGTAAATATAATATAAACCAACACAATGTATAATAGCATAATATTGCATTAAAGTTTAATATCCAAAATATATAAAGTACTCATACAACTCAACAAAAGGAAGATCAACAATCCAATTAAAAAATAGGCAGAAGACCTGAATAGACATTTCTCCAAAGAGGACATACAAATGGCAAAGAGACACATGAAAAAATACTGAAAGTCACTGATCATCAGAGAAATGCAAATTAAAACCACAATGAGATTTCACTTTACACCTGTCAGAATGGCTGTCATCAACAAATCAACAAACAAGTGCTGGCGAGGATGTGGAGAAAAAGGAAACATAGTACACTGCTGGTGGGAATGCAGACTGGTGCAGCCACTATGGAAAACAGTATGTAGTTTCCTCAAAAATTAAAAATGCAACTTCCATTTGACACAGGGATTCCACTTCTAGGAATACATCTTAAAAACCCAAAAACACTAATCAGAAAGAATATATACATCCTTATGTTCATAGCAGAGTTATTTACAATAGATAAGACTTGGAAATAGCCCAAGTGCCCATCAATGGATGAATGGATAAAAAAGCTGTGGGACATTTACAATGTCTCACAAGGGAATACTATGCAGCTGTAAAAAATAGAGACCTCTTACCCTTTGGGACAACATGGATGGACCTAAAAAATATTATGCTAAGTGAAATAAGCCACACTGAAAAAGACAAATATCACATAATCTCACTTATTTGTGGAATTTATTGAACAAAATGAATTGACCAACAAAATAAGACCCAGAGAGGGAGGCATGGAACAGATTGACATATCTCGATGTGGGGTTGGGGAAGCAAGAAGAGATAACTGAACCCTAACTGGTTTGGCTTGGAGGATAGAGCGCCGGCCTGTGGACTGAAGGGTCCCAGGTTCGATTCTGGTCAAGGGCATGTATCTTGGTTGCGGGCACATCCCCAGTGGGGAGTGTGTAGGAGGCAGCTGATCGTTGTTTCTCTCTTATCAATGTTTCTGACTCTCTATCCCTCTCCCTTCCTCTCTGTAAAAAATCAATAAAATATATTTTTTTTAAAAAGAAGAGATAACCCAAATAATTTATATACTTATATGCATAACCCATGGGGGGGGGGGGGTAGGGGCTGGGAAGAGGAGGGGAAAGGGCTAGAAATGGGAGATATCTGTAATACTGTATTTTTATAACAGTTAAACATATATTTTCAAGTGAAAAAATAGTAATTAATAACATTTTAATTAATTTAAATTGAAATTAGTTTTATATATCTGTTAATATATCTTACAATGTTAAACAATACAATGAATCAATGCAAATTCAGCAATGTTTTTCTTACAGGAATAACCAACTGTGTGGGTAGAGCAAAAGTTTTTAGTGTTGTTAATATTATAAAACTATTATAAGATGATTGTAGAACTTTTTGAGAATACACCTATAATTTTATCATCAGCCTTTGTCTTTGTATGCACATGTGTGACTATAATAAAAAATTGAATTCAGTCTTAACTGTTTACTTTTTGATTAACCACATATATAGTTAATAGTTATATATCTTTATGTTATTGAATTGCTGCTAAAACCACATAGTTTGATTGAATTGCATATTGTATGTCATAATATAATTGCATATTGTATGTCATAAAAATTGAATTGCATATTGTATGTCATAATATAATATAATATAATTTTATTGTATGTCATAATATAATTTATTTTTAAAATATATTCTTTGCATCACTTGAGTTCTTATATTTCATGATTATTAAAAACAATGTGATGAACATTCAGAAATATTTAAGCACAGTCATAATTTTAGGGTTGCTGGAGGAGGAACGAACAAGGCCAAAGGGGTAAAAATTATGAATTTATTAGGTCATCTGGAAATCCAGATGGGCTGAGCACCAATGGTGTCAGCACCCAGGTAAGGGGAGTCAGAGATTTTAAAGGACTCTAGGTGGGCTTTTTCTGGGCGGAGAATTCTCTGGGCAGGTTTGGATCCTAGGAGAATTCTTTAGACAGGTCTGGATCCCAGAGGGGCAGGATAATGGTCTTAGAAAATGGAATATGGTCTTAGGGAAATGGAATGTGGTCTAAGAGAAAGGGAATGTCAGTTATGAAGTGGCCTAAAAGTCAGTTCCCAGGGGAGAGGGTATGAATTCAATTGTTTGATCTGATCTAACAATATTATTTTAAAACTAGAAGCCCGGTGCACGAAATTCGTGCACGGCGGGGGGTTGTCCCTCAGCCCAGCCTGTACCCTCTCCAATCTGGGACTCCTGGAGGGATGTCCGACTGCCCGTTTAGGCCCAATCTCACCAGGATCGGGCCTAAACAGGGCAGTCGGACATCCCTCTCACAATCCAGGACTGCTGGCTCCCAACTGCTTGCCTGCCTGGTTCCTGATTGCCCCTAACCGCTTCTGCCTGCCAGCCTGATCACCCCCTAACCACTCCGCTGCCAGCCTGGTTGATGCTTAACTGCTCCCCTGCCAGTCTGTTTGCCCCCAACTTCCCTCCTCTGCCAGCCTGGTCACCCCTAACTGCCCTTTCCTGCAGGGTTGATCACCTCCAACTGCACTCCCTTGCAGGCCTGGTCCCTCACAACTGCCCTCCCTTGCAGGCCGGGTGCCTCCCAACTGCCTTCCCCTGCTGGCCATCTTGTAGTGGCCATCTTGTGTCCACATGGAGGCAGGATCTTTGACCACATGGGGGCAGCTATATTGTGTGTTGCAGTGATGATCAATCTGTATATTACTCTTTTATTAGATAGGATAGAGGCCTGGTACAGGGGTGGGGGCCAGCTGGTTTGCCCTGAAGGGTGTCCCGGATCAGGGTGGGGTTCCCTTGGGGTGTGGGGTGGCCTGAGCGAGGGGCCTGTGGTGGTTTGCAGGCCAGCCACGCCCCCTGGCAACCTAAGCGGAGGCCCTGGTATCTGGAATTTATTTTCCTTCTACAATTGAAACTTTGTAGCCTGGAGTGGAGCCAAGCTTGCTGCTCCCTCCGGGTCGGCAGCCATCTCTGTGGCAGTTAATTCACCTTCTGCAATTGAAACTTTGTAGCCTTAAGTGGGTGAACCCGGCCAGGGTGTGCGGAAAGCTTTGCTTCCCCTGTTGCCGCCGGCAACCCTGGCCTGCTCTCTCAAACTCCATTCTGCCGCCATTTGTTTGGATTTGTTTACCTTCTATAATTGAAACTTTGTAGCTTGAGTGGAGGCTTAGGCCTGCAACGGCTATGGAAAGCTTGGCTTCCTCTGTTACCTGGGAAACCTTGCTCTCTGTGGCTGTAGCCATCTTGGATGAGGTTAATTTGCATACTTGCCCTGATTGGCTGGTGGGCGTGGTTTGGCTGGTGGGCGTGGCTTGTGTAGCAGAGTGATGGTTAATTTGCATATTACCATTTTATTAGAGAAGATAATAGAATTTTAGAAGCAGAAGAATATGAAGTGTTTACATTTATTAATGCATGTATTCATTCATACTGCTACAGGCCTCTCTCACCAACACCAGAGAGAAGTTATTGGAGAGCCCTCTGAGGCAGAGGGAAAGGGCTGTCCCCACCTTGTTTCTTGTCATGCTCATATAAATTAAGTGAGAGACTGGTTGCATTGTGAAAAAGCTAATTAATGAAGAAAGTAAAACCTGCAAATTTTTTAAAGGAGCAAGGCAAGCAAATATATCATCTGGCTTATGAAGCTCAGATGGGCTCTCAGCTAATCTGAAGAGTGACTTGGGTGGGGATTTTCTGCCTTATATACCCTCCTATACATAAAAAAAAAATCCTCTCAGAGATATCCTGGTACAGATGAACTCTGAAGGTCTCCTCTTTTCTTAGTTATGGCTTTCTTTGAATTTATGAGAAGCACCTGGCAATTAAATCCTGAGACTGATGGCTTTTCTGTTTAAATAGTGGAATGAGATAAGACTGCACTCTTTCTTCCCCCTCCTCCCTGCTGTTTTAACAGCTCCAGGATGATTTGCACTAAGTAGTCTCTGGTTAGTGATAAGTTGAATTAGGATTCCTCCTGCTCTCCCCCTCCCTTCACCCTCCTCTCCTTCATTCTTGTGTGAGGAGGAGAGGTTTTAACCCTTTGTTCTCAAAAGATGACCCTGATACAATATGCCTGCACAACATTTTGGCTTTATTTAATTTTCCTGTCTCAGTTTCCTTGTTCCACTTGTCCCAAAATTTTCCAGTTTATCATTGTCCTATACCAATACTACATTTCTATGAGCAGTGTATAATATCATCCTTTTCTCTAAACCTTAAAAAACACTAGTTAGTGGTTCTCTTAAAATAATTTTCAGTTTTCTAAATTAACACATTATCTTTATTAAAAATGTGTTTTCACTTTTCTTGTGGATTTATTCATACCGGCCATTATTCACTTATATTTCATATAAAATGCTTTATTTTTAATTTTACTAACTATTCTCTATCTTATCTGTATTTTTGTTTTGATCATTTCTAAATTAAAAATTTTGGAAAATGTATTCTGTCTAAACAACTGAAACGTGGGTTTGGGGGTGCAGACTTTACTTCTCGTGGGTCCTTGTCTTCACGAAGTTTGAAGAATAAACTCATGGACAAACAGATTCCTTTAATAAAAATGTGGAAGTTTATTGGAAGCATATATAAACTCCATCTGGGCCGGGATGTCCCCAAAGTGGACCACCGGGGGAGGGGCCCCCAAATACAAAAGGCCTGCTTTCTCTCTCTTTAATGGGGGGGGAAAAAAACACCTTAAATAATCTGAGTCTACTGAGTCTCTTTGTCTCCAGTTTATAAGGGCTGTAGCTCTTTGTCTGAACATGACCTTTTCTAACTGGTCCCTTTCCTTAATTTGGGACCCCGTGCTTTCCTCATTGGTCATTCTGCTACATAGTATTAGTTTCAAAGCTCAAAGCCCATGTGGTGCCCCCTCTTCCTCCACCCTTATCTTGCAACATTCCTCTGTCCTTTGTGAAAATACGTTTCTTTCTTCCTGATATCCTGTGACTTTTGTTTATCCTCTGTGAATGTATCTTTCTCCCCCTTATCCTGTGGCATTTCCTCTGTACAAGTAAGATAAGCATTTTGGTGTCTCTAAGCCCCCATCTATGCATTCCTGTCCCATGGACCCTCTCTCAGTTGTCCCGGCCAGAGATGTTTTATTACCCCTATGGCTGTCCCAGATGCTCAAATCAGGGCTGCTTTTGATCTAACTTATGGCCTTTTTAATTGCTCAGGCCAAAAAATGCCTCCATCCTTCCTGGACCCCTCCTTCCTGTCTGCCTAGTTAAGCTAGCTAGCTAATAATCCTTATCACAATCCTAATATATAAAAACCCTGGGTCCATCACGACCAGAGGCTTGACCAACCGGAAGTCAGTCCTGCAGTCAGCGCTGACTACTGCAGCTGCAAGCGCGGTGACCCAGCACTGACTGCTGAGGGGGCTGTGAATCAGGCCCTGAGAGAAGCCTGAAGAGAGAAGCAGGGTCTGATTTATAGTCTCTGTGGCAGCTGTTGATCAGCACTTGCCTCTCTCGTTCTCTTCAGGCCGGGCCAGGAGCTGGCCTCCATTTCTCTTCAGGACACCACCAGGGCTGCTGATCAGCCCGCCTTTCTAATCAGGCCCCGTTGATAGGCCCAGAGACGCTGACTGGCATAGAAACCAACCAATCAGAACCAAATCTGGGTGAACTATGAGAAGCCAATGGCTGTCTAAGAGGCAGAGCTTTTGACACTAGCTGGTGTAGAAACTGACCAATCAGAACCAAATTGGCCTGCAGAGGATGGCAGTTAGGGATGATCAGGCAGGCAGAGGCAGTTAGGGGTGAGATCAGTCCAGCAAGGGAGAGCAGTTGAGGGCGAGATCAGGCCAGCAGGCGAGGGCAGTTAGGGGCAATCAGGCAGGCAGGCAGAAGCAGTTAGGGGCGATCAGGCAGGCAGACAGGTGAGTGGTTAGGAGCCTATGGGATTGGGCCTAAACCGGCAGTCGGACATTCCCCAAGGGGTCCCAGATTGGAGAGGGTGCAGGTTGGGCTGAGGGAACCTCCCCCTCCATGCACGAATTTCATGCACTGGGCCACTAGTAATTAATATTATCCTTAGAATCAATTTCCTCACAATGGAAATATAAATATTTAACTAGATATTCTTCTCTGAATTGGTTTCTTTTCTTTTTTTTTATTTAGAATTTTAATTTTCCTAGGATTAATTTTGATATATAAGAAACATCAACCATATTTTTCCCAAATATCACCTTTTGTCAAATCAAGATTTTATTGAATTAAGAGGCCCAGTGCACAGATTCGTGCATCGGTGGGGCCCCTTGGCCTGGCCTGTGCCCTCTCCCAATTCGGGACCCCTGGGAAGATCTCAGAGAGCCATTTTCGGCCTGATCCCCATAGGCCAGGGCCTCTAGTCCTATCTATTAAAGAGGGAATATGCAAATTGACCATCACAAAGGTGGTGGCACCCATAGCCACAAGATGGCAGCACCCAGTCCCCTCAGTCCCACCAGAGTCCCCCAGTCCTTTCAGCCCTGCCAGGGTGGTGGCAGGTGCACAGTAAGGCCAGACCTGCCTTCAGTCCCCCAGCCACCCAGGGACAGCCCGAGGTGCAGACAAGCCTCAGATGGTGGCTACCCAATCAATGCCTGAGGTGCAGGCAAGCCTCGGATGGTTGCTGCCCAGCTGCCTAGGGCCGGCCCGAGGCACAGACAACCTCAGATGTTGGCTGCCCAGCCGATGCCCGAGGTGCAGGCAAGCCTTGGAGGTTGGCTGCCCTGCCGACACTGGAGGCGCAGGCAAGCCTTGATATCGGCTGCCCAGCTGCCCAAGGCCGCCCGAGGCTCAGGTAACCAGGGCCAGCAGAGGCTTGCACTGCCGGCAGTGGCAGCAGCAGATGAAATAGTGAATGCTTCTTTTTGTCATTTAGAATTTGTTGAACACTGAGATTTCTAATATGCCAAAAAGACATGTTTAATTCCTTAGACAGCCCATAAATAGCAAAATAGCAATAATTATGAAATCAAATCATATTTTTTAGCTAGTTTTAGATAAGTCTACTGATACAATATTGTTAAAAGTGTCACTCCCACAACATTCCTCAAAGTACATAAGTGCTAAACAGAATTATCATCTGCAAAGTGACCAAAATTGAGAACTTTTCTTTTTTTTTGTTTTCATTCTATATGTTTTCTGAGTAGATTTGGTTTTCTTTTCCTATGTTTATAAGCTATCATCAACCCCCATTCCCATTATTTTATGAACTAATTATTATTTGGTCATTTTCTATTATTATTTATAAGAACTATTTCTATAGTCAAAATAATGAAATAAATAGACAAACAAAAGACCTAATTATTTCCTGCCAAGTGTGCTGCATAAACAGTTACTTTTTTATTTTTTGATGTTGGTTATGACATTTCACTCATGCAGAAAATTTTATGCAGACAAATTGCAAAAGCTTTACCTTGGTGTTTCCAGGTTTTGTGATGATGCTTAGAGAACCTTTTCTTAATCTAAGATAATAAATTTCATCCTACATATTTTCTAGTTATTACATGAATTCTTTTTTTTTCTGTTCATCAGATTTTTTATTCTGATTTTTAGATTCACTTGTTTTGTTTTTTTAAATAAATCTTTATTGTTCAGTTTATTACAGTTGTTCCTCTTTTTTCGCCCCCATAGCTCCCCTCCACCTGGTTCCCACCCCACTCTCTGCCCTTACCCGCCCCCCACCCCACTATCCTCATTCATAGGTGTACGATTTTTGTCCAGGCTCTTCCCACACCCCCACACCCCTTTCTCCCGGAGAATTGTCAGTCCACTCGCTTTCTATGCCACTGATTCTATTATATTCACCATTTTATTCTGTCCATCAGATTTTTTATTCACTTGATTTTTAGATTCACTTGTTGATTGATATGTATTTGTAGTTCATAATTTTTATCTTTACCTTTTTATTCTTCTTCCTCTTCTTAGAGAATACTCTTTAGTATTTCATATAATATTGGTTTGGTGGTGATGAACTCCTTTAGCTTTTTCTTGTCTATGAAGCTCTTTATCTGACCTTCAATTCTGAATGATAGCTTTGCTGTAGAGTAATCTTGATTGTAGGTTCTTGCTATTCATCACTTTGAATATTTCTTGCCACTCCCTTTTGGTCTGCAAAGTTTCAGTTGATAAATCAGCTGACAATCATATGGGTACTTTCTTGTAGGTAACTAACTGTTTTTCTCTTGCTGCTTTTAATATTCTCTCTTTGTCTTTTGCTCTTGGCATTTTAATTATGATGTGTCTTGGTATGGTCCTTTTTGGATTCCTTTTGTTCGGGGTTCTCTGCGCTTACTGGACTTGTAAGTCTATTTCTTTCACCAGGTGGGGGAAGTTTTCTGTCATTATTTCTTCTAATAGGTTTTCAATATCTTGCTCTCTCTCTTCTTCTGGCACCCCCATAATTCGGATGTTGGTACGCTTGAAGTTGTCCCAGAGGCTCCTTACATTATCTTCATATTTTTGGATTCTTTTTTCTTTTTGCTTTTCTGGTTGGGTGTTTTTTGCTTCTTTGTATTTCAAATCTTTGACTTGATTCTTGCGATCCTCTAGTCAGCTGTTGGATCTCTGTATATTATTCTTTATTTTAGTCCGTGTATGCTTAATTTCTAGTTGGTCATTTTTCATATCCTCGAGGTCTCACTAAATTTATCAGCGTTTTCTAGAAGATTCTTGAAAAACCTTATAACCGTGGTTTTGAACTCTATATCCTGTCATTGGCTTTCCTCCATTTCTGTCATTTGTGACCTGTTTCTTTGTCTCTGCATTTTGGCTGCTTCCCTGTGTTGATAGAGTGGCTTTGTGTGCTAGGTGTCCTATAGGGCCCAGTGGCTCAGCCTCCCCAATTACCTGAGGAGGACACTCTTGGTGCACCCCTTTGTGGGCTGTGTGCACAGTATTGTTGTAGTTAAGCCTTAATTGTTGTTGGTATCATTGGGAAGAATTGACCTCCAGGCTAATTGGCTGTGAGGATCAGCTGTGTCTACGCAGGGAGAACTTCTGTGCTGGAGACACCCTTATGGTGCAAGACTTGCTACAGTGGGGCTTTGGTGCTCACTGAGTCTGCCCCTTGAGTGTGTTCCTTATGGATCTGAGGAGTTGTAATCTGGATGGTCCCACTCTGACCACTGGGTACACTGGCTCTTGGATCTCCAAGGAGGTGCAAATTTATCCTCTGCCTGAGGCCACCCAGCAGGAGCTACGGAGAGATCTGCAGATTCCTCTTCTTTGTTTGGAGTTTGGAGGTGCCGAGATGAAGCCCAGCTGTGAAGCAATGCAAGCTGCTGTGGGGCCCTTGGCTTTCTTTTGGATGTTCTGGGGCTCTCTGACTCAGCTGCAGTTTGTTATGTAATTTTAGATTTCAAAGGGCCAGGCCATTCATATGCAAAAGCCTCTGCACACAGCTTAGGTGGGGTGGGGTTTCAGGGAATCAACAGGTTGGAGCAAACAGCTATGGCTGATCCTCAGCCCTGCCCTAAGAGGCCCTTGCGTCTCAGTGTACCAAGGTAATTGCTGCAAGCACCTCTAAGAGAAAGCCACTCTTGAGTTCCGCCTGAAGCCAGACAGTCCAGTTTCCCCCGTATGAGTCTGGGTCCCTAGAGTCTCACCCGGAACTGGAGTTCAGAGCAGTTGGGAGCTTGTGTCTCCCTCCCAATTGAAAAAGACAACTGCGTACTCATTTGCCAGCCCTTTCCTCTACACGTGCCTCTGTACCTCTGCACTTTACTTCCGCACCTCCTCTGAGTCTCAGCTTTTCTCTTTCCTTCTAGTTGTAGAATTTCCACTCGGCCAGCCTTCCTGTGATTCTGGATGATGTCCGTTTTGTCTTTTGTAGTTTTGAAGTGGTTGTGTGAGATAGCAATTTCAGGTGTTTACCTATGCCACTATCTTGGTTTCTCTCCCATGAATTCATTTTTATAACATTTATATGTTGATCCATCTGAAACGGAAAACTATGGAAGTTGAAGAAGAAGGCTGTACTGATTTTATTATTTAAAGTGGGCAGCTTGAATTTTGGTACCATACTTCTGGTACCTTTTGTTGGTCTGTTTTCAGTATTTTTATTTGTTCACTTGAAAATGTTTATTATCTAATTTTATTACCTAAGATCAAACTCTTCAGTAAATGTAAAAAATATTTGTCTTATTCTTCTATTCCTAAAACATCAACATTAAAAAATGGTAGTAAAATACAGACCAACCCAGCTATTAGAAAATACAGGTTCTAGTTCTAAAACTGTTACTTGCTAATTGTTGGACCTTTGTCCAGTTCCTTATTTTGTGCAACTTAAAGTCTGTGAACCTTGTTAGAAATATGCCTCCTGCAAACCCAGACAGGACAATGGCTCTTTAAAAGCATACTCTTTTATTTTACTTAAAAAGCACCAAGACGTAGGAAATTGGCTTTTAGCCTAGGTCTATTGTTTTGAGTACAATGTCCAGGGAAATAGACCTTGTCTTGCTACTTTTGATAACAGGAACACATTTGATTCAAACTCCGGACAATATCAGACACTCAATCCTTGCATTATTGGTTTTTGGTCTGTTCTCATGAAGGACTTGCTTATATCTCTGCCTTCTGGCATTCACATTGCTTTAAGTTCCTCAATTCTCTTTTATTAATCTCTCTACTGCATGCTGAACTTACCCAGAATTGTCAAAGTTCCTAAGCATCTAAAGAATATCTGGGGCCCTCATGTGTTATCATTTACTTTGACCAGAAACAGCTGTGTCCCACTTCTTTCAGCTGACCAAGTAAGCTTTCATTTTGAACCTTAGGTTCCTCATCATTCAGCTTTCCTTAGATTTATGTATTATTCAAATGTAAAAGTGGATATTGGACTCGATAATTTTCAAGCTTCCCTTGGTTCTGACAGTGCATAATTTTATAATTCTATAGTTGAATCAGTGTCTCTAATTTCTTAAATATTCATAGACCTTTTCCCTACTGCAATTATGACAATTTTATCTTTAAGGAAGATAACTCATCTTGGGCATTTCTCTCTTATAGAACTAAAAGAATAATTTTTTAATCACAGGGCTTGAATTCTTCTAAATGTTATCATTCTTATTAGTAATTTTACCCACTTCATGTTAACTAAACCTACTGGCGTTCATTGAGTAGAAATTCTCATTGCTACTATCCTTGGATATAAAACATAACTGAAAGACACTATGTAATTTTAAAGAGGTTATAATATTTTAATAATTCAAAATTATTCATATTATTTTATTTTATATATTGACTGCAATTTCTTTTTCTTCTATCTTAATCTAAAGCATTCCACATATTCTTTCATCATACCATTTTCTATATAATTTTGCTGAAGACCTACCACACTATTTGTATAACAATCCAGCTAAATATAAACTCATAATTCAAAAAGAAAAAAATAATTGGAATTGAACTTAATTGTTCCAAGTATATTGTTCTTTTACATCAAACCCATGTTAGACAGAACACAGCATAAATTCATGGAAGAATAATAAGACCCAAGTAAATAAGATGCTGAAGAATTGAAGATGAAGAGGGAGAAGGAGAAGGAAGAGGAGGAAGAGGAGGAAGATGAGGCAGAGGAGGAGGAAGAGGAGGAGGGGAAAGAGGAGGAAGAAAGGAAAGGAGAAGGAGTATGAGTAGGAAGAGAAGGAATAAAAAACACTGAAAAATATTGTAAAATTCTTGAGTAGAAGAGAAGAAATGTCACTTTATGTTTTAAAACTTTGGTTTTGTACCTTAACTAATGTCATTATAGAGCACACCTCTTATACATACCATATTTTCTGGCGTATAAGACAACATTTTAACCCAGGAAAATCTTCTCAAGAGTCAGGGGTCTTATGCGCCGGAAAATATGGTAATAACCTTGACTATATGTCATAGTCACAAGGTTTTTCTTATTCTTTTACTGCAAAAGAGCTGCAAAGTTCCTTAAACTTGGTAAGAAATTTAATTATATTTTGTCATCAATAATTTATGGTTCCAAATTATATTAAATTGGCAGCTGCTAATGTGAAGTGCTAATGAAATCAGGCCAATTCTAACCAAATCAGGCATAAAATTATATTTTAATAAAGTTTGATTTCACTTCCTATTACCCTTTTCTCTTCATCATGCATGCCTGAGCCCCATGTGTAATTTTTGTACATAGATGCTGAGTTTTATGGCTTTGGTAATTTAGAAACCTGACTATTGAATATAAGATATTCGTATACCAGTATATAGGAATAAACTAATAAAAGTTAAAATACACACACATAGATGGTGATAAAAATCTACTGCTTAAGAAATAGCTAAAGAGCCAACACAGAAGAAACAACATATGCCTTTTCAACTTTTCTATATTTCTTTTGTAAGATTAAAAATCTGACTAGCCTACTAGCACTAAATCCTATATAATAAAAGGCTAGTATGCAAATTAACCAAACAGCAGAATGACTGGTCGCTATGACATGCACTGACCACCAGGGAGCAGATGCTCAACATAGGAGCTGCCCCTAGTGGTCAGTGTGCTCCCACAGGGGGAGCACTGCTCAGCCAGAAGCTGGGCTCATGGCTGGTGAGTGCAGCAGCAGTGGCGGGAGCCTCTCCCACCTCCACAGCATTCGGACATGGGAGCCTGATTGCTCCCAGACTGCAAGAGGGCGCAGGCTGAGCTGAGAGACCCCCTGAGTGCACAACTTTTATGCACTGAACCTCTAGTATTTATATAAGAGGAGAAATTAAGGAAACATGAAGAAGGTAGCATTTAGGCCAAAGAAAGATAGCTAAATAAATTCAGCATACCTCTTTTTATAGAGAATGGAGATCTGGAACTTAATATCAGAAAACTGTAATATTATATTTTAAAAATGTATATACATTACATACATACTAGCTAAGTATGTGAATAGCAAAGTTACAGGTAGATGAATAAATTAATAAATAGATGAATAAATCCAAAGCTCTTACCACTTTCTCAAAAAAATAACAACAAAATTAGCAAACAAAACTACACAAAATGCAAGCTTTTAGCACAATTCCACATATACTTCTGTCAAGTATTTGAGGAATATTTTAAAAATTTACAGCATGAAATACAACAGTAAAAAAGAAGGGTTTCCTACCCTTTGAGATAGTATGGAGGAACCTGAAGAGTATTATGCTAAATGAAATAAGCCAGTCAGAGAAAGATAAGTATCCCATAATCTCACTCACATGTGGAATCTAATGAACAACATAAGTTGATGAATGAAATAGATCCAGGCACATAGAAGCATGGAAAAGACTGTCAAATCTCAGAGTGAAGGTGGAGGGGCTGGTGGTAAGGGGGTTAGGAGGGTGGGGGTGGGGAAGGGAAGAGATCACCCAAATAACTTGTATGGCATATTGCATAACCCATGGACACAGACAATATATGAAGGCCTTGGGAGGTGGAGGGGGTTGCAGGCTAGAAGGGGTCAATGGGGAAAAAAGGTGACATCTGTAACACTTTCAACAATAAAGATTTTTTTTTTTTAATTTAGGAATATTAATAGGGGAAAATCCAAGAAAAAATGAGAGCTGGCTAAATTCTAAAATAAATAGAAGAAAAAGGCAGAAGAATAGAAAAAATGATGAGTAAATTATAATTTTTTTCAATACAAGTAAATTTGATTGAAAACTTAGTAAGGACGAGTAAAGAAAATAGTAATGTAACCAAGAAAATAATGTAAAGAAGAAAAAATATTGTCAAGAGATCATGCTTAAAATAAAGATAAGCGAACAAAATCTATCATATGTTTAACTGGATTTTCTGAAGAAGCCAACCAAAATAATAAAATAGACCTACTATTGAAAACTATAATCCAATTTTTTTCTGGAAACAAAGGGATGCATAAATCTACGTAATGAGTGGGCCAAGGATGTAGCAAAGAAAAAATGTCTGCCAAATCAATTTTTAGCTATTTCATAGAAAGTTTATTAAACTTCATAGTTAAAAAGTATGTCTTCAGGCTTCCTAAAAAGGACAAGAGATTTAGACTGACATAGAATTCACCAGAGATGAAACATTTTATAAAGCATTTTTATAGAAAGATTGTATCAGTGATTTGATTCTAGCTTAGCTGTTTTGCAAGTGTCAGTGCAATAAACAACTATTTTCACTCAAGTAACCAAGAAATTCTTTACCTGTGATACATTATCAACCTACTTACTAAAAGAGAGCTCCATCCAACCAAGAAATAACTGGTGAAACTTCAGTAAAAAGATTAATTGTGAGCATTTATATTAATTGAAGATTAAAACAAGGTAGAAAACATTTTTAAAAAAAGTATTTTATGTTGTATGCTATATATAATGTCATATTTTGTGCTATATATTATAACAAAGTATAAATAATATTAAAATAAAATCAATTAAATTTAATAAATAATATTTACATTTGATATTTAAATATTAAATATTAAATATTATATTTAAATATGAAGAATTGAAATAAAAGAGAAAAGGGGAATGTTGGATAAGCTTATGAATTGCAATATAGGTAAAATTTAGAGTTAAATTCTATTATTTTAAATTGACAAACTGTATTGTAAAAGGTTAAATTATAAAACAACAAAGTGTATTTAAAAAATTTTAAGAAGATTATTTGACTAAAGAGGAACTAAATACTAAAAGTGAAGAAATATATAGAAATAATACCAATGACTATCACTGTGATTATAGGAATTTATACTGAAAACATGCCTCCAACAATATAAAAATAAATATTTCCAAGATTATTCTTCACAGCATTATTTGTAATTACAACCTTAGGACCCATGTATAGGATATTGGTTGAAGAATCTATAGTATATCCATATATTGTAGAAGTATTTATCTATTAAAAGAGTTTGAAATTGTGGGGGTGATACCTAGAATATATTTTTAGATGAAAAGAAGCAAAGTACAAAAGGGAATCTATAGAATGTTAGCTTTTATTAAAAGAAAAATAAGAAGACATACATATATTTTCTCATTTGTGTAAAACAACAAAGGACAAATAAACCAGACAATAAAAAGGTTAGTTTTTAATAAGGATAGTTTGGAATTAATTGAAAGTGTAGGTAGTTCAATAGTACAGTATATTGGGGGCAATGCCATTTATGAATATAATTTTTGCTTAGTTTTACAGTTTAGAACAGACTCAAAAATATAAAATCAAGAAGAAATGGTGTATATATATATATAAAAGAAGCAAATCAGCTTCGCTAATTTCAAATGACAAAAGAACCACGCTGCAGGGGGAAAAAATACGAATCTTGAGCACAGTATTTTGACTATAAAGTCTCAGGCTAAAGGAAAAAGACCTATAGATAACTGTTGAACTCTCTATGTAAATTCTGTTTTTGACACTAATATTAATTAATAAATCAGATGTTACTTGTTGTATCTTCAAAGAGAGGCAATGACAAGCACATTGTTGATGTGTTACTGACAAGAATAATTCACAAGCCAAAGCCGGTTTGGCTCAGTGGATGGAGCGTCGGTCTGCGGACTGGAAGGTCCCAGGTTCGATTCCGGTCAAGGGCATGTACATTGGTTGCGGGCACATCCCCCGGTGGGGGGTGTGCAGGAGGCAGCTGGTCGATGTCTCTCTCTCATCGATGTTTCTAGCTCTCTATCCCTCTTCCTTCCTCTCTGTGAAAAATCAATAAAATATATTTAAAAAAAAAGAATAATTCACAGAATTCTTGGAATATAAGGTCAGTGATTTTAGTTTAGTCTTTGAAGATCCTATTGGCCTTTGGACACAAATTTCTTCTTAGGCAGTGAAAATTGTTGTCATTTTTATCCACATGTGATAGCACTGTCCTAAGGAAATACCCATAGGGAACAAATCAAACTTTGCAAGAAGAAGTATATATAATGTTGAAAAGAAATGATCAAGTCATGTTTAATTATCCAATGATAACACTCATTTATTATATGCTGATATCTATTTTCAGTTTTAGAAGAATGACTACATTTATAAATTGCATTTCATAGCATTTTTAGATTTACTTTTCAAAACACATATGGTTGCTTAATCTATGCAAGAACAAATAAATCAAATTAAGTAAAATTAAATTTATTCGCATGCATGAGGGTTTTCCGAATTTCAGTACAATCAATTGGCAAATTTATTTTGCAAGTTAAAGTGCTTATTCTAGTTTTTAAAAAGTGATATATCAAAAGGAGTAACTGAATAAATTAAGCTTAATGAATCTGAAATACTATACTAATTACACTCATTTAAATAAATGTCTTTATGATGGTGCTTTCATAAAAATATTTATGAGATTTAAATAATCCCCAGAATGCTATAATTGATGAATTTTGAATCCACATTATGCAGTATGTATATACTTTCAAAGAAATGAAAAAATAAGTCTTGGGACACTTTGCTGGACAAATGAATACTTAGTGAGTAAATTTTTAAAAATTGCTAGGTGTTGATTGGATATACGTGGAATATTTATAATGCTACATATACCTTACATCTATACTAATAAAAGACTAATATGCTAATTAGACCAGGAGACCTTCCGAAGACCTTCCAGAGACCTTCCGGACGTCCTTCTGGATAAAGCTTGAGGTTTGACCGGCCTGCAAACTACCCCCAAACGGCCCTCAGCCCCTCATCCAGGCCGGCCACACCTCTCAGCCGGGACCCTGACCCCAAAGGGGGTGTGGCAAGCCTGCAAACGGTTCTCAGCTCCTCACCCAGGCCCACCCCACCCCCAGTTGGGACCCTCACCCTGATGAGGGTGTGACCAGCCTACAACTGGCCCTTAGCCCCTCACCCAAGCTGGCCATGCCCCCCAGCTGGGACCCTCACCCCAAAGAGGGTGTGGCCAGCCTGCAAACTGCCCCAGCCCCTCGCCCAGGCTGGCCCTGCCCCCCAAAGGACCCCCACCCTGATCCAAAACCCCCTTCAGGGCAGACCAGCCGGCCCTCACCTGTGCACCAGGCCTCTATACTAATAAAAGGGTAATATGCTAATTAGACCAGGAGAGCTTCCGGATGTCCTTCCAGACAAAGCCATGGTGGCGGGGCCAAGGCAGAGGCAGTTATTGGCAATCAGGCCAGGAGGGGAGGGCAGTTGGGGGTGATCAGGCCAGCAAGGGACGGCAGTTGGGGGTGAGAAGGCTGGAAGGCAGAGTGGTTAGGGGAGATCAGGCAGACAGGCAGGTGAGCGGTTAGGAGGCAGCAGTCCCAGACTGAGAGAGGGATCCCAGATTGGAGAAGGTGCAGGCTGGGCTGAGGGACACCCCCCATGCACAGATTTCATGCACTGGACCACTAGTCCTATATAATAAAAGGCTAATATGCAAATTGACCAAATGGTGGAATGACCCATAGCTATGATGCACATTGACCACTAGGGGTCAGGCGCTTAATGCAGGAGCTGCACCCTGGTGGTCAGTGCGCTCCCACAGGGGGAGCACCGCTCAGCCAGAGGCCCAGTTTGCCAGTGGGCTCACAACTGGCAAGCACAGTGGCAGTAGCAGGAGCCTCTCCAACCTCCACAGCAGGTGGACATCCCCTAAGGGGTCCTGACCTGCAAGAGGGCGCAGGCCAGGCTGAGGGCCCCCCCGACTCCGGTGCACAAATGTCATGCACCAGGCTTCTAGTAAAGTTATAAAGCCATACATTTACACATCATAAAATTTTCTTGCACAAAACTTGCAGATATTACGAATATTCTAAGTTCTCTGCTTTAAAATTGTTTTGAAAAGGTAAATTTGTTTGGTATACTGTTTTCTCCAATAAATGGCAAATACCTCAGTATACTTAGAATTATTTGTTGCAGGGTCCTGAATTTTCTAGGAACTTCTTCATACATCTTATAAATATTTTCAATATTAATATAGTTATAGTTCTTTATCCTAAATAATTCAATCTGGGGTTAAGATTTTGTTGCTAATCTTTTCCATTTTTAATCCAGGACATTTCAATTAATCATGGGATTCTTAGACATCTGGCATTCACTGTGGTCCTGTCAGCAATATTTCTGTCCTTCACTGCAGTGGACATCTGTTGTTTTTGCTTGCCTAACAACTTCCCTAAAAGTATCACTCTGGTGAATAGGGGGGCTGCTTTCTCTTGCAGCACTTGCCTTTTGTTATCTCTGGTGAGACCAATCACACGTGCCTTTTCCAGGAGTGTTTTGAAGACCATCCACTTTCTTCATCATTTATATCCAGTTGCACCTTAAAGGAAGTTTACTCTAACTATAAATTCACCCTAGGTGTCCATGATTCCAGCAGTTTTCACTTTCTAAAGTAACTTATAAGAGGACATTTTTTTTTGTGTATTTTTTTTAAGAAATAAGCCAGTCAGAGAAAGATAAGTATCACATGATCTCACTCATATATGGAATCTAATGAACAAAATAAACTGATGAACAAAATAGATCCAGAGACATTGGAAGCGTGGAACAGACTGATGAATTTCAGAGGGAAGGCAGGGGTGGGTGCGGAGGATGGGGAGTGATTAATCAAAGAACTTACTAGTATATGCATATATGCATAGCCCACGGAAACAGGTAATAGAGTGGTGAAGATGGTTCACCTGGGAGAGATGGTTGTGAGGTGGAGGGGGTCAATGGGTGGAAAAAAAAACCCAAAGGGACATCTGTAATACTTTCAACAATAAAGATAAATTTAAAAAAATATATACAATTTGTGCCAGTACAACTGGCCTACCTCTTCTACTACCCATTCTAGACTGCCATCACCACAGAATATCTCATGAGTGAAATGATTTAGGTGGTGGCGGAACACAGATCTTCATCTCTGAGTGTTCTCCTTCTCTGGTGGTCTTTGGTAGCCAGGCTTTTCATAAGTTCAGGCGGCTCACATTTTAAATTTAAGGAGGACAGAACCAAGAGAAACCCTACTGGATGATCTAGAAGCCAACTGTATTATTTCCTTCCTCATTTCATAAGAACCACTTCACCACTTTCTGAAGAATAGAGTCCTTCCATACAGCGAGTTTTGTTTTCATTTTGTTGATGGTTTCATTTTCTGTGCAGAAGCTTTTTAGTTTGATGTAGTTCCATTTGTTCATTTTTTTCCTTTGTTTCCCTTGCCCAATGAGATATATTGGCAAAAATATTGCTATCAGAGATGTCTGAGCTTTTACTGCCTATGTTTTCTTCTAGGATTTTTATGATTTTGTGATTTACATTTAAGTCTATTCATTTTGAGTTTATTCTTATGTATGGTGTAAGTTTGTGGTCTAGTTTCATTTTTTTGCATTTTACCTGTACAATTTTCCCAACACCATTTATTTATTTTTTATTTTTAAAAAATATATATTTTATTGATTTTTTTACAGAGAGTAAGTAAGAGGGATAGAGAGTTAGAAACATCAATGAGAGAGAAACATCGATCAGCTGCCTTCCACACAGCCCCCACAGGGGATGTGCCCACAACCAAGGTACATGCCCCTGACCGGGAATTGAACCTGGGACTCTTCAGTCTGCAGGCCAACGCTCTATCCACTGAGCCAAACTGGTCAGGGCACAACACCATTTATTGAAGAGACTGTCTTTACTCCATTGCATGCTCTTGCCTCCTTTGTCAATATTAAGGGCTCATAAAGGTATGGGTTTATTTCTGGGCTCTATATTCTATTCCACTGATTTACAGTATATGCATATTCTTATGGCAGTACCAGGCTGTTGTTATTACAATGGCTTTGTAGTACAGTGTGATATCAGTTATTGTGACACCTCCAACTTTGTTCTTCTTTTTCAAGATTGCTGAGGCTATTTGGGGTCTTTTATATCATAAGAATTCTGAAACAACAATTCCAAAGAATACATGTGCCCCTATGTTCATAGCAGCATTATTTACTACAGCCAAGATCTGGAAATAGTCCAAGTGCCCATCAGTAGATGAGTGGATAAAAATCCTTCCCCCTACCCCCCACAATAGAATACTACAGAGCCAAAACAAATAACTTTTACCTTTCACAACAGCATGGATGATTATTATGCTAAGGGACCTGGAGATTATTATGCTAAGGGAATTAAGCCAGTAAGAAAAAAGACAAATATCCTATGATCTGACTTATAAGTGGAATCTAATGAATAAAATAAACTGATGAACAAAATAGGAACAGAGGCATGATACTTGGAACAGACTGATAGCTGTCAGAGGGAAAGGGGAGGGGAGACTGGATGAAAGAAGGTGAAGGGATAAACCAAAATACATACTGTATATGCATATCTAACAGTGTAGTGATAGAAGGAAGAGGGGCAAGAGCTGGGTGGAGATGAGCAAAGAGGGGGAATATGGGACATCTGTAATAGTGTTAACAATAAAAATAAAGTTAAAAAACAAATCAACAAACAAAACAAAAAACAGAAGAAAAAGAATAGAGAGTCCTTTGCTTCTACCCAGATAGATTTCATTTCTTTTTCTGCTGGTCTCTTGTCACAAAGAATCCAAGGCAAAAGGCAGTAGTTAGGGCTTAATGTTAAGAAAATTCCATCTCCCCTGGCGAAAATGTTATCCCTCTGTCAATAGGACTTCTAGACCCACATAACATAAAGTCCTGGAAATAGAAAGTACCAATCCCATGAATTGGTCATTGGGAGTGATAGTAGGGTTATTCCTACTTCAAATTTTTGGTTCTCGGACCCATATGTTGTGTTTCTAGGGGATAAAGATGATTACAGAAACTTTATTGTTGTTTTTACTATTAATCAATCTTAATTTTGAAATATCAAGAACAAAATATGTTGTAACACTTTTAATGGGCTAAGTACTATTGTAATTACTTTACTTATAATTTTTTAATACTCAAAGCTACTTTTGAATATCCATAGATCCATTTGTTGGCTAAATAACTTTTCTAAATTTTCACAACTAGTAAATAGTTGAATGTGACATTTAAACAGTCTAACCCTGAGATCATGAACCAAGCTACACTATTATACTATCTCTTTCAAGAAAGTGTTTTGTTACACTATCATATTAACTGAGAACGTTAGCTATATGGTATTGTGCTTATATTGGCACTGAATAAACCTCAAATTTGCCCATGTAAAATGGGTAATAACTTAACTTTGTACTTTGGAATATCAATTAACTGTTTTCCCATTTCTATGAAGGAATATAAAACACCAGCTATACATTATAAACACATAGAAAGAAGATACTGTTAAATTACTATTATTTTGCTGAGATATAGAAGTTATTTTACGTGTTATCCACAGATTTTGCATTCCCATCAAATATGTAGGATAGAAAAACTAAATAAGACACTAGAGATCTGTTTCACAACTTATATACAAAAAACAATAGGTTGAATTAATATAAAAGAAAACTCTAATCCCCGTTTCATATTAATTGAATTTATGAAGTTTCTAGTTCTCAAATTTCAGTGTTTTTAGAATCAACTGCAAAGATACTCATCCTTGGGCCCCACCACTAGAGATTCTGAATTTATTGTTCTGGATTGAGGGCAGGACAATCTCTCTCTCTCTCTCTCTCTCTCTCTCTCTCTCTCTCTCTCTCTATATATATATATATATATATATATATATATATATATATATATATACACACACACATATATATATACACACACACACTGAGTGGCCAGATTATTATGATCTATGGACGCATAATAATCTGGCCACCCAGTGTATATCCTATATAATAAAAGGCTAATATGCAAATTGTCCCCTTAACCAGGAGTTTGACCAGCAGGCAGGCCAGCCAACTGCCCATGTCCCCTCCCCCTGCCCAGGCTGGTCAGACCCCACCCATGCACAAATTCACTCACTGGGCCTCTATTATATATATATATATATATATACACACACACACTGAGTGACCAGATTATTATGCATTCAGAGATCATAATAATCTGGCCACTCAGTGTGTGAGTGTGTGTATATATGTATATATATATATATATATATATATATATATATATATATATATATAATTTTTTTTACAATCAATATTTTTAAATGGTCTGCAGATGATTCTAATGTGCAGCCAAAGTTGAGAATCCCTGGTAAGACTAAGTGCAGACATTCAAATTTTTAATATATTTCATGTGATTAGATAATAAATATTTCATTGTAACAATGAATAAAATATTGAGTTAAAATTGAATATTAAATGTTGCATTGTTACTCATTTTAACATTTTTACAAAGGAGCAAATGCTGTGTGATTCTGCCCTGGTTGAGGCTTTCAATTACTAAACACTACCTGGGTAGCACTTTTTTCAGTTGAAAATGCAAACCCAAGACACTGCTGAAATATGATTAACATGAAGCAATCATAGCATGCTAAATACATTTGTAAGGTTAAAATAGTTAAATGATAAGAAGAAAATTACAAGAAATGATTTCCAAAGTAAATGCAACAATTTGAGATAGAGATTAAGTAAAAATATCTTAATTTGGTGAGAGTCACCCATATCTAATGACCTTTATAGTTAGCTTTATCAAACACTCTTCTTTGGATTGACTGGGTTCCCTGGAAATCAAGGTCCAAAATCAGCTGGACTTAGCTTAGAGGAAGATGTAAAGACCCAACTAAGTCAAGTGCAGAAACTATCTATGTTACTCATTGAAAACTCAGAAGACAATGTTTCAATAGGAATACAAAGGGCCTGATAATAGAGAGAAGAGCAACTGAGCTGCATTTGGAGAGCTAGATTCTAGTAGATTAGCACTAGCTATGTTTTCCCAAACCTTCACTTAAATATGAAATTATCTCTTGCCCAGTCTTTTCTTCCCTAAAGACATTGCTACCTAAGACCAAAATTTTGATGCTTTCTTCTCCATGCCATATCTCCTTTCCTAAAACTGCATAAGCTAATATAAAGTTCTACAATAATATCTTTGAAAGATCAAAACTGAATAAGGTTAAGTAATGTTTAATTTTCCTGAACTTGTTTCCTGATTTTCAAAAGCAAAATAATTACCTCATAATTATTATGAGATATTAATTAGGCAATATATTTTAAGTGCATAGAATAGTGTCTGAAACAAATATTTATTATATATACATTAGGTGATAACTATTCTTAATTTTGTTATTGTTAATAATAATTATTCACCAGATAGATATTTGGTTGGGAAAACGGATTTAAGCCTTAATATAGCAAAAAAAAATAAAAAATAAATCTATCTATAAAATAGAGGCTTTGCCCACTACCCAACCTACTGGTAAGTTTAGAAATTTAAATATTTCAGATGCTTTTAAAATTAAGATTATATTTGTAAATCAGATACTCCTATAAATTGTTGTTCAATTTGGATGAAATCTTGCTTATAAATCTAAAAGAAAACAACTTTAGAAAAACTTTTAAGAGTTGGCACCTTAATATTTCTTAAACTTTAGGCAAGTTTAGCCCAGCTGGCATGGCTCAGTGGTTGAAGGTCAACCTATGAACCAGGAGTTCATAGTTCAATTCCTGGTCAAAGCACATGCACGGGTTGTGGGCTCGATCCCGAGTGTGGGGGGTGGACGAAGCAGCCAATCAATGATACTCTCTCATCATTGATGTTTCTATCTCTCTCTCCCTCTCCCTTCCTCTCTGAAATCATTAAAAATATATATTTTTTAAAATTTAGGCAAGTTTAAAGTATTAAAACTAGTTTTCACTGCTTAAAAATAATTATTTCTGTGAAGTTACTGGGATTCAGATTACAGCACAGCACTGTAATTATGGTTCAGATGGTACTGCTATTCTTAGCTTGTATTTTCATTTGTATATAACTTCATGACAAGTACCTTTTTGAGCTAAAATTTCTCACACTTTTCTAGCAAAAAATAGAAACATTTTGAAGATTGTTTGAATAAGCAACAAATCACCAACTGTTAAGATAAAAAGGATGTTTTAGAAATGTGGTGAAAAAGTTTTATTTAGTTTTTAATAACTTTTAACAGTTCTTTTCAACTTATATTAGTTTTACACTTCGATTTTTATGCATATTTAAACTTTTCATTATGTACTATGAAATTAATGTACTGATTTTTTTAATAACATAGGAGGGAATTCAGTGATTTTTAAAATAAATTTAATGAGGTTTTTATATGATGTCCATATATTTAAACAATAATGAATAAAACAAACCACTTATAGATTTTTTGCATACATACCTGAAATTATATCATTGATTGAATTTTATGGCCAGAGACAGCCTATAGATGTTATTCTCTGGAAAATAAATTCTTACATGGCAAAACTCCATGAATAATTCAGGATGGTAGCAGAGCCAGCAAAAGCCCAGAACTATGACATATGGATAAAAACAGAAGTTTGGGGTTACAAACTATAAGCACAGGCTTGAGAGATAGAAAGTTGTGCCTTAAGATCTCCATAGTCATCCTGTGGGCACCAAGACCCAGACCTGGCTGGCAGCACCAGGCACCCAGTATTCGCTGTCAAGAACCCTAGGCTGTTTATGGAGTGGTGGGGAAAATCATGCTGAATAGTGAAGTTGAGTCTACTGCTGTGCTTTCCTTCATCAGCATTGCTATGGCATCTGTGAAGGGACCTTCTAGGCTCCCTCATGCAAAAACTGCCCTATATTTAGCAGTTGCTCTTCGAAAATTCTGCTTGCATTTACTGTTCTACATACTTGTCTGTAGTGAAGCATTTGTTCAAAAATTCAAACCAAATTTGATTTCTTACAAGCAGTATTAATTAGTTTGTCCAAGTTCTCTTTCCCATATTTCCCATAGCCATGTAGCCAGACTGGAAATAGGACACCATTCTCACCATCTCATGAAATTCTGAGCACATTGTCAAGTTTCCACTAACTTGTATTAGTCCACATCACAATATAATAGTGATAATAATACCACCCAATAGCATGCTTACTCTTTACTTATAGTGTTTACTGTGTCTCTATTCAGGATCTATAGTCAGACAGTCCTTGGTTCACAGTCTATAGTAGGTAGAAAGATCCATACTTTTACTCCCAAACATGTACACATCCTAATTCCCAGAACCCGTGAATATGTTCCATTCCATGACAAAGAAAAATTGAGGTGATAAATAGAAATAAGGCTGCAAATCAGCTGACTTTGAGATGGGGAGATATTCCTGAATAATCTGGGTTTGCCCAATGTATTTGCAAGAGGGAGGTAGGAGAGTCAATGTCAAAGTGATGCTTTGGAAGTACTTCTGGAAGCTACAAAAGGCAAGGACATGAATTCTTCCCTTTAAACTACAGAAAAAAACTCAGTTCTGCTGACACCTTGATTTATGCCCAGAGAGACCCATTTTGGACTGCTGACTTCAAGAAATGTAAGAAAAAAATGATCATTGTTATTTTCAATTAAAAAGTTTATAAAAATTTGTTACAGCAATATTAGGAAGCTAATCCAATTCAACTCTACAGTATCTATCAATGTTCATAATAGGAGCAAGAACAGAGACTATAGGAGAATATATAATTTATTTTCAATTAAAAAGTTTATAAAAATTTGTTACAGCCCTAACTGGTTTGGCTCAGTGGATAGAGCGTTGGCCTGTGGACTGAAAGGTCCCAGGTTCGATTCCGGTCAAGGGCATGTACCTTGGTTGTGGGCAGATCCCCAGTAGGGAGTGTGCAGGAGGCAACTAATCAATGTTTCTCTCTCATTGATGTTTCTAACTCTATATCCCTCTCTCTTCCTCTCTGTAAAAAAATCAATAAAATATATATTTAAAAAAAAAATTGTTACAGCAATAGTAGGAAGCTAATCCAATTCAACTCTACAGTATCTATCAATGTTCATAATAGGAGCAAGAACAGAGACTATAGGAGAATATATAATTTCCTTAGAATGGTATTTTGATAGATTATCAAATACTTGCTAGGAAATGCATGTAGACTAAGAAGGAATAATGGCTGCTTTTTTGGAAAGGGGGCAAGGTACAAAGTAAGTCTGAACTGAAGGAATAAAAAAATAAATAATTACAAATTGATGAAAGTAGAAGAAACACTTGTTGTTCTTATGATTGAGCGTTTTCCACGGGTATTATACTAGTATATCTTATTTATCCACCTGATCTCTACAGAATAAGACTTCCTTAAAATACTGCATATACTCAGAGATGATACTATTATTGAGGTTAGGAAATCATGATTACAGCACATATTAACAGTTGAATTGATTAACTAATGCTTTAGCATCATGGCTTTATTGCCAGAGTGTATTTGGGTATCACAACTCTGATTTTTGGATTTCCTTCATATCAGACTTAAAGTTACTATGATCACTTTAAAATTCCCCGTTAATGTGTCATTTGTATCTAATGGTAGCAAATTTGATGCTGAAGGTAGAACCCAGGGTTTATGGGCTGAACTGTATTCACCTCAAATTTGTATGTTGAAATCCCAATCCTCAGTACTTCAGAATGTGACTTTACTTGGACATAGGGCCTTTAAGGAAGTAAATTAGTTAAAACAAAGTCATTGGTTAAGCCATAATCATACATGACTGGTGTTCTTTAAGGAAAGGAAATTTGGACACAGAGACATACAGGGAGAATACAGCCTCTACAAGCCAAGGAGAGTGGTCTGAAACAGAAACAACACTCATGATCTTTAAAAGAAACTGATGTATTCCATGGCCGGTGTGGTTCATTTAGTTGAGCATCATCTCATGCACCCCAGAGGTTACAAATTCAATTCCCGGTCAGGACACATACTCCAGTTGCAGGCTTGTTCCCCAGTAGGGGGCGTGCAGGAAGCAGCTGATAGATGTTTCTCTCTCTCTCTCTCTCTCTCTCTCTCTCTCTCTCTCTCTCTCTCTCTCTCCTTTCCTCTATCTCTAAAATCAATAAAAATGTATTAAAAAAGAAAGAAAGAAACTGATCTAGTCAACATCTGATTTCCAACTTCAACCTCTAGATATGAGAAAATAAATTTCTGTTGTTAAGCCACCCAACCAGCAAACTAAAACACCAGGTTAAACTGATCACATTAAAATATCAGTGACTATCTTTTTATTTTCTTCATAGCATTTTAAAAATGTTTATTGTTGAAAGAGTAACCAAAAACAGATTGTTCCCAACTAAACAAACCATACAATCTAGAATACACGGAAAAGTCACAATAGTGCCAGATTAATAATAGATATTTAAAAATAAACACCAAAACTGGGGAAAACAAATTATGTGTTGCTATTAAATCACCTAGAAATGAGAACTTGTAACCTAGGGAGAAATGATTTCCTCCGGAGCTTCCAGGACAACCTATGTGGGGGAAGAGAATAGTAACTTGGAACTCAGAAGGGAAGGCAAGTGGAGACTGCAAGCCTGAAATAAGAGCTGTAAGTCTGGAACTGATCTATGAGAGTCAACCTAGAAGCTCCACATGGAAGGACATTTCTGTTAAATACTTAATTTTTTAAAAATAAATTTACTCCAGATAGATCTACTGGGCAACCACTGAATAACTGTGAAAGCAAAAGTCATGCTATGTTTACTACATGCAGTAGCATGCCTGGTTCTTTACATCATGGACCAGCAAAAGCAAATACTGATTGCCTTTACTTTTGCTCCTAATTATTTTTTTATTTTTATTTTTTTAATTTCTTTATTGATTAAGGTAATACATATGTGTCCTTATTACCCCATTATCCCCCACACCCCCCACTCATGCCCTTACCCTCCTGTAGTCTGTGTCCATTGATTAGGCTTATATGCATGCATATAAGTCCTTTGGTTGGTAAGGGGCAGAGATCAACTAATTATTGTTTTCATAGTGCATTCTCCAGTAGTCACACTGCAACACCTTTACTTTATGTGATACTCTTTAAAGTTTTTGTTCACTAAAATTACTACTCATTATTAGGGTGATTGTTGATATCCTGTTTACCTTTATGAGTTTTGTTTGTGAAGTGAGGTCAAAGACTCTCACACTGGGAGACAATTTAAGTATAATATGTTCCTTCAAAAATAGTACATTTCACCCGGCCAATGTGGCTCAGTGTTTGAGTGTCTACCTATGAACCAAGAGGTTATGGTTTGATTCCTGGTCAGGGCGCATGCCTGGGTTGCAGGCTCAATCCCCAGTGTGGGGTGTACAGGAGGCAGCCGATCCATGATACTCTGTTATCATTGATGTTTCTATCTCTCTCTCTCCCTTCCTTTCTGAAATCAATAAAAATATATTTTAAAAAATAATACATCTAATAATACATGTCAGAAAACTAACACATAGTAATTTAAAGTCATACTGTAGCAAAAGATATAGAAATAAAAAAGCAAAATCCTTTTTCCATTTCCTAAATTTAATTTTAATCTATCATGTTAACTAGTTTAAGAAATTTATAGCCATATATTATCTTCTATATTTTATAATTTTTTTAAAATTTTTAAACACATAATGTACACCTTTTCTACAATTTGCACTTTTCATTTATGAATATGTCTTGTGCATCTTTTCATGTTAGCACCTAGAACCTATACTTATTTTTTAATGACTGTTGAATTTTATTTTATTGATCTAACCTCTTTCTTTTATTTATATATTTTTTTAATTCTCACCGCAGGATATTTTTTCCATTGATTTTTAGAGAAAGTGGAAGGGAGGGGGAGAGAGAAACATCAAAGTGAGAGGCACTCGATTGGTTGCCTCCCAATCATACTCTGATCAGGGCCAGGGATCAAGCCTGCAACCAAGGTACGTACCTTTGACTGTAATCGAACCCTGGACCTTTCAGTCCACTGGCCAATGCGCTAAACACTGAGAAACCTGGCTAAGGCTTTTTTTTTTTTAATTGACATCTCTTGGTAGGCTATTTTTAGTTGTTTTCTATCATTAAACATTATCAAGTTCATTTATTTTTACATACATCTTCCGTGACTTTTGCATGTCTATTTGTAGAATGAATTTGGAGAAAAAAAACATCTTACTTCAAACATTGCTTCAAAATATAGCTAGACTATATTCCTTCTCAACACCTCCACTGCTTACAGCTCCTCAAGCCACCACCCTCCCTCACCTAGATTGCTGCTACAGTCTCCTAAATGGTTCCTTGGCTTCCACTCTGCTCCCTACAGTTCAGCCTCAACCCAATAACCAAGATACCACTGCTTTGCTCAAAATATTCATCTTTCTGCTCATTCACTCCACTTTCTTCACAGGAACTTTCTTGCTGCTTCTCAAATGCCTGACTTTAGGGCCTTTATATGACCTGTTTCTTCTGCAAGGAGTGTGTTTTCCTGAAATTTGTGGAAAGTCACTTCTTTAACCTATAAGTCTGTTTCAAATACCAGTCTACACACCTGAGCCCGAGGCTCAGGTAACCAGGGCCGGCCGAGGCTTGCGCTTCCAGCAGTGGCAGCAACAGAGGTGTGATGGGGTGTTGCCTTCCCCTGATTGCCAGGTTGCCTTCTGTCCCTGAGGGCTCCTGGACTGTGAGGGGGGCAGGCCAGGCTGAGGGACCCCCCTCCAGTGCATGAATTTTCATTCACGGGGCCTCTACTTCTAAAATAATAAGATAGATTAAATATTTTACCACATTAAAAAATCTAAACAGGAATGCAAATTTTTCTTATATAAATCTATTTTGAAATTTGCCATTCAACAATAAAAATTGATGTTTTTTATTTGTGCTAAATTCGTCTAATAAAAAGGCAGTATGAAAGTATTATTTAGCATTCAGTTCTATGAATTTAAGAACAATAAATAATCTTAGTACACAAATATAACTATACATATTCTTAATTTTTGCTGGAAATAGTAGATAGTAATCACAGTATAAAAGAAGCAGCATTGAATAGTGGATGGACTCTGGAAATGGCAGTTATAAAGATGAACACTTTGTCACTACATTATTCTAGTTTAACCATATAAAAAAGCCACTAGAAAAAAAAATAAAATGTCTTCTCTGTCTCTGAATTTCTGTGAGTTTGAGTTTTACTCATTGAAAGAGAGAAACAGATTATTTGCTATAAACATAATAAAATATGCATAACACAGATTATTTTAAATAAAAGATAATTTAGTCTAGATGCTGTCTCTCAATCATGGGTGCTGATAATGGCTTGGCCATTAAGAGACAGTAAATATCTTTTAATATGAAATTAGCTTCCTGCTTCTTACCCACCCATTATTTCTTTTTAAATGCTTTCATATAGCACAGATATTAATGTGCATGTATAAATAATTAAATGTTTATCAAATTTTTCTATGCAATGTCTATAGTGTAGAGGCATCTAATGTAAATTTTATAATATCAATTATAAACAAAGGCACCAGATTGGCTACTAAACATTTATATTGCAATTATCTTGTGTGGGTGTGTAGATTGTGATTAGTTAAAACCCTATTTGAATAATATTTTAGCTTGAAAATGGTTGTACTTAGGTTGGACAGATGCATTATAAATGTCTGGAATAGATGATTCCTTGAAATATAATTATACCTGTTTGTATCATAGATCTTAACTTGATTCTAAATTTTTAGACAAATCTGAGCATAGTGAAGGGCCTAATAGTGTGTCACATAAAGATAAAATAACAACACATATGCACACACATGCAAAAAACAAAACCTTGAGATGAAGAGAATTGATACAAAGGGCTAGAATTTTTGGAAATGAGAACTGCTCATATTGAGTCTAGAAATAACATGTCAATAATATTCTTCTCTAGACATTTTAATTAAATTGATATCATAGATTCAGGATAAAAGTAGTGTCAGTATTTTTTCTAAATTTTTATTCTATTTAATTTTTTTTGATTTTTCAATTACAGTTGATATACAATATTATTTTACTTTCAGGTATACAGCCCTGTAATTAGACATTTATATAACCTATGAAGGGGTCACCCTAATAAATCTAGTATTCATCTGATACCATATATAATTATTACAATACTAAAGGCCTGGTGCATGAATTTGTGCATGGGTGGGGTCCGGCTGG
The DNA here is from genome assembly GCF_951640355.1 of Cnephaeus nilssonii. Lineage (NCBI taxonomy): Eukaryota > Metazoa > Chordata > Mammalia > Chiroptera > Vespertilionidae > Cnephaeus > Cnephaeus nilssonii. Next base: position 82,373,496 of record NC_137074.1, read on the forward strand.
CCCACCCTGATCTGGGCTGATTGGGCTGGGCCAGCTAGGGGGAGAAGCTGTGGACTGTTGGCAGGCCAGGCTTGCCCCTTGGTCAAACTCCCATTTGAACTCCTGGTCAAGGGGACAATTTGCATATTAGTCTTTTATTATATAGGATTATTGGCTATATTTTCTATGCTGTACTTTTCATATCCATGATTATTCTGTAACTACCAATTTGTTTTTCTTAATCCTTCATTTATTTCACTCATCCCCCAATCTACCTCCCATGTGGCAACTGTCAACATGTTCTCTGTATCTGTTTCTGTTCTGCTTGTTCATTTCTTTTGTTTTTTAAATTCTACATATAAGTGAAATCATCTGGCATTTGTCTTTCTTTGTCTGACCAATTTCACTCAGCACAACACCCTCTAGGACAGCGGTCGCCAACCTTTTGGATCTCATGGACCACCAGTGGTCCGTGGACCACAGGTTGGCCACCGCTGCTCTAGGCCATCCATGTAGTTACAGATGGCAAGATTTCATTCTTTTTATGGCTGAATCATATTCTACTGTATACATGTGCAGCTTCTTTACCCATGCACTTGTCATAGACTCTTAGTTTGCTTCCATATTTTGGTTACTGTAAATAATGGTGAAACAAACATATGGATTATATGTGTTTTTAATTTAGTGTTTTTGATTTCTTTAGATAAATATCCAGAAGTGGAATTGCTGGGTCCTTCTTTGTGTCTTTTTTATAACCTTTGTTTTAAAGTCTATTTTGTCTAGTATAATTATTGCTACTAAAAATCTTGCAAGAAGAGTGAATGCACATTCACTGGCATTGGTTCTAAAAGTCTTGGCAGCTTTAATGTATAATTATGGTCAAAATGTAGGCGAGGACCCCCACAATCCTGTTAAAGGTAAAGCTGGTTTACATGGTGGGATTGGAAGCAACCCCAGAAGTACTATTCTGTGACAATAGTGGAACTATTTTTAAGCCTAAGCTAATGTGAATTTTGGGGGGAACAACTGATTAAGGATGGCAGCAGACCAGCCTAAGACTAACTAGAAATTATTTGATAGGTTAATTAAAAAAATGTTTCACTCAAAAAGTTAAGAAATTTCAGGAAAGAGGATGTGTGTGTATGTGTGTGTGTGTGTGTGTGTGTGTGTGTGTGTGTGTGTTTAAAATAATAAGTGACTATATTTTAAATTTAGTTTTTGCAAAGTCCTTTTGGCAGTTTAAATGTATATTTCATTAAACAAGGATGTGCATTAAATTTTATTAGGTTCACATGTTCATGTTTCACCACATTGTCAAACACAATTATCTACAATTTGTTTAATTAAGGCATTAGAATTTTAAAAATCGCCTTATTGTCCCTTAATAACATGCAAGAAAGTCTCCTTTGCAAATAGAAACTATTCTCATGGAATAAGCACAAATGACTAAGTTGCCAAGAATGGCAAATGCTTTATGTTTTCTCCACACCAGCCCAATAAATCAAAAACAGCAAAATAAGTAATTGTGTATATCCTTGAATGATATAGTACCATTTAATCCTAAGTCCGTGGTCGGCAAACTGTGGCTCATGAGCCACATGTGGCTCTTTGGCCCCTTGAGTGTGGCTCTTCCACAAAATACCACAGCCTGGGCGAGTCTATTTTGAAGAAATGGTGTTAGAAGAAGTTTTAAGTTTTAAAAATTTGGCTCTCAAAAGAAATTTCAATCGTTGTACTGTTGATATTTGGCTCTGTTGACTAATAAGTTTGCAGACCACTGTCCTAAGTGATAAGATACAGATTAATATAATGTACCTTTAAATTTTATGATGAACCTTTTGAAAATATTAGATTAAATAAAGGAATTTCTTCTCTCCTTTTGCTTTGAATTGGGTTTTTGTTTATTTCTAAAAATCTACAGGTAGGAAAAAATTCCCTGAAAGTTTTCCTGTAGAGAACACTAATCGTAAGATTGAATTATGCACATTCTATGTTTTTTTATCTTGATAGTAAAATTAAATAGTCCTTGGTTTACTTCATCCCTCAGTGATATCTCTTGGGGAATTATAGCATAGATTAAATATAGAATTTTTAAGAGAAAACAGAACTCTATTAGCTTACTACACACTTGCCTTACATTTTTTCTTGTTTTTAGCTCCTGTAAATAACTTTTTGTGTGTATTTTTTTAAATTTTAAAACACACAAACTGCATTATGATCAAGACAGTACCAAATTCATATTATTCAGTCTTGGTGGATATTGGTATCTGTCCAATGTAGGTGGGGAAAAAAAAAAAAACTTTCAGAAACTGGGTGTTTTATTGTTTGTTTGTCTTAAAAAAAAGTATGCATGTTTTCTTGTCTGTATTTTTTTAAAATCTTTATTGCTGAAAGTATTACATATATCCCCTTTTTCTCCCATTGACCCCTTATAGCCAGCTTCTTAACCAGCATATTGTCTGTCCATGTGTTATGCACATATGCATATATGTTCTTCATTTGATTTCTTCCTACTCACTCACCAACCCCCACCTTCCCTCTGAGATTTCACAGTCTGTTCCATGCTTCTATGTCTCTGGATCTATTTTTTTAAATTGTATATTTATTTATATTTTTAATCTTGATTGTTCAGATTATTACAGATGTTCCTCTTTTTTTCCCCCATAGCTCCCCTCCACCTGGTTCCCACCCAACTCCAGGCCTTTGCCCCACCCCCCATGCCCACTGACCTCATCCACAGGTGTAAGCTCTTTGTCCAATCTCTTCCCGAAACCCCACAACCCCTTTCTCCCGAGAATTGTCAGTCTGCTCCCTTTCCATGCCCCTGATTCTATTACATTCACCAGTTTGTTCTGTTTATTCAGGTTTTTCATTCATTTGATTCTTAGGTTTACTTGTTGATAGATAAGTATTTGTTGTCACTTTGTTCATAATTTTTTTTATCTTTACCTTTTTCTTCTTCTTCCTCTTCTTAGAGAATACCCTTCAGCATTTCATATAATATTGGTTTGGTGGTGATGAACTCCTTTAGCTTTTTTTTGTCTGTGAAGTTCTTTATCTGACCTTCAATTCTAAATGATAGCTTTGCTGGGTAGAGTAATCTTGGTTGTAGGTTCTTGCTATTCATCACTTTGTATATTTCTTGCCACTCCCTTCTGGCCTGCATAGTTTCTGTTGAGAGATCACCTGACAGTCTTATGGGTACTCCCTTGTAGTAACTAACTGGTTTTCTCTTGCTGCTTTTAAGATTCTCTCTTTGTCTTTTGCCCTTGGCATTTTAATTATGATGTGTCTTGGTGTGGACATCTTTGGATTCCTTTTGTTTGGGGTTCTCTGCGCTTCCTGGACTTGTAAGTCTATTTCTTTCACCAGGTGGGGGAAGTTTTCTGTCATTATTTCTTCAAATAGGTTTTCAGTATCTTGCTCTCTCTCTTCTTCTGGCAGCCCCATAATTCGGATGTTGGTACACTTGAAGTTGTCTCAGATGCTCCTTACACTATCTTCATAATTTTGGATTCTTTTTGCTTTTTGCTTTTCTGGTCGGGTGTTTTTTGCTTCTTTGTATTTCAAATCTTTGACTTGATTCTGCTGTTGAATCTCTGTATATTATTCCTTATTTCAGTCAGTGTATGCTTAATTTTCTATTGGTCCTTTACCATATCCTTGAAGGTTTCACTAAATTTCTCAGAGGTTTCTAGAATTTTCTTGAGTAACCTTATAACCTTTCTTGAGTAACCATGGTTTTGAACTCTATATTCAGTATTTTGCTTTCATTCATTTCTTTCATTTGTGACTTGTTTCTTTGTCTCCTCATTTTGGCTGTTTCCATGTGTTTGTTTCTATGTACTGGGTAGCTGCTAAGTCTCCTTGAGTTGATAGAGTGGCCTTGTGTGGTAGGTGTCCTATAGGGCTCAGTGGCTCAGCCTCCTCAGTCACCTGAGGTGGATGCTCTTGGTGCACCCCTTTGTGGGCTGTGTGCACAGTCTTGTTGTAGTTAACCCTTGATTGCTGTTGGTATCACTGGAAGAATTGACCTCCAGGCCAATTGGCCGTGATGACCAACTGTGTCTACACTGGAAGATCTGTTGAGAGGAGACACACTATGGGGCAAGACTTGCTTCAGTGGGGCTTTGGTGCTCATTGAGTGTGACCCTTGAGTGTGTCTCTTATGGATGTGAAGAGTTGTAGTCTGGTATGGTCTCACATTGGCCACTGGGTACAATGGCTCTTGGATCTCCAAGGAGGTGCAAGGTTAGCCACTGTCTGGGGCCACCAAGCAGGAGCTACAGAGACATATGCAGATTCCTCCTCTTTGTATGAGGTTTGGAAGTGCTCAGATAGGGCCCAGCTGTGAAGCAAGGTGGGCTGATGATGCTGCCTTGGACCTTCTTTTGGAAGCACTGGGGCTCTCTGACCCAGCTATAGTTTGACAGGTTTTAGGTGGAGAAAGGACAGGCCATTCATATGCAAAAACCAATGCACACAGCTTGGGTGGGGTTGTAAATTGGGTGGGGCGGGGTCTCTGGGAATCACCAGGGCGGATCAAATAGCAATAGCTGCCAGTCAGCCCTGCATTGGAGAGGTCCCCAGGTCTACGAGTCCTGTGCCCCTGTGCAGGAACAATGATCGCTGCAAGCACCTATGAGAGAAAGCCGCCCTTGCATTCTTGTCCAGATGCCAGACAGTCCAGTTTCTCCCCATATGTGTCTGGGTCCCCAGAGTCTCGCCTGCAACTGGAGTTCAGAGCAAGTGGGAGCTTGTATCTCCCTTCCAATTAAAAGAATAGCACATCCAGATGCCAGCACTTTCCGTGCCTCCGCACCTCTTACCAGTCTCAATGAGCTTTCTTCACCTCTCTAGTTGTGGAACTTCCACTCGACCAGCTTTCCCGCGGTTCTGGGTGGTAGTTGTTCTGCCTTTTAGTTGTAATTTTGATGTGGTTGTGAGAGGCAGCAAGTATAGGTGTTTACCTGTGCTGCCATCTTGGTTCTCCTCTGGATCTATTTTGTTTAACAGTTTATGTTGTTCATTAGTTTCCACATATGAGTGAGATCATGTGATACTTGTCTTTCTCTGACTGGCTTATTTCACTTAGCATAATACTCTCTAGGACCCTCCATACTTAATCCAGGCAGTCAACAATTTTTATTTTTATTATTGCTTTTACATTTCAGAAAGTTTAAAGCAGATATATTTTAAAGTAGCAAAAAGATTAAATTATTTTCCAAAAATGGCAAATTAAGTCAAGCAATATGTATTAGCTTTTATGTGACACTCCTTAGAACATTTGTTTTGTTTTGTTTTTAAATGTTCTGCAGGCAAACTTAATTTTGGACATTTCTGGGAGGATCTTACTAAAGCAAAATCTACATGACTACTTTATCAAACAAAATATAGCTGAAAATCCATATTTTATTGGGTCAGTCTATAAATGTAAGTCTAGAGGCATCAGGAATTTGGGGTTATGATAGGAATCCAATACTACCTTTGATTTAGGAAGGACAGGAAGATGGGGGAAAATCATCTCCTAATTTAACTGAAATATTTTTATAATATGTAAAATCATGTATTTCAGAATTGCAATACAATTATATCCAACTATCTAAAATAATTTACCCCCAATTTGTTTGTAAATGTTTTAAAGAGTCATTTGTTTTAAAAAATTAATGTGTTTTGTTAATATACACAGAAATTATTTGTAGTCACTTCATTGTTTGATATATATAACTATATACATTCTATAGGAACCATTTTGTTATCTTTAAATGATGAAGAGGAGGAATGTTTCATAAACATAATGACAATGAGTTATCTCCTCATACATGTCAGAATGGCTACCATCAACAAATCAACAAATTACAAGTGCTGGCAAGGATGTGGAGTAAAGTGAACCCTAGTACACTATTGGTGGGAAGGCAGACTGGTGCAGCCACTATGGAAAACAGTATGGAGTTTCCCAAAAAAATTAAAAAGGAAACTGCTATTTGACTCAGTGACCCCACTTTTAGGAATATATCCTACAGATCCTGAAACACCAACCAGAAAGGATATATGCACCTCTATGTTCATAGCAGTGCAATTTACAATAGCTAAGATTTGGAAACAGCCCAAGTGCCCATCAGTAAATGAGTGGATATAAAAGCTGTGGTACATTTACACCATGGAATACTATACAGCAGTACAAGAGCAGGATCTCTTACCCTTTGAGACAGCATGAGGGACCTGGAAAGTATTATGCTAAGTGAAATAAGCCAGTCAGAAAAAAGACATGTATCACATGATCTCACTCATTTATAGAATCTAATGAACAAAATGAACTGATGAACAAAATAGATCCAGAGACATAAAATATTGGAACAGACTGACAAATCTCAGAGGGAAGGTTGGGGTAGGAGGTGGGAAGATATCAACCAGAGAACTTGTATGCATATATACATAACCCATGGACACCGATAATATTGTATTGAAGACCTGGGGTGGGGCAGGAACTGGGTCAAGGGGATCAATGAGGAGAAAAGGGGACATCTATAATACTTTCAATAATAAAGATACATTTAAATATAGTTTTGTGGGGTTTTTTTCTCTGTGAACAAGCAGCATAAAATTTGAAGATTGGTTGGTGATAAATGAAAATACAGGGACTGATAAATGGTTTAGATCAGGGGTTCTCAAATCAGAACATGTAGACTTGCTGAGTGAGATCATGTGATACTTGTCTTTCTCTGACTGGCTTATTTCACTTAGCATAATACTTCTCATACTCCATTCATCCAGATGGATCAGAATGAGTTAATAATTGAATCAGAACTGAACTAAAAACTCTGGTTAGGTTCTTAGGAACCTGCATTTTATTAAGCATGCCAGAATATTCTAATACATGCTAAACTTTAGAACCACATATTTAGATACTAAATACCACCCTATCAATATCAGTCAAAGAATCCATCTTCACAGTTGTGGTGTAAATAATAAAGGAATTGGTTATTACTTATCCCTGGCCTGGTAGCCTTTGATTGGCACTGTGCTGTTTGAATACTAAGCTAACATAACCATTATGTTTGTAGTAATAGATGCACTCTATCTGCAGAGAAGATTTGATACTATAACATCTATTTTACACATTTAGGTGACTAAATATCTCAGGTTTTACCTATTAAGTCTTGATTTATAGATTACTTTCAGGCAAATTTATTTTTCCTGTGTCTAATGCTTATTTGTACACATAATTGGTAATCTCTTTGTTCTCTCTCATGCTCATTTCCTACTATTAGGAGCTGTTGGGAATCTGATTATCAATAGTTAATGAACTCCCGTTTTTGCAAAATATATTAATAGAAAAATCTCTGTAATTTTTCATCAAAAGAACCTTGACTATGCTAAAGCATAGAAAGGCACTCTGTAATTACTAGAGTCTTATATAGAAGATTTTTAAAAAAGTATTCTGAATAATTGCAACCAGTGGCCTTGACCATAAATACATCCTTATCACCCTTGAAAAGATTCTCTTTTAATTTAAACTGGTATGTATAGGGATGCTGAGTTGGTAGGATAGATGAAAGTTAGGCCCTCAAGACCAACACAAGTAAGTATAAAAGAAAAAAAGCTACTTCAAAAGGAAGTTTCTAACACTCCATTCTCATGAGATTATAACTTTTGAGCTCCTCTTACACAGATATTTCTGCTGAGTTTTACCCTTGTAGGGTAAACCATACAACCCACCCTTTCTCTTCCATGGTAACTAGATGCATTAACATTTTTATGTGATTATTTCATATACATCTAATGATGGAAATGTTCTCCATATACCATGTATCCTACATAATAAAGAGGTAATATGCAAATTGGCCCTCATGCCCTCGCACAAGATGGCCGCCTCCATGTGTTCAAAGATGGCCACCACAAGATGGCCGGCAGGGGAGGGTAGTTGTGGGTTATCAGGCCAGCATAGGAGGGCAGTTGTGGGAGACCAGGCCAGCAGGGGAGGGCAGTTGGGGGGGGACCAAGCCTGCAGGGGAGGGCATTTGGGGGGGGGACGAAGCCTGCAGGGGAGGACAGTTGGGGGTGATCAGACCAGCAGGGAGGGCAGTTAGGGGTGACCAGGCCAGCAGGGGAGGACAGTTGGGGGGGACCAGGCCTGCAGGGAAGAAAAATTGGGGAGGGGACCAGGCCTGCAGGGAAGGACAGTTGGGCGGGACCAGGACGGCAGGGGAGGACAGTTGGGGGGGGCACCCAGGCTAGCAGAGGAGGGCAGTTGGGGGGAACCAGGCCAGAAGGGGAGGGAGTTGGGGGGGTAACCAGGCCTGCAAGGGAGGGCAGTTGGTGGGGACCAGGCCTGCAGGGGAGAACAGTTAAGGGTGACCAGGCCAGCAGGGGAGGGCAGTTGGGGGTGACCAGGCCTGCAGGGGAGGGAAGTTAGGGGTGACCAATCCAGCAAGGGAGGGCAGTTGGGGGTGACCAGGCCAGCAGGGGAGGACAGTTGGGGGGGACCAGGCCTGCAGGGAAGAAAAATTGGGGAGGGGACCAGGCCTGCAGGGAAGGACAGTTGGGCGGGACCAGGACGGCAGGGGAGGACAGTTGGGGGGGCACCCAGGCTAGCAGAGGAGGGCAGTTGGGGGGAACCAGGCCAGAAGGGGAGGGAGTTGGGGGGGTAACCAGGCCTGCAAGGGAGGGCAGTTGGTGGGGACCAGGCCTGCAGGGGAGAACAGTTAAGGGTGACCAGGCCAGCAGGGGAGGGCAGTTGGGGGTGACCAGGCCTGCAGGGGAGGGAAGTTAGGGGTGACCAATCCAGCAAGGGAGGGCAGTTGGGGGTGACCAGGCCTGCAAGGAAGGACAGATAGGGGTGACCTAGCAGGGGAGGGCAGTTAGGAGCAATCAGGCCGGCCAGGGAGCAGTTAGGTGTTGGTCAGGCTGGCAGGGGAGTGGCTAGGGGGTGATCAGGCTGGCAGGCAGAAGCGGTTAGGGGCAATCAGGCAGAGGCAGGTGAGCGATTTGGAGCCAGCAGTACTGGATTGTGAGAGGGATGTCCAACTGCCCGTTTAGGCCTGATCTTACCAGGATCTGGCCTAAACGGGCAGTCGGACATCCCTTGAGGGGTCCCAGATTGGAGAGGGTACAGGCTGGGCTGAGAGTCAACCCCCCCCCATGCACGAATTTCGTGCACCAGGCTTCTAGTCCTATCTAATAAAAGAGTAATATGCAAATTGACTGTACCTCTGCTACACCCACAAGCCACGCCCATAAGCCAATCAGCGAGTGAATATGCAAATAAACCCAACCAAGATGGCTGCAGCCACAGAGAGTAGGAGGGAGACTTGGGTTTCCCCAGCAATGGAAGAAGCCAAGCTTTCCGCCTGCCCTTGCTGGCCTAGGCCTCCACTCAATGCTACAAAGTTTCAATTATGGAAAGTAAATAAATCCCAACAGAAATGGCTGCCACCACGAAGCGAGCAGAAGGCTTGGCTCTGCTCCAGGCCTCAAAGTTTCAGTTGTAGAAGATAAATAAATCTCAGATACCAGAGCCTCTGTTTGGGTCTTCAGGGGGCATGGCCAGCCTGCAAACAACCACACGCCCTTCACCCAGGCCGCCCCATGCCCCAAGGGAACCCCTACCCTGATCCAGCCACCCTTCAGGGCAAACCAGCTGGCCCCCACCCATGCACCAGGCCTCTATCCTATCTAATAAAAGAGTAATATGCAGATTGACCATCACTCCAACACACAAGACAGATGCCCCCATGTGGTCAAAGATCCTGCTCCCATGTGGAAACAAGATGGCCACCACAAGATGGCCAGCAGGGGAGGGCAGTTGAGAGGGACCAGGCCTGCAAGGGAGGGCAGTTGGCGGCAATCAAGCCTGCAGGGGAGGGCAGTTAGGGGTGACCAGGCCTGCAGGGGAGGGCAGTTAGGGGCAAACATGATGGCAGGGGATCAGTTAGGCATCAATCAGGCTGGCAGGGGAGTGGTTAGGGGGTGATCAGGCTGTCAGGCAGAAGTGGTTAGGGGCAATCAGGAAGACAGGCAGGCGAGCAGTTGGGAGCCAGCAGTCCTGGATTGTGAGAGGGCAGTCGGACATCCCTCGAGGGGTCCCAGATTGGAGAGGGTGCAGGCTGGGCTGAGGGACACCCCCCCCATGCATGAATTTCATGCACCGGGCCTCTAGTATATATATAAAAGTCTAAGTGACCAAACAATTGAACAACCAAATGAGCGGTTGACTGGTTGCTATGATGAGCACTGACCACCAGGGTACAGACTTTCAGTGCAGGAACAGCCCCCTGGTTATCAATGCATTCCCACATCAGGAGCACTGCTCAGCTGACCAACGTGCACCAGATGCTGGGATAGATGCCGGGCTCACTGCTGAGGAGCACAGGTGCGACAGCACGAGCCTCTCCAGTCTCTGTAGCAGCGCTACCAAGAGGCAGCAACTGTGGTGGCAGTGGTGGCAGGCACAGCGGGGCCCGGATGAGCGGGAGCGGTGCAGCGCCCAGCCCGGGCTCCAGCTCCTCCCTGGCCACTTCGCATACTACTACATCCCTCAGGGTATGTCAGACTGCCAGTTCCAGCCCGATCCCCATATGCCAGGGGAACCAGCAGCCCCACATCTCCCGAGGGGTCCCAGATTGCAAGAGGGCACAAGCCAGTAATTTTAATATAATCTAGTAATTTTAATATTATCTATGTGATAATACATGGTGTTTTTGTCCAAAATATTTAAAAGTACTTTACAGTTTTCTTAATATCTCTTCCAGAGCCTATTCTTATTTTAGAGAAGAAAGCTTCCATTGTTTATGGGAGTGAGACATTCATCAAATGTATTTTACTAATGTATCAATTTGTTGATATGTAAGTAAAAAAAAAAAAGAGAGATGTTTCAACAGTCTGATTTGATAACCTCCACATTACCTGTTTTCACAGTTTTTATTTTAGCATTTATATTATGGTAAAAATTTTAAAAAGTCAATTACTAAAATATATAATTAGAAAGAACAGTATCAAATAGATTTTGTGAAATTACAAAAGCCAATTACATTTTAACATTCAGTGAAGTTATTATTTTTTAACCATTTTCTTGGTGAAATTATATTGGGCCTGTTAATCATCTTAGAAAGCAGCTGTTCTGAAACACATCTCACTGCATATGGGATACATGAGCCTGTGGATTCAGGTCTCTGACTCTAAAAAACAAGTCAGTGCAGTATTTTAAAGGGATGTCCAGGAAAATAAAAGGTTTGTTCTTGCGGGATTATAGAAGATTTTTTCCTTTGAAGAAAAGTAGATTTTACTTTGAGCCTATCCTTTGGGATGTTTGTTTGAAATGTTAATGAGAATAACTGGTTTAGCAAGGATTAGGACAAGAGCTAAACATCATTGACAGCAAGATATCTCCTCCTAAGAATCTTTTATGTCTCAGTGATTGCTGTGCTGCTTAAAGTGGATGAAGTTACTGCATACTCGCCAGGAAAAATGTCACAAAGTCCACCCATTTGTAAACGTACCTTAGTATTCACAACTGAGACAGAAACATTTTGTTTTTTAAATTACTCATTTTTGAAAAGTTAAAAAAATTAATAAATGAAAGAATACATTACACTAATGTTTTTTAATTATGATGTTTCTGGGTATTAGATGTTTTAGAGCATTTTTTTCTAATATATATCTGCAGAGGCAATACTTTCTTGGTTGCTGAAGGTGAAATGTGCAAACTCTGAAAACAATTCCAAATATTTAATTATTTGTTAATTTATTTAAGAATTACTGAACCTTTAATATGGGCCATGCATTAAAAAGTAGAGATAGACCCTGACCATATGAGGGTTAGACTCCATTGCAAGCATAGACATTGTCACAGTATGTCACCTGAGTGGAAGTAAGGAGAGTAGTGCTATATATGCACATAGAGGTATTTCTAGCATTTCTTGGGAGGCATAAGAAATGTGTTTTTAAGATACATTTTTGTTGATTTTTTTAGAGAGATGGATAGAGAGATAGAAACATTGATCAGCTGCCTCCTGAATGGCCTCTACTGGAGATAGAGCCTGAAACCTGGGTGTATGCTCTAACTGGGAATCATACTATGATCTCTTGGTTCGTGGTCAACACTCAACCACTGAGCCACACCAGCCAGGCCAGAAGCATTTTTTGTTTTGTTTTGTTTTGTTTTAATAAGTGACATCATAAATGAAATATAGAATCTGAGTAAGAGTTAGTTAGGCAAAGAGGGAAATAAGTTGTGCCAGGGAAAGTCATCTTCAAAAGGATCAGCTTTGTCAAGTCTGTGTCAAGGAGAATGTAGTGTATATCATATTTTAGGAACTGCCAAAAGTTGTATCTGGCTAAAAGGTTGTGTTCAAGGCAGGAAGAATGATAAAAATAATTCAAATCATGAGTTATGGAATCCACACTTTACCTAAAAGCAATGGGATTCCATTAACATATTTTACATAGCAGGGAATGTCATATTAAAAATTATATTTACCAAAGCAAACTGTACTCCATGTATGTAGAACAGGTTGAAGATGAGAGATGCTGGAGAGAGAAAGAACTGTCAGCAGACATTTGAACTAACCTAGTTGAGAGGAGGTGATCTAATTAAAGTAGATAGACACCGTGAAGAATGAGAATAAATATTTAAGAGATATTAAGAGTTTAAATCAGGAAGGATTATCAATTATTCTGTAGATGCTTGACAATGTAATAATCAAGAGAAATTGGGATCTACAATCCTCCTATCTAATAAAGAGGGAATATGCAAATTGACCATCACACTGTCACAAAAATGGTGGCGCCCACAGCAGAGGCGGGATTTCCATAACACAAGATGGCTGCACACACAGCAGAGGCCGAGTTCCTGTAACAAGCCTTAAGGGGCAATTAGCAGGGACCTGAGGCTGCGTCTCCCACCCAGTAGAGCTTGGCAGGTGCCCTGAGTCTGTGCCCCTGCCCGACAGGGTTTGATGGGGGACCTCAGGCCGCGTACCCCCACACTGGCAGTAGGCTGGGGCACTTGAGGGTGCGCTGGGGGACCTGATGCTGCGCTCCCCACCCAGCATGCACCGGGTGGCCTGAGGCTGTGCCCCTCACCCTGTGGGGCTTGACTGGGGCCCTGAGGCTGTGCCCCCCACCCAGCGCTGGGCCAGGGGACCTGAGGCTGCACCCCCTTCCTGGCAGGGCTTGATGGGAGTGCGGCCGGCTGGGTCTGGGTCTCGCACATTTTTGAGGCACTGCAGGTCGGTGGGAACTTGACTATGGGTCCAGCAGCATGCCCCAGACTCTGACAGAAGAGAGATTTTCATATATATTTTACTAATTTTCTTTCATCTCTGACACTTCTATTACAGAGAAAGGGCAAATAGCAATATTAAATATTTCCTCTAATTAATCCCCTTTTAATGTGTATGAATTTTGTGGACCACGAGTGTATATACAGTATATAAAGAGGTAATATGTTAATTGGTCCTAACGGTGTCCCAATCATGACCAGTTAACAGGCTTTGTGCACAGGAGCTGGTGGGCGAGGATGGGGGCAGGGACTTCCGCCTTCAGTGGAGGCTTGCGCAGGCCTGCCCAGCGCTAACATCATGCAGCCTCGGAGGCGGAGGCCACTCCTGACAGAGGCACATGCAGGCAGTAGCTGGTGGGTGGGGACACAGACGGGGGCCCTGCCCGAGCTGCCTGGCACAGCTTGAGCAGGCCCGGAGCAGACACAGACATTTTTTCATGCTGAAGGAACTGGAGTCCGTTTCATGTAAACACCTTGGCGGCTGCAGTGGCCAGCAGTGGCAGCAGCAAGAGGGTGACGGGGGTGGCGACTTCCCCTGATCATTCCAGTCGCCTCCTGCAGAGGGAGGAGGTGGGCCTAAGCCATAAGTAGGACATCCCCTGAGGGCTCTCAGACTGTGAGAGGGGGCAGGCTGGTCTGAGGGACCCCCCCGCAGTGCACGAATTTTATGCATCAGGCCTCTAGTACCGTGGTCAGCAAACTGCGGCTCGTAAGCCACATGTGGCTCTTTGGTCCCCTTGAGTGTGGCTCTTCCACAAAATACCACGGCCTGGGTGAGTCTATTTTGAAGAAGTGGCATTAGAAGAAGTTTAAGGATCTGTGGGCAGTATTTAGTCAGTTTAAAAATTTGGCTCTCAAAACAAATTTTAATCGTTGTATGTTGATATTTGGCTCTGTTGACTAACGAGTTTGCTGACCACTGCCCTAGTCCTACCTAATAAAAGAGTAATATGAAAATTAACCATCACTCCACTACACCCACCAGCCATGCCCAGCAGCCACACCCACCAGCCAATCAGTGTGAGTATGCAAATTAACCCCAACCAAGGTGGCTGCCGCCACAGAGAGCAGGAGGGAGGCTTGGATTTCCCCAGCAATAGAGGAAGCCAAGCTTTCCACTGGCGGGCCCAGGCCTCTACTCAAGAATACAAAGTTTCAATTATAGAAGATAAATCCCAAGAAAAATGGCGGCAGCCACGGAGCTGGAGAGACCAGGCTTGGGTTGGCCCCGGTGATAGAGGAAGCCAAGCTTTCAACCTGCCCTGGTCGGCCCAGGCTGCCGGTTAAGGCTACAAAGTTTCAATTATAGAAGGTGAACAAATCCAAACAGAAATGGTGGCAGCCACGGAGCGAGCAGGAGGCTAGGCTCTGCTCCAGGCTACAAAGTTTCAATTGTAGGAGATAAATATATCCCAGACACCAGGCCTCAGCTTGGGTCGCCAGGGGGCATGGCTATCTGCAAACCACCACAGGCCCCTCACCCAGGCTGCCCCATGCCCCACGGGAACCCCCACCCTGATCTGGGACACCCTTCAGGGCAAACCAGCTGGCCCCCACCCATGCACCAGGCCTCTATCTTATCTAATAAAAGAGTAATATGCAGATTGACCATCACTCCAACACACAAGATCAAGATAGCTGCCCCCATGTGGTCAAAGATCCTGCCCCCATGTGGAAACAAGATGGCCACCACAAGATGGCCAGCAGGGGAGGGCAGTTGGGAGGAATCAGGCCTGCAAGGGAGGGCAGTTGGGGGCAATCAAGCCTGCAGGGGAGGGCAGTTAGGGGTGACCAGGTCGGCAGAGGAGGGAAATTGGGGGCAAATAGGCTGGCAGGGGAGCAGTTAGACATCAATCAGGCTGGCAAGGCAGTGGTTAGGGGGTGATCAGGCTGGCAGGCAGAAGCGGTTAGGGGCAATCAGGAAGGCAGGCAGGTGAACAGTTGGGAGCCAGTAGTCCTGGATTGTGAGAGGAATCCCAGATTGGAGAGGGTGCAGGCTGAGCTGAGGGACACCCCCCCATGCACGATTTTGTGCACCGGGCCTCTAGTATATAATAAAAGCCCAGCGAATGAAATGGCAGAACAACCAGAATGACCAGAATGACCATAGCCCCTCGCCCCTGCTATCCTCGCCCACTAGCGGGGACCCCCACTCTGATCGGGTGCGCCCATCAGGGCAAGCTGGCTGGAACCCACCTGTGCAACAGGCCTCTATCCTTTATAATAAATGTGCAATATGCAAATCGTTGTTATGCCATGAAACATAACTACCAACTGTGTAACGACCAGATCATGGATCAGCAGGAAGGTGGTGCAGCGAGCTACAAGCAGGCGGCGGAGAGGTACAGGAGGGGCCAGGGCAGCAAGCTATGAGGGAGGGGGTGGGGAGCAGAGGGAGCTATAGGAGGGTGGGGCAGCAGGTGGAGAGCTACTGGAGGGTGGCAGTGAGCTACTGACTACAAGTGGGTGGCGGAGAGCTACAGGAGGGGTCAGGGCAGCAAGATATGAGGGGGAGCAGTGATAGGGGGCGGGGGGAGCTACAAGAGGGCGGGGCAGTGGGTGGAGAGCTACTGGAGGGTGGCAACGAGCTACTGGTGAGCTACTGACACAGGGATTTTTGTGCAGGGCTGCTAGTAGAAATATAAAACCCTACCCTGCCACCACTCCAACCCAACCTGCCAAAGGCTCCTGAAACCACAAAAAGATCACTGATTCAGGCTAGCAGTTCAAAGTGTAAAGCCTCATTCACACGTGAGGAATTCGCACCTCTCTCCTTCCCCTTGGACTCCGCGTCTCGGAGGAGGCATGCACGGTATAAATGCACAAATGAAAGCTCAGAAAAGTCACTCTGTTGGGGTCCTGTGGGGCATTCAGGCAGAGACAAACTGATCACCAAATGCCAAGCACCAGACTCTGTCCCTCCTCACCTGCAGCCTCAGCTCCAGACAGGCACTCCCCGAGGTAGGATACAAGGAGAGCCCCTTCTCAATTCTTCTCAGAGACGGGAATGCTCAGGAGGCCAAGATAACAGAAACCTAAGGACCCAAATGCTGGGTCCCATGCTGCCAGGGCCCGCTCAGCACAAGGCCAAGGGGAGCTCAGACCAAGTTCTGGTCCAGTTCCTAACCCGGTTGTGGTCACACATCCCAGGGCCACAGTGTGTGCTGGAGTATGTAATCACGGGGTCGGGGAGTTTGGAGGCAGAGGTCTCACCCCAACCCCTGGGCTCTGGGGGCTCTCCGCCTGTGTGCCCTTCCCCCAGGCTTTCGGCCCCAACTGTGCCACTCTGGGCCTGGGAGCTGTGCCGGGGGGAACACCAAATGAGCCGTCTCACTGGGCCAGGAAGCTCTATCCCCGTCCACAGCACCGTGTCATGTGTCTGTGTTTGCCCAACTGTCTACACAGCCACCACGTGCTGGCTTGGGAATATCTTTGTGTGTCCTCTGTCATGTGTCTACCCTGGCCAATGGGAAGGTTCAAGAGTACCAGGCACCAATGAGGAGAGGAGGGGTGGGTGATGGGGCGAAGGGAGGGGGAGGGTGAACTGGTTCTCAGCTGCAAAGGAAGGAAGCACTAGCGCCCGGCCCTCCCGTCTGCACAAGTCCTACATAAACATGAGCCCAGAGCAGCGGTCAAGGCCAAACATCCCTGGGATTTCAGATGTAACCGCCACACCGAGGTGTCCTAGACCTTGTTCTGTCTCCTCGCCCCGCCTCCCCAGACATTTCGAACCTCAGCCACCAGCGCTCCTCTCCTGCAGGTGGCATAGCCAGGGCTCAGAGAGGTTAGGGAACTCACCCTAGGCAGCACAGCAGGCCAGGGCCGCCACTCTCCAGAGCCGGGGCACGGAATTCGAGATTCGGGCTTCACTCAAAAACAGAAGGCATACGTTTGGGGACCTGGGAGGGAACACCTCTAGGTCCTCCTCTCTCTGTCTGGTTTTGGATCCAAAAGAAATTTGGATCTTCCCTTGGCCAGAAGAGACTCTCCAGGGAGCTGCATGCAGAAAGGCGCTCCCAGTCCTGAACCTGCAACTGCTCTGTCCTGCCAGATGCCAATCAGAAATTGTGTCTCTGGAGACAGAGGCTAGCATAAGTAGGCTGCTGTCCTTTGAAGGCCCTCATCAGGAGGAAACTCTCCCCCCCAAAAAAAAGTTCACCCTGCTGCCTCCCTTATAACTTTCAGCAACCCTCCTTTGCCCCTTTCCCTGGAAGTGGAAGGATTGGAGCACATCTACCTATCCTATCTAATAAAGAGGGAATATGCTAATTGACCATCACTCCATCACAAAGATGGCTGCACCCACAGCTGAGGCCAAGTTCCCATAAGGAGCCTTAACAAGCAATCAGCAGGGACCTGAGGCTACGCCCTCCCCTGCCCCCATGGGGCTTGACAGGGGACCTCTGGCCATGTGCCCCCCACCTGACAGGGCTTGACAGGGGACCTCAAGGTGCGCTTCCCATCCTGGTGCTGGGCTAGGGGACCTCAGGCCATGTGCCCCACCCAGCAGGGTTTGACAGGGGATCTCAGGCCGTGTCCCCCAACTGGTGGGGCTTGATGGAGGACCTCAAGGCATGCCCCCTGCCCCAGTCTGGGCTGGGGGACCTCAGGCCATGCCCCCCATCCTAGCACCGGGCCAGGGGACCCAAAGCTACACTCCCTGCCCAGCAGGAAAGGGTGGGACTGGCCGTGTCTGAATCTAACCCAATGGGGGGGCTGGCCAGGTCTGGGTCTCATGCAATTTTGAGGTGCATGTGGATGGGCAGGGATTTGACTCTGGGTCCCATGGTGTGCCCCAGAATCTGACAGGAGGAAGGTTTTCATATACATTTTACTAATTATCTTTCATCTCTGACACTTCTATTATAGAGAAAGGGCAAATAGCAATATTAAATTATTTCCTCTAATTAATCCCCTTTTAATGTGCATGAATTTTGTGTACCGGGTCACTAGTAAAAAAATAAAAGAGTAATATGCAAATTGATGGAATGGCAGAACAACCAGAATGACCACTTGACCAGTCACTATGAGGTGCACTGACCACCTCTTGGTCCCTCCCCCCGGCTGGCAGGCTCTGATCGCCCGATGGGAAACAGGGAACTGGGGGCAGGTGGTGGCAGGGGGGTGCCTCTGCCGGCAGCCGGGGAAGATTGCCCTGATCACAGGCCAGGCCTAGGGACCATACCCATGCACAAATTTTGTGTACCAGGACTCTAGTATACTAGGAATTTATATAGTGTCAAATCTGGGTGAGAATGTAAAATGAATTCCTTTTCTTGTCCTCTCTAATAAAATGGTAATATGCAAATTAACCATCACTCTGCTACATAAGCCACGCCCACCAGCCAAGCCACGCCCACCAGCCAATCAGGGCGAGTATGCAAATTAACCCCATCCAAGATGGCTACAGCCACAGAGAGCAAGGTTTCCCAGGTAACAGAGCAAGACAAGCTTTCCATAGCCTTTGCAGGCCTAAGCCTCCACTCAAGCTACAAAGTTTCAATTATAGAAGGTAAACAAATTCAAACAAATGGAGCTTGAGAGAGCAGGCCAGGGTTGCCGGCGGCAACAGGGGAAGCAAAGCTTTCCGCACACCCTGGCCGGGCTCACCCGCTTAAGGCTACAAAGTTTCAATTATAGAAGGTGAATTAACTGCCACAGAAATGGCTGCCGCCCCGGAGGGAGCAGCAGGCTTGGCTCCGCTACAGGCTACAAAGTTTCAATTGTAGAAGGAAAATAAATTCCAGATACCAGGGCCTCCCCTTGGGTTGCCAGGGGGCGTGGCCAGCCTGCAAACCACCACAGGCCCCTCGCTCAGGCCGCCCCACGCCCCAAGGGAACCCCTACCCTAATCCGGGACACCCTTCAGGGCAAACCAGCTGGCCCCACCCGTGCACCAGGCCTCTATCCTATCTAATAAAAGAGTTATATACAGATTGATCATCACTCCAACATACAATATAGCTGCCCCCATGTGGTCAAAGATCCTGCCCCCATGTGGACACAAGATGGCCACTACAAGATGGCCAGCAGGAGAGGGCAGTTGGGAGGCACCCAGCCTGCAAGGGAGGGCAGTTGAGAGGGACCAGGCTTGCAAGGGAGGGCAATTGGAGGTGATCAACCCTGCAGGAGAGGGCAGTTAGGGGTGACCAGGCTGGCAGAGGAGGGAAGTTGGGTGCAAACAGGCTGGCAGGGGAGCAGTTAAGCATCAACCAGGCTGGCAGCAGAGTGGTTAGGGGGTGATCAGGCTGGCAGGCAGAAGCGGTTAGGGGCAATCAGGAAGGCAGGCAAGCATTCAGTTGGGAGCCAGCAGTCCTGGGATCGGGCCTAAACAGGCAGTCGGACATCCCTCCAGGAGTCCCAGATTGGAGAGGGTACAGGCTGGGCTGAGGGACAACCCCCCGTCGTGCACGAATTTTGTGCACCGGGCTTCTAGTATATAATATATAAAACATATTTTATATTTTCAATATACACACATATTTAAATATTATTTGAGAGACTTCTTTCCCATTAGGTATCTAACTTTGGTGGAATGTATTAATTTTGTGTGTGTGTGTGGAAAGAAATATGGGTGCTTTTAAAAGAATGTCTAATTTTCAGAGATTCTCAAGGCAGAATAGTATCTTTTTCACATTCATCTTTGTTTTGGATCTTGATGTAAAAAAACAAAACAAAATAAAAAAACTCCCAAATTATTAGAACCATGTGCCTCTCTCTCACTAAGTTACAAGGCACTTGGAACTCTCAATCTAAAAGGGAATTTTTGGAGTGCAAATAGTAGTCCAAGTGGGGTATGTAAAACAAGAAATTGATCATTAGAGGTAGGTTCATGATGTATGTTTCAGTGCTATTCACATAAATAGGGAAATAGAGCAATTGTTTAGATGGAGTAAATACTGATGTGGAAATAAAGTTTTAAATGTCTGCTGAAAGCTTAGTAGAGGTAGGCAGTAAGCAGTCATACAGAAGAGCCTGGAAGTCAGAAAATATAGTTAAAATGTATATGTAAACTTGAGGATCATCATTAAATAATCATTTAAATGCGATGAAAATATATCAAATATGGGCAATTATGACTAAACTAAAGGCCCGGTGCACGAAATTCGTGCATGGGAGGGTGTCCCTCAGCCTGGCCTGCACCCTCTCCAATCTGGGACCCCTCGGGGAATGTCTGAATGCCAGTTTAGGCCCAATGCTGCAGGGATGGGGCCTAAACCGGCAGTCGGATATCCCTCCCACAATCCAGGACCACTGGATCCTAACCAGTCACCTGCCTGCCTGCCTAATGCCCTCAATGGCCCTCCCCTGCCAGCCTGGTCACTCCCAACTGCCCTCCCCTGCAGGCAAGTTTTCCCCCAACTGCCCTCCCCTGCCGGCCTGATCACCCCCAACTGCCCTCCCTTGCCAGCCTGATCACCCCTAACCCACCACCAGCCTGATCTTGTCCCTAACTGCTCTCCCCTGCTGACCTGATAGCCCCTAACTGCTTCTGCCTCGGTCCCCACCACCATGACTTTATCTAGAAGGAAGTCGGACATCCGGAAGATGGCCTGTCAACCCGGTCTAATTAGCATATTACCCTTTTATTAGTATAGATAGATTATATAGGATAGCATTGCTTAAATAGGGTGGGGGAAGCCTTTTTCAGCAGGAGGAGATGCTCTTGGCAGACAAAAATACATAACCCCTATATCTGGACTGATAGCCAGCCATATGCACTATACTGCCAAACAGGTTATTAAAAAATTGAACCACTTTCTTACACCTTACACCAAACTGCTGTTGCCCTTAAAACCCATCCTAAGCCCCCACTTTAGGTTCTGCCTTCGCAGTTCACCCAGATTAGGTTCTGATTGGTCAGTTTCTATGCCAGTCAGTGTTAAAAGCTCTGCCTCCTAGGCAGCAATTGGCTCCTCACAGTTCACCCAGATTTGGTTCTAAATAGTCAGTTTCTATGCCAGTCAGCATCAAAAGATTCACCTCCTAGGCAGCCATTGGCTCCTCTGGGAAATCCAGAACATCCCCGCCTTCACATAGGTGCCAACTCTTCAGTCATGCCTCTAGTCTGCTACTGGGTGTATCTCTGGCCGCTCTGAGAAGCGGCACCTCAGGTCTATGTTGTGGCAATTTTGAATTCTCATCCCTGACCTAACCTTCTTACAGTGTGAGCTCCATGAAGGCAAGCATTTGTCTTGTTCATTCTTAGTTCAATCATAGACTTTACCTGTGTCTATGTATCTCTGTTAGCACTGCATGTTGACCAGTCAGTCATTTCAGTCGTCATGGTCACTGCCTTTTTATATGTATTATAGAAGCCCAATGCATGAAGATTTGTGCTAGTATGGGTTTTCCTTTCCCTGGCTGCCGGCACTGCCTTTTCACTCCTGCCCACCCACTTTCCACTCAGGTCCCGGAGCTGCCTCTTTCTGCTCTGGCCCCACATTCCCACACTGCCCAGAGGCCCTGAGAGACCGGGGTTGGAGCATAACTCCTGCATTGTCGCCATGGCAACGATGCAAGCGTTCAGCCCCTGTCACTCGGTGCCTATGTATGCAAATTTACCGCCATCTTTGTTGGGTTAATTTGCATATCACTCCTTATTGGCTGGTGGCGTAGTGGAGGTACGGTCAATTTACATATTTGTCTATTATTAGGTAAGATAGATAACATACTGTATTAGCAAACTAAAGGTAGCTCTGTATTAGAAAAGAGAGAACTTTAGAAAAGTGTATAAAAGGGGAGGAAAAGAGGCTAAAGTTGAACACTGAGATTTGTCATGTTCATGCAGTAAAGCTTAGGATGAGTGAATGAATGAATGACCTATACAAACTAATGGTTTGCAATGGGCCTAACTAGCTTGATTATTGACCAAGGTGAATTCTGTTACTGAGAACTGCACTGAGAACTCCTTGGAACATTTCCATAATCAGTATTCCTAGAAAACTTGGTTGGGGGTACAAGTCAGAAACTTAGCACAGCTGTGCACAAAGACAGTGTTTGGAATATTTAGATATCTCTTCTGAGACTTCGTTCTTGTCTACATTCTCTTATTTTCCCTGCTCTCTGCTGATTGCCTTTAAATAAAAGGTTCATGTTAGAGTAAGAATAGTTCAGTCTGATAATCCTTTTAAATATCCAAGTGGGGAATAACAATATGCTGGATTTTTACTATGTTTAATATTAGGCATGGAAAATGAAGCACTTGCTAGATAAATAATTTTATGACAGAGACAATAATTTATTATGACTTTTTTCATAATTGATAACAAATCCAGGAATTCAGTTATATTGCCTAATGATTGGGATCAGAACCTGACTGAGTTTGTAATAAGTCTATAACCTTTCCCTACAATCTTGTTTTATCACTAGCCTATCAGAGGTACATATATATGGTGGGAATCACCATATAACTTCGAGTGTTCGATGACAACACTAATCTCTTTAATATTTCAAGTAATATATTATTTATTTTTGTTTACTCTCATAGGATGAGAGGACAGTTTGTAAAGGCTTCCACTTGGTTCTTTTTATAATATTGTCTCTTAATCCATGGATTAAGTAATCAACAGAGGCTATATCTACCAATTACTAATTATACTTATTCCCTATATATATTCTGGAGTTGAGAGAGTAAATATAAAGTTTCCAATGCATTCTTGGACCCACTGTGAAATAACTTTAGCAAAATTTCTGTTTAACATCTGATCTCTTAAGTCCTCAGTCAAGTCAAAAGACTATCATGTGAGTTTGGGTCTCCAGAGTCTAGGGTCATTTAAAAGACAATACCCAATAATTCACACAACATTTGTATATGAGCCATGTCCTTGTACAACATAACTCTGGAAAATGAAAATAGGAACCTCTGGGAAGATAGCAGAAGAGTCAAGTTATTCATTTGACCCAGGGCACTTTAACAAAGTGAAACAGGAGTGAGGCTCTGGCGCTGTGCACTTTGCTGAACTATTTGAGAGTAAGTTGTGGATATCATGAGTTTTTAAATAACAAATAGTTCAGTTTATATTTCCTCAGAAGAACATTCTCTTACCAATGTGAAATTTTCAAATTTAGGATATTTACTAATCCTATCTAATAAAAGAGTAATATGCAAATTGACCATCACTCAAACACACGATATGGCTGGCTCCATGTGGACACAAGATGGCCACCACAAGATGGCCAGCAGGGGAGGACAGTTGGGAGGGACCAAGCCTGCAAGGGAGGGCAGTTGTGGGAGATCAAGCCTGCAGGGGAGGGCAGTTAAGGGTGACCAGGTTGGCAAAGGAGGGAAGTTGGGGGCGACCAGGCCTGTAGGGAAGGGCAGTTAGGGGTGACCAGGCCTGCAGGGGAAGGCAGTTAGGGGCAAAGATGGCTGCTCTGGGCCTCTAGTGATACAATATTATTATTGATACAATACAGTCAGTCCGTAGTTAAGTTTTATCAAGTTAAGTTGTCCCAATGCATTCATTTAGAGATTTAAAAAAAAAATGTTTGGATCCAATCCAGAATCATATATTGCATTTATTAGTCATATGTTTTTAGTTTCCTTTAATGTTAAAGAACACAGCCTCTCTTTACCTTTTTACATTGAGATATTTAAAGAGTAAAGACCAATTGAACTATTTTAGAATATAAGCATCATAAATATTCCTAATTTGTGTTTACCTTATTGTTTTCTCATGAACCATCATCCTGGAAAGCAACCATTTAGTTGTTGGGGGCATTATCCCTTTGGATAGAATAATAAGGAGACAAATGCCTGCAGATCTAATACTCATGGCATCTAACAAACAAATGTTTCTGGGAGAAGTAAGAGCAAACATTCTTAGCATATCAATTTTCCCATCTCAGAAGTCCAGGATTTTGCAGTAACACTAAGAAATCCAGGGAAGATTGATCTTCTCACATTAAGTGCTTTTTATGTTTTATGTAATAGCCCTATTTGTATTGATCTGTGAATTCATGAGCATGTAAAAAGCATAAAATGTTCAAGTCAAATATAATCACTCATGATCTCCCAAGGATTAGCGTGATAGAATATTTGCATTGAGGAAGGCTACAGTGAGTTATTTAGAACACAACTCTATTCAGTCCATATTGATTCTATCAGTAATGATGGTTAGGTGTCATGCTAATCCCTGAATAGTGATATCTACCACCGCAGTTTACTTCTCTCATTATTTTTAATTTTTATGTTAAGAAAAAAAATGCCTATAGTGTTTTATTATGAAAACTTATTGACATTGTTTAGGTTTATTGCTGGGAATGAGATATTACCACTTAAAAGGAAGAAAGGGCGCTGGCCCAGTGACTCAGCTGGTTGGAGCATCATGCTATACACCAAAACACTGCAGGTTCTATTCCTGGTCAGGGCACATACCCAGGTTGCAAGTTCAATCTCCAGTTAGGGTGCACATGTGAGGCAACCAATGGATGTTTCTCTCTCTCTCTCTCTCTCCCTTCCTTTCTCTCTAAAATCAATGGAAACATACCCCCAGGTGAGGACAAAAAGATAAAATAAAATAATGAAACTAAAAAGAAGGAAGAAGGTAAGGAAAAAAAAAAAGAGCTCTCTGAACGTTGGCAAGCAACAGCTTAAAATAAGAGATAGGCTATAGTATTCTCAAATATACATAAAAAAATCTTCACAGAATGCCAATAATAATAAGATAAGGCTATTACATGATAGAATAAAGGTCAGGTCAAGACATTTAGTCATTACTAAATAAGTACACGTTAGTCTCTCATATCTACTATGAATAACTACTGTTCCATTACCATTGGCAGTTCTAGCTCTACTTTGTGTTTTCCATTGTTCATGCAAAATCTTCTAAAATATATTATCAATTACCTGAGCTTCCTGAAAGAATTAATTTTTGAACAAATCTATCTTTCTTAAAATCTCTCCTAACATGACTCAGAGAAGTTTAAATGCTATTGCAAGGCCCTCCCACCTCTCTTTTACTGAGATGCCCCAAGCTTCTCTATGATGTATATTCTCCTTGCAAGCTAATAAACCTGACTTTGAAGATAGGTATATTTCTGCTGGCTTTTGTCTGGGGGGACAAAGCATAAATTTCCAGAGAGAAGAAAAAGCAAACTTAAAGGATCTGATATAAAAGCAAGCTTGACACAAATCAGGAAAAGGAGGAAGTAAATGTGATGGAGGGAATGTGAATGATGCAAAAGGCAGTAAGAGATGAGTTCAGAGTGCTAGGCAATGACCAAATAAATTAGGAGTAGAGCCTGAAAATAATAGTTATAATGACTTTGAAATTTACTCTAAAGGATTTTGAGTAAAGTAGTGATATCTATTATAAGTTTTAATAAGATTGCTCAAATCTGTATTGAAAATACTATGAAAAGACACAGGTATATAATCAAGGAATTCAGCTAGGAGGCTATTGTGGTAATACAAATGAATTGGACCAGATTCTAACAGTTGTAATGGAGACATATTTAAAGTTAGTAATAAAAATTTATTAGTTTTTAATCCCCACTTTTGAGAACATCAAATGCTAATTAATTGTTTTCATATCTCTGTAAAAGAACAAATGGGGGACATTTATTTTGAAAATTTATACAGATCTTATTGTAGTTAACAGAGATAATAAAGATGAAGTTGCCGAAACTGGTTTGGCTCAGTGGATAGAGCGTCGGTCTGCGGACTGAAAGGTCCCAGGTTCGATTCCGGTCAAGGGCATGTACATTGGTTGCGGGCACGATGTTTCTCTCTAAACATCGATGTTTCTAGCTTTCTATCCCTCTCCCTTCCTCTCTGTAAAAAAAATCAATAAAAAAATATATGAAAAAAAAAGAAAAAAAAAAAGATGAAGTGATTCCAAGCTTTTAAAATTTTGGACAATTTAATAATGTATTGTTATAAACTAATAATAGTTTCATCTTTATCAAAGTTTAAAAATTAAAACTCTTCCTTTCTTTAACTTGAACAAAATAGTCTTAAGCTTTCAAGAAATCTCTAATCCAATGGGATAAAGTAAAATTATTCAGCACATCATACAAGATCTTTAATTATCAGATTTCAATCTATTGTCCTGGCTTATCCTTGATAATCCTTGACTGTTACTCCCAATACCATCATCCACCAAGTCCTACAGAGCTCTTACCTGCACTTTTTTCTTTTCAAAAAAGTTCGTGCCCCTTTACAACTATATGTCAATAGCTATACTATTTTCTTTGCTTAGAATAAGATATTTTAAATATTTTCCAGAGAAATGCTGTTGAGTTGTAACATAAATCTAATATGGCCCACAAATCTTAAGTGTACACTTTGTTCTAATTTTACAAAATGGGCATACCTATGTAACCACTACTCTGATTAAATTATAGAAATTATGAGCACCTTGAAGCCGTTTTTGTACCACTGACAAGGCTCTATCTCTTCCACAACCTCAATCAAAGGCAGCCACAATGATGATGCCTATTAACTATTTTTAAAAATTTTCATTGTTGAAAGTATTACATATGTCCTTTCCCCCCTCCCCCAATGACCCCTCTTAGCCCATCCTTAACCCCTGCCCCAGGCCTTCAAGCCCCTATTACCTGTGTCTATGGGTTATGTTTAAAGGCATACAAGTTCTTTGATCTCTTCCCTCCCTCATACCCACCCTCGCCTTCCCTCTGTGATTTGACAGTCTGTTCCATGCTTCCATGTCTCTGAATCTACCTTGTTCAACAGTTTATGTTGTTCATTAGATTCCACCTATGAGTGAGATCATGTGATACTTATCTTTCTTTGATTGGTGTATTTCAATTAGCATAATACTCTCCAGGTCCCTCCATGCTGTCTCAAAGGGTAATAAATTCTTCTTTTGTACTGCTGCATAGTATTCCATGGTGTAAATGTATCACAGCTTTTTTATCCACTCATCTACTGATGGGCACTTGGACTGTCTCCAGATCTTAGTTATTGTAAATTATGTTGTTATGAACATAGGGATACATACATTCTTTCTGATTGATGTTTCTGGTTTCTTAGGATATATTCGTAGACGTGGGATCACTAGGTCAGATGGCAGTTGCATATTTAATTTTTTTAGGAAACTCCCTACTGTTTTCCGTAATGGCTGCACTAGTCAGCATTCCCACCAGCAGTGTACTAGGGTTCCCTTTTCTCCACATCCTAGCCAGCATTTGTCATTTATTGGTGATAGCTATTCTGACAGGTGTGAGATGATATCTCATTGTTGTTTATATTTACATCTCTCTGATGATCGGTGACTTTGAGCATTTTTTCATATGTCTCTTGGTCTTCTGGAAGTCTACTTTGGAGAAGTGTCTATTTAGGTCCTTTGTCCATTTTTTAATTGGATTGTTTGCTTTCTTTTGTTAAGTTATATGAGTTCCTTATGTATTTTGGAAATTAACCCCTTATCATATGTATCATTGCCAAATATGTTATCCCATACAATGGGCTCCCTTTTCATTTTGTTGATGGTTTCTTTTGCTGTGCAGAAGCTTTTTATTTTTATGTAATCCCATTTTTTTTTTCTCTTTAGTTTCCTTTGCCCTGGGAGATGTATCTGTAAACATATTGCTAAAAGAGATGTCTGTAATTTTGCTGCCTATGGTTTCTTCTGGAAATTTTATGGTTTCACAACTTACATTTAAGTCTTTTATGCATTTTCAGTTTATTTTTGTGTATGTGTAAGTTGGTGGTCTAGTTTCTTTTTTTTTTTTTTTGGCATTTATCTGTCCAATTTTCCCAACACCATTTATTGAAGAGATTGTCTTGACTCCATCTTATGTTCTTGCCTCCTTTGTCAAATATTAATTGAATGTAACGTCTTGGGTCAATTTCTAAGATGATTGTTCTTTTGCCAGTACCAGGATGTTTTGAGTACAGTAGCATTGTAGTGTAACTTGATATCTGATATTGTGAACCCTCCAACGTTTTTCTTCTTTCTCAAGATTGCTGCAGTGATACAGAGTCTTTTTGGGTTCCATATAAATTTTTGGAGTATTTGTTCTAACTCTGTGAAATATGCCATTGGTAGTTAAATAGGAATTGCATTGAATCTATAGATTGTTTTGGGTATTATGGACATTTTTATGATATTAATTATACAAATCCATGAACATGGTATATTCTTCCACTTGTTTATATCTTCCTCTGTCTTTCTTTTCATCATCCTGTTGTTTTCCAAGTATAAGCTTTTACCTTCTTGGTTAAGTTTATTCCCATGTATCTTAATTTTTTTGTTGCAATATTAAATGGGATTGTTTGTTTTCTTTCTCTTTCTCATAATTCATTATTGTTATTTAAAAATGCCATCGATTTCTGAGTGTTAATTTTGTATCCTGTTATATTGCTGAATTCATTTATTAAATCTAGTAGTTTTCCTTTGGAGCCTTTAGGGTTTTCTCTGTAGAATATCATTACATATGCGAATAATGAGAGACTTACTACTTCCTTTACAATTTTAATGCCTTTTATTTCTTCTTATTTTCTTATTGCTGACTAGGACTTCAATACTACGTTGAATAAGAGTAGTGAAATTGAACATTCCTATCCTTTTTCTGTTATTAGGGGAAATGGTTTTAGTTTTTGCCTACTAAGTATCATATTTGTTGTGGGTTTGCTATACATGGCCTTTATTATGTTGAAGTATGATCCCTCTATTCCAATCTTCTGAGAGTTTTTATTAAAAATGGGTGTTGGGCCCTGGCTGGTTTGGCTCAGTGGATAGAGTGTCAGCCTGCGGACTGAAGGGTCCCAGGTTCGATTCT
Source organism: Cnephaeus nilssonii (assembly GCF_951640355.1). Classification (NCBI taxonomy): domain Eukaryota; kingdom Metazoa; phylum Chordata; class Mammalia; order Chiroptera; family Vespertilionidae; genus Cnephaeus; species Cnephaeus nilssonii. The sequence continues at coordinate 82,402,507 of NC_137074.1, forward strand.
GGCCAAGGACACATGCCTAGGTTGTGGGCTCGATCCCCAATGGGGGGCGTGCAGGAGGCAGCTGATCAATGATTCTCTCTCACCATTGATGTTTCTATCTCTCTATCCCTCTCCCTTCCTCTCTAAAATCAGTAAAAATATATATTTTTAAAAAAATGGGTGTTGGATTTTGTTGCATACTTTTTCTGCACTTTTTGATATGGACATGTGATTTTTTTCTTTCAATTTGTTTGTGATGTATCATGTTTATTGATTTGCCAATATTGTACCAGCCTTGTATCTCTGAATTGTGCCCTGAAAGCAATTGATCTAGAGTGTGCAAAATTAACAAATAGATTCCATTTGAAACAGTAAAATATTCTTAATAAAATACCATTGCATTTGATTCTAGAAAGAGAAAATCATGTATAAAATATTTGTATTTAATCTTTAAGTTCAATTTCTATGTAATACTTTTACTTAAAAGTATTTTTTTCTATGTTAATTCAGGTATATTAATAAAAACAACTGATTAGCAAAGAAAAAGTTAAAACTTATCAATTTTTTGTTATCTCTGATTTTTTATTTGAGGGTATTCTTTTACTTTATCAAAGTAATCCTTCAATAAATTTATTCTTTATGACATGACTGTTGTGATCTAGATATTTTGCTAGAGATTATTGATCCTGTTGTGAAAATTGTTTCTCAGATTTATGAAATTTGTATTCAAGCAATAAAAACACAAGTTGTAATAAACACAACAAAAGAAAATTATAGGCTGCTACTACAAATTATGATGTTGAAATTTATCCCATTTCTTTCCTGTAGGTTGCTTTATTATCCTACATAATAAAATGGTAATATGTAAATTACCATCACTCCGCTACGCCCACGATTGGGCCAGCAGGAGGCGCAGGGGGCGGGACTCAGGGTGGCCGGGGTAGCTGATTGGGCCAGCAGGACGCTGAGCCGGAGGCTTTCGGAAGGCCTGGTGCACCGGCGGACAGCCGGCCAGCTCCCCCGCGATCAAAAGCCAAAGCGGGGGAGCTGGCTGGCTGTCTGCTCCGGCACAAGGCCTTTCGAAAGCCTCCGCCGCGCCGGAGGCTTTCGGAAGGCCTGGTGCATGATTAAATCATGCACTGGGCCTCTAGTATGTTAACATAAAAATAAAACTGTGATTCTAAATCTGTATAAAAGACTTATGGAATAAGAATCAAAGTGAATGAAAAATGATAACAGTAGAGTAAAAAGATTATATATATATATATATATATATATATATATATATATATATATATATATATTTAATATTCTGGTTTTAGGATTTTAGGATTAACACTGCCAGGTAGGAAAATCTCAAATTATTTAATGCCAATTTCTTAGTTTACAAAATGGAAATGTACAACATGTCTATGAGAGAGTTGTATATAATCAAATAAAATGTCTTCATAAATACTCTGCATACTGTAAGGCATTAAACAAATATAAGAAAGTAAAATTTTAATGGTTCTCAGAATGTAATGTTATAACTATCATGAGCTCCATTCACTGGATAAAAAGATCTCCCTGTGACAATATATTAGTCATTTTTACATACAGTGCTTTTGGTTTTGCAATTGCAAAATAAAACATCACCAATGCTACTATTAATTGTATGTTTTTATTCAGATACACAAGAGTTATTTTTAATGTTCATTTTAACTCAGATATTCCCTAAAACTGATAAGTAACAAAACCCAATATTGCTGCTAACACTGAATTGCCAGATAAATGGTATGTCAGTTTTCATTTATATTTCTGAACACCAGGAAAAGAATGACAGCTGCAAAGAGCTTATAATTTGGTGTCACAGTATCTAAATGAATGGAGAAATTTCCATAGGAAAATGCATGTAAAATTAAACCTTGAAGATCCAGATAATGTTTTTTTTCTGATTTAGAATGAGACTAAGTATTATAGGGATACATTTAATAATTCTGACAATGTTTTAAAGACATCGGGAAAGAATGACTTAAATTCTGAGAGACTGTGAACACTCCGTTTTTTATATGTTAGAGCATTAGTTATATTAATATATTTGAACCACAATCCAGTCTAAATCATATTCTGGCATCCACATAATGTTACTCTTTTTTGCTAGTTCCATGATTAAATCCACTTTAATATTGGTCAACAATGACTTTTTTAAAAATATATATTTATTTATTGATTTCAGAGAGGAAGGGAGAGGGAGAGAGAGATAGAAACATCAATGGTAAGAGAGAATCATTGATTGGCTGCCTCCTGCACGCCCCCTACTGGGATCGAGCCTGCAACCCAGGCATGTGCCCTTGGCAGGAATCGAACCTGGGACCTTTTAGTCCGCAGGCCAATGCTCTATCTACTGAGCCAAACCAGCTAGGGCAGGGGTCCTCAAACTTTTAAACAGGGGGCCAGTTAACTGTCCCTCAGATCATTGGAGGGCCGGACTATAGTTTTAAAAAAAACAAAACTATGAACAAATTCCTATGCACACTGCTAAGTCAGCTGCTAAGCAGGACAGGCAGCAGCGGCAAAAACACCCAGCGGGCCCGATAAATGTTCTCGGTGGGCCGCATGTGGCCCGCGGGCCATAGTTTGAGGACCCCTGAGCTAGGGCAACAATGACTTTTAAAGGTCTTAATTCTATTTCAGCTTTTTACACTGTTTATTTCTTCTCAAAATTTTATTCAAGTGTTTCTTAAAGTTGATACCATGCAGTGATGGTACTGAAGCCAAAGTGCTATGATTGAATCTGGGTTTGTTGTCTTGCAAAATCAAAGAATGGTTTCAAAGACAAAGAGGATAAATGAAAGCAAAAGCAAAGTTTATTGAGAGATAGACTCCCTCTAGCAGGGCGGGGACTCAAGTGGGTTGCCACTGAAGCACTGTCTAAGGGTAGATATATGCCCTGCTGGCTTCTGATTGGTTCTTTTGTGGAAGCTCTCTGTCTAGGGGTGTTGGTTCTTCCCTGTCTAGTTAGGTTGCCCCAGCAACCAGTCAGCAAGCTATGTCCTATTATTCTTGGATTTCCCTATTTTCTTCTCTCCCGTGATCCTGTCCCTGACTACCTAGCCCTCTTTTATTTCCTTATTCACCCCTCTGATTTGGAGACCCCAACTGCTATTGGAAATAGGGGCGATGACCACTCTGGCTACTTCCTGCTGAAGAGAAACATAGTAGGGGTTGTTAGGGCTCCATCAAAGGTGCTGACATTCAGGATTCCATTTCCATGACCATTTGTAACTTGATTGCTTCTATTCTAGAGTAAACATAGCATACAAGTAAGTTTAAAAGGTAGGGTCCAAACCACAAAACTAGTATGATTATGATAAGAGGGAAGAGAAAGGATGGAAGCCTAGAAGTCCAGTTAAGATTCTGTAGCCAGGTGCCCCAGGATTCCAAAAGTTGCTGTTGAACTTTTGAGGCCCTATCAGCTAGTTCCTTGGCCCATCCCCTATTATACCGGGCTGGCCGTTGCACAAACAGCATGCTTCCCCTTTCTCAGCTGTAAGGAGGTCAAGTCTTCTCCAATTCTGGAGGGTAACTGCTGCCAACGAATGTAACTGGTTCTGTACTGTGACATACTTTGGGCAGTTTCCTCTAAGCTCTCTGCAAGCCTTTGGCTAGGCTTTGATAGTAAGAAAGGGAGGTTGCTAGTCCCCCTATCCCAGTGCCTAGGCCTGTAGCTATTCCTAGGCCAGCAAGGAGGGGAAGGAGGACAATGCTCCTCCTGAGTATAACCGGTGAAAGTAACCTTAAAGGACTTGATTATTAGGGACAATGTCTACTTCAGGGGCAAGATAGATTAGGATGCAGGTCCCAGTCCAGTTCCCTGGGAGACAGAGATAGGTATTGGTGCAACACAGAAAGAAGATTTCCTGGTTTTGTAAGCAGAAAGTGTTCTCAATGGTGAAGAGGTGAGTGAACTTGTTGTTCTCATTTTCCCAAAAAGAGAAAGTTCCAGCCAAGATTGCCCCTTTAAGGGAATGGAAAGGGCATTTGGGATTGATCTGTGTAGCCCCAGTGGTGGTTCTAAAAATATACATTTCCTCTCAGTCTCTATCCAAAATTCAGAATGTGTGAGACCATAGGAGGGAAGTCGGTGGCAGTCAGATTGCACTCTGCCAAAATAGCTAACACAGGAAAGGGGTCAACCTAAACAGAGGGATCGGTTGTTGGGAAGGTTGCTGAGATGGCAGGCAAGACTGAGAATTGAACCAATTTCTAAAAAGGGGCTGTTTGGGAGAAGAAAAAGTTATCCCAGTCAGAGGAAGGCTGTAGGTTGAGAGTCAAGTTGCATAAGCATTGATCATTATGTCCTACAACCTTTCCTGCAGAGAGTATTCTGTTGATGTAGAGAGGTACCTGTTATGCTGGACAGTGTTGGTTGTTACTGGTCCTAAGATGGGCACCTTATAGGATGAGTTTCAGTTATGGTGTTTAAATATGACTGGAGTAGCTGAACATCTTTGCCTATGAGTGTTCCTCTTGTCATTTCTGTGATTGGGAAGTTATAAAGTTCATTGAGACACCTAAGTTGGAACAGGGGCCCTCCATGTATCTTATAGTGGAAGGATAGATTGGAGTTGGCCTATGCATGTAAGGTGGTTGGGGCTGCCACGTAGCTAGTTGATGAGAGGGGAAGACAGAGCCAGCAGTCCCTCACAAGATAGATGTTGGTGGTGTTAAGGAGGTGATGTGTTAGGTTGAGGATTTGAGAAGGATAGTGAGGACTTGGGAGATGTTCAAGAGGTATGGGGTAGACCTGCATACACAATAAGAGGAAGAGGAAGAGGCCTTGGTGAGGGTCATTATTAGTAAGGACTAGGGTAATCAGGACCCTAACTCTCAGCTTGGAATATATTCTCCTGCCCTGGCTTCCACAAGGCTTCAGGAGATTATTTAGAAGGTGATTCAGGGTCCCAGCAGGGGCAGAAAAGGGGTCCCCTAGGAATTATTCTAGGATTTCAGCAGCACTGAAAGAAAGATAGAATAAGAACTGTTAAGAAGATGAAGAGAATGATTACCCAGAGATACCAGAGCATTTTACATATGTGGCATCTGTGGATTCTGCAGAGGTCATTCAGCAGAGAAGTTTCAAATCCTCCAGGGGCTCACAGGGTTACTGGCCACCCTGATTCAGTGTTGCTGGATTCTCCCCCTCCTCAGGTTTTCCTGGCATCCAGACCTTCACTCTCAAGTGATGGATCCAGGAGTCAATTCCGTTGCCCTTGACTGCCGTGGGTGTAGACAGGATTACTGTGTATGGCCCTTGCCAAAGAAGGCTGAGGGCAGATAAGAAAGAAGGGAGAGACTTTACCAGTACTAAATCTCCAGGGGAGAAGAGGGAAATGCCAGTTTCCTTGGAGCAAGCTTCAGTAGCTGCTATAAAGTCTGCTGAAACTTGGCTAGGGCTGTAATATCCTGCACCTATACAGCAGTTTCCTTGTTTAATAAGCATCTCATATGGACTAAGGTCTAAGATTTGAGGAGTGTTTCTAATTCTAAGTAATGTTATGGGGAGAACTGTGGGCCAGGGAAGGTGAGTCTCCTGGGTGAGCTTTCAGAGATGTCTCTTTAAGGTATCATTAACTTTCTCTACTCTTCCTGAGGACTGTGGTCTCCAAGCACAATCTAAATGATACTGAATCCCCAAAGCCCTCGAGACTCCCTGTGTGACACTCGCTTTAAATGATAGACCATTGTCACTTTGGAGGGTCCTAGGTAGTCCAAATTGGGGAATGATTTCAGAGACTAAAATGTTAACTACTTCCTGTGCTTTCTCAGTTCTGCAAGGGAACACTTCCACCCAGTTGGTGAAAGTGTCCACCTGCACCAAGAGGTACAGATTGACTCTTCATCTGAGCATGTGGGTAAAATCAATCTGCCAGTCTTGTTTTCCTGTCCTTTGAGTTCCTGGTAGGGCAAGCTTTTTATTCTGGGGATTACTCTTTTGGCCTATCCCACAGGCCCTAAGGACCTGTTGGGTAGTTCTCAAGAGATTCTTGTCTAAGAACAACTGCTGAATCATCCGATGGGTCTTATCACTCCCCAGGTGGAAGGCCTGGTGTAGGGTTTGAATAACTTTCTATCTACTGGCCTGGGGCAGCGTAGTTTACCTTCCCTGGTTTGTAAGCACCCCAAGGTATGCAGAGAATGTCCCCTAGCAAGGGCCCACTTTTTTTTCAACTGGGGTGTAATGCGACTTTAATTCTCTAAGAGAGTCCTCCCAGATTAAAGGTGCTTCCACATTCTCATTCTTTAGTGGTTCCCTGGCAGCCGCCTTGGCAGCTAGGTCAGCCTTCTTGTTTCCTTCTGAAATCTCATCCGGGCCCTTTTGATGTCCTTGGCAGTGTATAACTGTCACTTCTGGGGAGAGGTAGACTGCTGATAGGAATCTATCGATCTCCTTATGATATTTAATGGGAGAGCCGTTAGCCATCAGAAATTGCCTTCCTTCCAAATGTCTGCATGGGCATGAAGAACCAGAAATGCATACTTGGAGTCTGTGTAAATGTTTCCTCTCTGACCTTGGCTTACTAGTAACTCTAAGGCTCTTGTGAGAGCAACCAGCTCTGCCTGCTGGGCACTAGTCCCCGGAGAGAGGGGCGCACTTTCAATAGTGGTATCAAAGGTTATAACCACATAGCCTGCTTTTCAAACCCCTTGCTCTACAAAGGAGCTTTCATCTGTGTAAAGAAAGTATTAGGTCTGGGTTCTCAAGGGAGTTTCTCTCAGGTCCTCCCTTACTGCAGGAGTCTGAAGTATAATCTGCTCACAATCATGACTCACGTCTTCACCCTCCTTGGGAAGGAAGGTAGCTGGATTAAGAGTGGGACAAGTTTTTAGTGAGACAGCCAGTCGCTCTAATAAAAGTGCCTGGTACCTGAGGAGATGGCTGTCCAAAAGCCAAAGTCCTCCCTTAGAGATTAAGAGGTTAGACACATTGTGGTGGTGGTGGGGGGGTGTAGACAGTTAAGTCTCTTCCCAGAGTTAGTGTAGTAGTTTCCAGTATCAGCAAGGCTACTCCTGTTACAGCTCAGAGACAAGCTGGCGAGCCTTTAGCTACGATGTCTAACTCTTTACTCAGGTACAGACTGGCAGCTGTACCAGGCCTGGGGCTGGTTTACTAATAGGACCCCTAAGGCCATGCCTCCCCTTTCGCTTGCATGTAGATTGAAGTCCTGACCAATAGGAAAGCTTAGAACTGGAGCCTGAAGGAGGGCCGGCTTGAGTTGTTTTAAAAAAGCCAATTCCACTGCTGGCTCCCACTCCAGCAAAGTTAGGCTGTCTTTCTGAGCCTCCTTGATCATCTGATATAGAGGACCAGCTATCTCCACATACACTGGGATCCATAATCTACAAAATCCTGTTATGTCCAAAAATCCTCTCAGCTGCTTCAGAGTATGGGGCAGTGGAAAGGAAGAAATAGGCTTAACTCTATTCTTTCGCAGAGCCCTTTCATCAAGACCAGGCCCAGATGTACCACGGAGGTCTCAGGCCTAGCAAAACTGTGCCTCAGTTCTTGGAATCTTATATCTTCTTCCTGCTAAGAAGTTGAGTAAGGCTTTAGTACCTTCCTGAGAGGCCTTCTCTGAGGGAGCACATAGTAAAATGTCATCCACATATTGTATAGATTTAATTTGTGGGTGGACATAAATCTTGAGCTAGGGCCTGACCAAACAGTTGAGGACTATCTCTAAACCCCTGGGGCAAAACAGTCCAAGTCAACTGGGGAGACTTGTCTAAGGGAACTTTGAATGCAGAAAGAAACGGTGAGTCAGGATGCAATGGTATACAAAAGAAGACATCCTTGAGATCTAATACAGAAAGCCATTCAGTGTCTTCTGGAATTTGTGCCAATAAGATGTAAGGATTGGGAACCACAGTATGTATAGGGATGACTGCTTCATTTATTAATCTATGGTCTTAAACAAGTCTCCATTCTCCGTTAGAATTTCAAACACTGAGAACAGGTGTGTTACATGGGCTGTTACAAGGTTTACCAGGCCTTGGGCCTTCAAGTTGACTATCAGAGCCTTCAGTGCTTTTCTTGCCGCTGGCTTGAGGGGATATTGTTTCTGGTGTGGAAAGGGAATTGAATCCCCAAGATATATTTGAGAGGGGGTTGCCCTAACTGCTCTGCCAACTTTCCTTTGTGTGGCCCACACTTCGGGGTCAATTTCAGTGTCTACTAATGGCAGGCAGAGTTCTTGTTCTGGTGCCATGTATATAGTGGTACCAAAATGGGCCAAGATGACTCACCCCAATAGGGGAGTCAGACTTTCTGGCATAATCAGGAAGGCACGTGAGAAAAACAACTCAAAGACTGAGAAAAATTCCTAATCACCAGTTTGCCAGACACACCTTTAACGGTCACATATGGGAAGAGGGTAGGCCAGGGTTTCAAAGGAGATAAGAGAAAGTGGCTCCAGTGTCAAGCAGGAAATTTGCTTGCCCTCAACAGTCAGGGATACCCGGGGCTCCTGGGTGGAGATGACAGTCCGTGTTGGAGCCAGTAGGAAGGCCCCAGGCCCGTCAGTCCTGCTGCTGGACCATCTGAAATGTCAGATCAGCCCAGAAGGCCTTCAATGCTTCCAGCAATCTGACTTCCAGTGGTTCCTTTGCAAACAGCACAGAGCTTAGGGATCAGCTTCCTGTTTCCCCGTGGGGAGTTCCTTCAGACGTTCCCTTGCTAGCCACAGTTATAGCAAGTAACTGTGAGAGACCCATGTTCCCCTGGACCCTGGCTTGTGATGGTAGTGTCCTGGAGCACCATCATTAAGGCTTCAGCATTCTCCCTTCCTTCCCTTTGCCTTCCTCCCCTCAGCTTCCTTTTGGTCCCAATTGTAAAAGACCAAAGTGGCTACTTTTAGGAGGTTATCTAAGGTACTTTCAGGGCCATTTGCCAATTTATGTAGTTTTCTCCTAATGTCTGGGGCCAATTGAGCTACAAATTTGTCTTTCAAAATAAATTGGCCCTCAAAAAAGAAGGAGGACATGGAAGTGTACTTCCTCAGAGCCTCCCTGAATCTGTCCATAAAGGCCGAGCGATTCTCATCCTTCCCTTGGTCTATAGTTGACGACTTAGAGTAGTTCACAGGCTTGAAGTGGCACCTTCTTAACCCTTGAATCACACAGGCCTGAAAATGTTTTCTATTCCAATCTCCTTGCTCATCATCAAGCTATTTAAGGTCCTCGCAGGAGGAGGTATTACATCAAAACAAGAGTAACCAAAGAGAATTGTAATTAAGCCTCTGAGACCCCTAGAGACTGGAGGCACGGTTGGACTTCCATTCTCTTGTGGATTGGATAAATAAATTATATTAAGTCTTTGGATAAAGGAATTCTTCAAAACGTCTGGAGTATCTGAAGACATCTGGGCAGTTTAGTTTATGTAGTTAAGATAGTGTCAGCAATAATCTGTAGCAGAGATCCTTCAAAGATTGCCACATGATTCGTTGCTGTTCTTCTTTTTAATATGTTTAGTACTATTTTCTAAAAAATGTCTCAGGATAAATGTAAGAGTATAGATTAACCTGAATTAAGTCTTTATACCAAATTCCTGTGAGGATGTATTCTGAAGCAAGACTTAAAAAAATAAAGATAATCCAAAAACACTGGTAAACTTCCTATGTAAATAGCTCCTCAACTAAAGCTTTGCTATAAATTATTATGTAATACACTTCTTTTACATTAAAATATACTTGATCCTTGGCTTTGACTTTGAATAGCATTTCTAGATATTATCCTGTGTTCTAGTAAGTCAAGGTCACTGAACCAGAGAGATGAACAATCATTATTGACTTAGTAAACATAACAGCTTATATTGCCTATTATTTTCTGACTAGAGGCCCGGTACACGAAATTCATGCATGGGGGTGTGTGTCCCTCATCCCAGCCTGCACCCTCTCTGATCTGGGACCCCTTGAGGGATGTCCAACTGCCGTTTAGGCCCAATCCAGGTAGGATGAGGCCTAAACGGGTAGTCGGATATCCCTCTCACAATCCAGGACTCCCAACTGCTCACCTGCCTGCCTTCCTGATTGCCCCTAACTGCTTCTGCCTGCCAGCCTGATCACCCCCTAATGACTCCCCTGCCAGCCTGATTGATGCCTAACTGCTCCCCTGCCAGCCTCATTGCCCCTAACTGCCCTCCCTGCAGGCCTGGTCACCCCTAACTGCCCTCCCCTACAGGCCTGGGTTCCCCCCAACTGCCCTTCCCTACAGGCCTTGTCGCCCCCAACTTTCCTCCTCTACCAACCTGGTCATCCCTAACTGCCCTCCCTTGCAAGCTTGATCACCCCCAACTGTCCTCCCTTGCAGGCCTGGTCCCTCCCAACTGCCCTCTCCTGCTGGCCATCTTGTGTCCACATGGGGGCAGCCATCTTGTGTGTTGGAGTGACAGTCAATTTGCATATTATTCTTTTATTAGATAGGATAGAGGCCTGGTGCATGGGTGGGGGCTGGCTGGTTTGCCCTAAAGGGTGTCCTAGATCAGGATGGGGGTTCCTTTGGGGCATGGGGTGGCTGGGGTGAGGGGCCTGTGGTGGTTTGCAGGCCTGACACACCCCCAGCATCCCAAGAGGAGGCCCTGGTATCTGGATTTATTTTCTATAATTGAAACTTTGTAGCCTTAAGTGGAGGCCAGGGCAGGCCAGGGCTGTGGGAAGCTTGGCTTCCTTCATCGCCGGGGGCAACTCAAGCCTCCTGTTCTTTCCAGCTCCGTGGCTGCCACCATTTTTGTTGGGATTTATTTATCTTCTATAATTGAAACTTTGTAGTCTTGAGCGGAGGCCGGGGCAGGCCAGAGTGGGTGGGAAGCTTGGCTTCCTCCATTGCCGGGGAAACCCAAGCCTCCTGCTCGCTCTGTGGCCACAGCTATCTTGGTTGGGTTAATTTGCATACTTGCTCCTAATTGGCTGGTGGGCGTGGCTTGTGGGTGTAGTGGAGATACGGTCAATTTGCATGCTTTTCTTATTAGTGTAGATTTGGGGGAAGGGGGTGTACTCACCATAAATAGACCAAAAAAACCCCTGTAATCCTAATAATAAAATAAATGAAAATCCCAAAGAACTTTGACGGAATTTTTGAATCACTTCATTCTTATCTGCAGTTGTGTTTTCCCTCTATAATTCCATTCAACATTGTGGCGAGGACCTACTCTTTGACAATGAGCCAAAGCAGAGGTAGAGGGTGGCGGGGGGTGCCTTAGGATCTTACATTCTATTGGGGCAAACAGATCATAAACATAATAAATAGGGAAATCTAAGTTGTAAACTGCTCTGAAATATGAAGAGGTTCAAGTGTTTGTTGCAATGCTCAGTAAGTGGACAGTGTAAGTCTTACTGATGAGGTTAGTATCTAAAACACAAATCTGATCCTTTCAACCTTTGGCTTAAAATAGAAGTTCAGTATTTCCTAATGTTTATTTATTCATATTCTATTATGTAATAATGTTCACATACACTTTTCTATAACTTTTAGGATGAAGAGAAGATCCAAACTAAAAATTATGTCCTATATATCTGTTATATTGCCAGTTCTCATTTTGTTACATTTGAATTGGTTTAAGCAAAAAGTGATTTATTAAAGGACATGGGGAGTTTACAATCATCTGGAAGAGCAAGAAACTTTCTTTAGACTGTTCTTTTAGAAATAATTTCATATACCCCATAATAGAACTGAGCTACAAATGTTGCTGATGACTCTGCCACAAACTAGAAGCTATTAAAATAGCAAAGTGCCTCTTAAGCTATCCAGGACCATGGGACTTTGCCTCTGTTATGGAATTGCAAAATTTAGAAAGTGAATGCAAAGACAGAAAATTGTTGCATAATCGATGGTTTTGGAATTGGGCAGCTTTGGGACAAAAGGTAACCAATCATACAATGGGCAGCATGTGTCCTGCTTCTCTTCCTACACTACACAGGGATCAAAGTGAGAAGGCTAAAAGGCTAATTCCAATGTAACCCTGATATTTGAGGGGGGGGGGGTGGCTAGCAATCTGAATCTGTGCCAGCTAGCCCAGTGTACATTCTTGATAACTTATAATTAAGTCATTGCCCCTTTCTCCACAAACTGGTCTTGTAAGACCTGTTACCTAAATGCTCACATTTTACAGAGACCATAAACCATGACACAGCCCCCGGAGGGGGTTATCAGCGCTGGCGCCAGGCCAGGGCCTTAGGTATGGTCTCAAGACCCCCACTACCTGGGGCTTTTTGCAAAGCCAGTGAAAGGTCCAGAAGTATAATCCATATTTGGGGGACAAAGACACCAAAAGGGGATAAGAGAGGGGCTTCTACCATGTTGGTGGGCTCAAAATTTAAGAGGCAATCTCTGAGTCTGCCAGCATAATAAAGCTGTGTAACTCCATTTCTCTAAGCGTTGCTTGATTTTTCTCTGGTCTTCTATAACATTTGGTTCCCTGACCTGGGAAGCCCAACTGCTCTGGCCTTTCTGGCCTCAGGTGAGTGGACAGGGTTTGGTGCCTGGGGATGAGGGATAGGCCTCCGGAAGGCATGCCCTGCTGATTTTAGCAGAATTGAAATGGGGGACTCTGGGCACTCCAAGAAATCAACCTAGGACCCAACCGGCATCTGGAGAAAGTGGAAGGAAACCTCTGGACCTGTCAACAGAAATGGAAAGGTAAGGGCCCCATGCAGTTAGGCCCACTCTGAGCGAGTGGAAGGGGAGCATGATCACCTCCCAGATGTCATACAACTTTATCAGATAAATTAGTCAGGAATTGGATGGACTGTTGAACCTCTGAGTGAATGTCTGGTGAAAGTGTGTGAGTGCAGAAGGAGAGGGCTTGCGTTCTCCTATCCATTGTGTGGCTCCACAACCTCGGACACGGAGTCTGAGTGGGCCCTTACCTGCGGCTTTGTGATTCATCATAAGGCATAACGGTGACTCACCCCAACTTGGAGGTGACCAGGCCCGGGCTTTATACAGGTGCTAAGATGAATCAAAGCTCGTGTGAGGGATACGGCGAGGCAGCCATCTGAGTGGATCTCTGAAAACAGGTCACTCCCTCCCTTGTCTGTCTCTTGCCACCGATCATCATGGGGTTGGGACAAAGTAAACCCACTCTCCTCAATTGCATGTTGAAAAAATTTAAAAAGGGTTTCAGCCGAAACCGGTTTGGCTCAGTGGATAGAGCGTCGCCCTGCGGACTCAAAGGTCCCGGCTTCGATTCCGGCCAAGGGCATGTACCTTGGTTGCGGGCACATCCCCAGTAGGGGGTGTGCAAGAGGCAGTTGATCGATGTTTCTAACTCTCTATCCCTCTCTCTTCCTCTCTGTAAAAAAATCAATAAAATATATTTAAAAAGGGTTTCAATGGGAATTATGGTATTAAAATGGATCCCAAAACACTGAGGAAATTCTGTGAATTAGAATGGCCAACCTTCGTGGTCGGCTGGCCCTTGGAAGGCTCTTTAGATGAAGGTCTGGTCAGGGCAGTCTGGAATGTAGTCACGGAAGACCCCGGACATCCAGATCAGTTTCCCAACATAGACAGCTGGTTAGAAATTGCTCAAACCTTGCCGCCTAGGTCCAGTTCTGCATGTGTAAGAAGGAACAGAGTAAGGATTTAGTAGCAGGAGAAAAGAAGCTGGCAGGAGAAAAGAAACAGGTCCCTCAGAAGGGAACCCAACCCCCTTTCTGCAAGGACTTCCTGAGGAAGCCCCACCAGTTTTACCACCTCCATATGTGCCACAGGCAGCACCTAGTGCTCCCCTCGCTGGTCTGGAAGGTCCAGAAAGTCTAGAAACACGGCCTTCCTTTGTCTCTCTCTAACTGGACTCTCCAGAGGCAGGTGGGCAGCGCTTGCATTCAGATGACCAAGGGCCCAAACCAGAACTGGCAAGTCATATGCCTCTCAAGGAGATTTGGGTGCCCAAGTACTTGGCGAAGATGGGACCTTGCAGGAAGGAGAGCCGGTCTATTATTATCAGCCCTTTACCACAAGTGACATCACAGCCCAGCTTATTCTGAAAAACCTCAGGCCATGATAGACCACCTAGAAATGATCTTCCAGACCCAGAAGCCCACCTGGGTGGACTGCAAGCAGCTCCTTTTCACGTTCTTTAACACTGAGGAGCGCATGAGAATAGTAACAGAGGCTCAGAAGTGGCTCTAGACCCAGGCCCCAGCAGGGATATTAGATACAGATAGATGGGCTAGGGAGGCCTTCCAAGATGAGGAACCCGATTGGACCCTGAACTCAGAAGATGAAAGGGCCAGGCTAGAAAGATATCAGCTGGCTTTCCTCCAGAGGGTCAGGGCTGAAGCCAAGAAGCCCACCAATATGGCTAAAATCTCTGAGGTCTTCCAGAAGCCTGAGGAAAGTCCAGTGGCTTTTTATAAGAGACTATGTGAGGCATACCAGATCTACACTCTCTACCTCTGAGGCCCCGGAAAATCGAACTATGGTAAATGCAACTTTTGTAGACCAAGCCCAGCCTGATAAAAGGAGAAAATTATGGAAGCTGGAAGGATTTTCAGGAAAAAACTCTACTGAGCTGCTAGAGATAGCAAACAAGGTTTTCATCAACTGAGACAGGGTGGCAAGAAAGGAAGAAGAAAAGAGAATACAAATAAAGGCCAATATAATAGCAGTGTTTTTAGAGGTTTGGGCTCCCAGACAGATCAGAAAGGGAAGCAAGGGTCCTGGGAGATGGCTGCTGACTGGGAAGGCAGACTGCAAGATAATGTGTAAGTGAGAGAACGAAAGGCGAGTGTGTGGTCGCATGGGGAGTGTATATTCATGGGTGAGGGACAGCTATACTCCAAGGGACTGTTGGGGATTGCTGGACAGGATTCCCCTGACTGGGCAGCCTCCACTGCTGCTGAAATCTCTCCTGGAGCAACCAGCTCTGATGCAGAAAGCGCACCATCTTGAAGGGGAGAGTGGCTGTTATTGGAAGCCTACACATCCCAGGAATCTACAACAATAACACCCAGGGAACAGCTGAGAACCCAGGAACACTGGACCTCAAGCAGTACGAATATGCAGACTCAGAGCTCTGCACCTACTCATTGAAAGGTCAGATTTCTCCTAGAAAAAGGTGAGGTCTGTGATCCAGGCAGGAGAGAGAAACGCACACAATGGGAGCTAGAGGTTCCCGGGAAGTCTGTGCCCCACAAAATCCATGGCTGTCGGGGCTAGCGTGATGTGCAAATGTGGAAAGGGATCCGCAGGGCTGCTAACAGAATGGAACTCTAAAATGCAACCCATAGCTGGACTGGGTGCAAAAAGGCAGCCTAAAATGTGAACCTTATGCCAGCTGCTTAGTGCCAGGAGAATAAAAAAAAAGACATGTGCACAGAGACATTCAGAGTTGTGTACCATTCAAAGAGTTGTGCGCAGTGCCAGAGGGTAAAAGTCTTGAGTGTGCACACTTACTTTGGCTCTTTTTTTCTCTTTAAATCCTTGCTTTTGATTACTAAGCCCAGTACATAGGATCACCCAATTGGGGAGACTCTCAGAGACTGCAGAGGAAAGTTGTTTTTGTGGAACCTGGGGATCAGAGCGGGGAGTAATGATCAGAGAACCAGCTCTGGGGTCCCAAACCAGTATTAAGTGCGACAAGGGAAACAAAATCTAAATATTGGCTAGAGAGGACTTATAGTCCCGGAGGTCAATCCATAAACACTGCCACCCAGGGGTTGAATCACAAATTGACTCTTGTGTAAACACAAATAAAGGAGTCTAAGAAACAAAGAAATACTTCCTGCTGGAATATCAGGACTGTGGTTTACAATACAGAGGAGCAGTGGAACACAGGGAACTTCAATACTGTCTTGACTACCGGACAGGAAACAGGCGTACCAAACAGAACAGTAGAGGAAGTGAATGACCTTCACTACTGCACATTTTTATTTTTTCATCTTTTACTTAAGAAACTAAATTTTTTATCTTTTTTCCTGACTTGATTTTACCTTTTTAATTATTATATTTTATTTTTAATCAGTATTATCACAACTACTATTTTACCTTTTTTATTTTTTTAAAAAGTGTCATTTTATTTTCTCTTTATTTTGGGATTAGTGTTCTACATTTTATTTTAATTTTTCCTTTAGCATCATTCTACTCTATCTCAACTTCACCTTTATGCCAACACTCTCTTCTTCACTTTTCCCCTTTTGTTGTCCTGTTTCTCTTACCCTATTCTTGCTTTAGATTTTCCCTATTCCTTCTTTTTACGCCCTGTTAAAAATTAACCCTATTTATAAATCTAATTCCTGATCACCTGCTCTTAGTCCATTTTCTTTCTTCACTATCCAATTCTTTTTTTTCTCTTTGCCCTTTTTTTTGTTTTTTTGTTTGTTTTTTTTTAAAAGAGGGGCTTCCACCATATTGGTGGGCTCAGAATTTTAGAGGCAACCTCCTCTGCGTCTGCTGGCGTAATAAGGCTGTGTAACTCCATTTCTCTAAGCATTGCTTGGTTTTTCTCTGGTCTTCTATAACAAAAGTACTGTGTAACTGGATTTTCTAGTGGGGATCTCAGGTACATCTGAATGCCAGAATGAAAGAAAATCTAGAAATGATAATATTTTGTTTCCTTGCAATACAAGTTTTACTGAAAAAATTTGGGAATTCTAGTTGAGCAAGCCAATTTATAGTGTCTGCTATAACATCCTCAAAAGCAAGAAAGTACTCACCATAATGAATACAAAGTAGACCTCAATGTAAGTGTTAAATAAAATATTATGTTGACTTTTAATGTAAATCTTGATATAAAGCCTGATAATAGTACCAGAATAATTTTTAAATATATTAAAACATTATAGTTCATTTTTTAAGCAAGTTCTACTCAGATTAGGTATGACTATAAGAATTATTATTATGACCATGCTTTTGAAAAAATACAATTTTGAAAAATGTTGAACATTTATCTTCTTGATAAAGTCTATATTGTAATTTTTATTTTTTTCTCATTGAGATATTTTTCTTATAAATATTGTATATGCTATTAAAATTCTTATTTTAATTTTGAAATATTGGATTTGAAATATAATTTTTAAAATGACAATAGTCACACCTGATAGTAGATCATACTACTATTAATACATACAAATAAAATAATCAGTCTATTAAAAAATTCTCATGTGTTTATTGCATCATCCTGAAATATGGATTAGCATGGTTTAAAGAATTAGGAGGTCAAGTCTTCAGAGCACCTCTTGGCTGAATGCTACGGGTCAGAATTTAGTTAAGAATTTAATGAACACCTAAATACATAATGTGGGGATAATGATGACGGTTTGGGGTATCAGTGTCCTAATAACATATCTGAAGAATATTCTCATTAAAGTAAAACATGAAGGGACATTGGAAATAGAGATCTTTTGTTGATTAGTCCCTATATATCTGTAAAAGATTTTTTCTGTATATGGCTATCATTATTAAGGTTTACTTGTTTCCAAACTATTTCATATTTGGAAAATGCAATCAATAGTATAAATCAAATTGAATATTTGTATAACTTTTTTTCAGACTTTTATACATTATACAATTATTTTTGAAGCTCTGTTCCAGCAACTAAAAGAGATTACTTCTAAGACAAATGATCAATATTAGCTCAATTGACCGGAATGGACATGTATTCTTTTAAAATATCAGTGCATATTTAAGTAAATCTAACAATATATATTTATAAATTTCAGATTTACACTGCATTTGTTATAGTAAGCTTTGCTAGTTTTTATTTGAGCTAGATAAATATGTATTTTCTTTCAGTCAATGTGACTTTTACAAAATAGGAATTGCAATGTAATGAAACAATAGAAAAGTTAATATTAAAGATCAACTACAAACTACATGGGTCACTTTAATCCCTACTCTTTTAAACTCAAACAATTTAAAGGAAAATACTTGCAGAGGCTTCATAAGGCCATGACAAAGTGCCATACTTTCCTCATCATGTAGATCATGGTGGAGCCATCATGATCTCCAGGCCCTAATTGCAATGAGGCCAAAAAGTGATTCACACAAACAAGATAAACATGGTTAGGATAAGATATTTAGATTTTTATCATTATTTTAAAAACACTCACAAAATAAATATTTAATTGCTTACTAAGTGTCAGTCTCTGGGCTACAAGTGTTATTGCTCAAATCATTACAGAATATTTTAAAATTAAAAATCACAACACTTGATTAATGGGAAAGCTAGTAAATGTTTTAATTGAGAGAACATCAAGTTAAGCAGCATACAATTATGATGCAGATTATTATTTTTCATGATGTGAAATATAACATTTTTGTAAAATAAACATTTGTATTATTGGGAAGCATGGAACTTGGTTGGAATATCTGTAAGGAGGATTCTCTGAAAGGTCGGGGGCCTCTGAGGGGACCTTGCCGAAGGCTGCAGCCCCTACCTTGCCTTTTCCAAACAAGTCTGATCCCCCGGGATGTTTTGCTAGAATCTCTATGTTTAGTCTTTAGAGACCCGACCTTGTAGAAGCATGTGCTTTCTCAAGGATGCTTACCCTGCTGATTGGATGTAAAGGTTAATTTTAGTTCAAGCTGTTGTGACAATAAAAGCCAAAGGAGGCAGGCAAACAGGGCTACTAAGTAGGGCCTTATCCCTCCTTGTCTTTCACAGAAATGTGTGTCAGAATAATCCATTCATCCGTTGCTCAGGGTCTGCCGGTCAGTCCCAACATTGTATAAAATAAACACATTATAGAATGTGTATGAAAAGCAAGTATAAATAGATGACAGTGGGAGAAAGGTTGTAATGCTTAGCTTACACAATACAGTATATTGGGAAGTACCTGGCTTTGTTTTGCTACTTTATTAGTTCATTACTAATCAATTTTTTATGACTGGTAGACTATTGAGATTTTTAATAGGCAGGTGTTCAAAATACATATTTATTTTACATGCTCTATATGTCCTTTTCAAAAGGCATATAATAAACTTTGCAATTTTCTTTAAATGCTTATATGTTGTCCTAGAATAACATATATATATATATATATATATATATATATATATATATATATATTACCCTAATATGCAAATAGACCGAATGGTGGAACAACTGAACAACCGAACAACTGGTTACTATGATGTGCACTGACCACCAGGGGGTGCGCGCAGAACATGATGGGCATCGGCCACAGGGGGATGGTGGAGCAGGTGACCAGGGGCGCCAGACCAAGGCAGGGCGCCAGTCTCTGTCATCGGGGCAAACCTCTGGTGGTTACTGAAAATTCTTTGCTCCCATGCACCATGGTCCCACCAATGCTTGAACCTGCTGCTGGCGCCGGCCCCAATTGCTCCTCAGGGCATCTCCACCTACTCCTGTCCTGAGGGACAATCAGGGCCAGCAGCTACTGCTCTCACCCACTGCTGGTGCCAGCCCCAATTGCTCTGTGCTGTCAGAGGGTGTGAGCGGGACCGGTGCCATCAGCAGGTGCGAGTGGAGGGAGTGGGGCTGCCAGCAGATGGAGGACCAGGGGCCGTGGTGAGAGGGGCTGGCAGGGGCATGGAGGATGGGCCGAGACCTGCCCTTGTGCCCACTGCAGCCTCTCAGCCCACAGTTCCTTTTAGGTGCATGAATTTGTGCACTGGGCCCCTAGTCCTATATAATAAAAGCCTAATATGCAAATTTCCCCTCAATCTAGAGTTCAACCACTCTCTATGATGTGCGCTGACCACCAGTGGGAGGCATGGAACATGACAGACATTGGTGATGTGGCACTGGCAGCGGGCAGCAGTGGAGGCACTACCGGCTCCAATGGGTCCCCTCAAAGAGCAGGAACACGGCAGGATAGTGAAGCAGGTGAGCAGGTGGCGCCAGCCAGGCCAAGGTGGGTGTGAACAGGGCCCAATCGCCCCACTGATTGCCCTACAGATGGTGACCAGCGGTGGTGGTGGGGGGCGGGGCTGCCACACAGCTCCCAGGCACTGAGGGAGCTGCGAGAGGGCCGATGACTCAGGTGGAGAGGGGCGGGCAGGGGTTCAGAGGCCCAGGTGCTGCTCAGGGCCCAGAGGTCAGCTGGGACCTGAACTTCTACACCAGATGCTCACTCTTTGATTGCTGGCCAGTCCTAGAGACCGCACCCATGAACGAATTTTGTGTACTGGGCCTCTAGTTGATATATAATATTGGAAATATTATTAAATCCAAAGACATGTTAACACTGAAGCTAACTTATCAAAACCACTCTTAGATATCTGTATATTTTCTTATTTTGTCAGAGGGAGGTTGACTAATGCAGTGGCAAAGGCTGTAATTCTGTGTTCTGTATCTTACATATTAAGTACTAGATTTAGTATTCAGTCTTATTTAATTGTGCTAGTCATTTAAGTATATTGAAAAGTTGATATATTATCCATTTCCTTGTATTCTACAATACTGAGGGAAATGAACACATCCTTTTAAAATGCCCACTCATCTTTTCTATGTTAAAATATCCTTATGGGGAAAATGTTTTCTCACACCTCACACTGTACAGAAAAATCAATTCCAGATTGATTAAAGATATAAATATAAGTCTTAAAATATAGCATTTAGAGGAAAACTTATGAGAGCATTTTTCTCACCATAAAATAGGCAAATATATTTTTAAACAAAATGCATAATATTTTCACCAAATTCTTAAAAATTTATACACTCAGCCATATTCACATTAAATAGGATACAATATTTCAATAACACATACACACACCCTATATATGTGTGTTGCTGAAATATTGAAATACATATGATGTAAACTCTGACAATACTGTCTCAAGTGAGAAACATTCTTGAATAAGACACTCCACTAAAGAAGATAACCAAATGGCCAATGAAGATTTAAAAAGTGCTCAAATTAATTTTTGACTAATAAAATATAAACTAAAACCATAATCCGAGACAACAGCACGTACATCAAATGTTTAAAATGAAGATGATGGTGTAATGGATGTTATGGTGTGCTGCGCAGATCTCTACTCAAAGACAGAAGTACTCATTCCTGAAGCTTCTGCGAGTGTCAGCAGCCTAAAATTTTCCATCACCTTGTTCACGCTTACACCTCCTCAGTGGCGACATGCTTATAACAGCTGATTGGTGCTTAAACATAAAGGCGTGGCCCCTTACCTTGAATTAGGACAACTCTGAAAGCCATCTTGGTTCCAGAGCTCCCCATGGGATTGTTTGAGATCTTCGTTGTGATTGTACCACAGCTCAACTTCCCCTTCTGACCAATCCTGCTCCCCACCTTATCTATAGAAGTGTCGATTTTTAAGAGAAATCTTCAATAAGTTCTCCTTTCCTATATAAAGTCTGCTTCCTGGGGATTGATAACAATTAGGGCTGGGTATAGTCATAGAAAGCAGATTCTAAAACAGGATTTTGGATATGGATTAACTGTGTTGGTTGACAATAAGAACCCCATTACTGATGGCAGGTAAAGAAAAGATATTCCTTGACATGTCATACCAGTATAACTATTTAAATTTTCATGTGGGATGGCATTCTGAAATATGACAATCATGATGGCTTACTAGTGTAAGGGAATGCACTTACAGGTAAAATATACCAGACATTTGGAAAGGATAGGGAAAATAGTAATTGACATAAACATGGAATTCAATGGCTATTCTGAGGATAGTCAATGCTTTGCAAAAGACAATGAAAGACTGAGAATGATTAATTACCAATATATAGTGAAGTCTGCATGCCAAAACAACTTCTTGGTAGGATGTAAAGAGGCCCTCATCTCAGACTGCAGCAGGAGGCCAGAGAAAGCTGTGGATCAGGCTGAGGAATAAGAATAACAGACTATAGAGGATGTTGGGTTCTCAAATTTATAGGTGTGCTATGCCACAGTAAGGGCCCTGATTTAAAAAGAGTGGGGCCTTGGTGTATGGAAGGGAGCATGTGGATGGATGCACTCAAGGATTATGATTTCCCAGATTTTCCTAAACCAAAATGGCCCACTTCACTCTAATAAGTTCCAGTTTTTCCCACTTGTTGAAAATGATGCAGAGACCTCTGCTTTACAAGAAAACTTGTCTTTTTAAAATCTTCACCTACTT
Source organism: Cnephaeus nilssonii (assembly GCF_951640355.1). NCBI lineage: Eukaryota > Metazoa > Chordata > Mammalia > Chiroptera > Vespertilionidae > Cnephaeus > Cnephaeus nilssonii. The sequence continues at coordinate 82,424,557 of NC_137074.1, forward strand.
TTCTTTTGGGACACCAAATGAATAACTAGGGTTAAGTCCTAATTTAACCCAAGAGAGGAAATGTATCTATATATATAAAAGGCTAAGTGACCATCGCATCTGAAACAACCAAACAGACGACCGAACAGGCTGTGTGGGGCGACTAGGTCGGCAGGGGTGTTAGTAAGGGGCGACCAAATGACCGAACAGCAGGCTGCGTGGGGTAACCAGGCCGGCAGGAGGGTTAGTGAGGGGCGACCAAATGACCGAGCAGCAGGCTGCGTGGGGTGACCAGGCCCACAGGGGGGGCAGTTGGGGGTTACCAGACCGGCAGGGGGTGTAGTGAGGGGTGACCAGGCTGCTAGAGGGGGGCAGTGAGGGCCGACCAGGTTGGCGGGGGGGGGGGGGGGGAGTTGGGGGTGACCATGTTGGCAGGCGATGCAGTAAGGGGCGGCCAGGCCAGTGGGGGGGGGGCAGTTGGGGGCAACTATGCCTGCAGGAGGGGGCAGTTGGGAGTGACCAGGCCAGCAGGTGAGCAGTTAGGAGCCAGTGGTCCCGATTATGAGAGGGATATCTGCAGGATCGGGCCTAAACCAGCAGTCAGACATCCCCTGAGGAACCTGGATTGGAGAGGGTTCAGGCTGGGCTGAGGGGCCCCCCTGTGCACAAATTTTGTGCACCGGGCCTCTAGTAGTTATGTAAGAGTAGAAAGGGACTATACCATCACAGAGTTATAGGACTTAGCTTACAAATATATTTAGAAGCCAAAAATATATGCATGAGACTGGATCCTGGATCCAAAACTCTGGACTTTGAATTTAGAAGCCTAGACTCCTAAATAGATAATGCTTCCACCAGAAGGCACAACAAAGTACAATTAAATTTCAGGCTATAATGCTATCCAGGTCAGTCAGGATCTAGGTGCTGAGGGACCAGAGCAGGAATAAGGTTTTTATCTTGGCCTGGAAAATTGACCTTATAATTAGGATGTAGTAGGACTGATATTACTGAATGGACAACAGGAAATAGATATTTGATACCAAGGTAACCATGTACAAAACTTTTGATAATCCTTTGACAAATTTCTAAAGTAAATGAGTAAGTATTGTAGTCATGACCCAAGAAGGGCACGGTGAATTGGGAATCAGTTATCTCAGAGATGAGGGTGTTCTTCAACCAATGAATTGTCTTCTGGATCAGCAGAAGTGCTAACCAAGGGTCAGTGGAATCTGGAATTGGTGGTATAGGAAGTAAAAAATGAATATCATTTGCAGCCCTTAAAGCGTTACAGTGGCATAGTTATCATAGCCTTGTCATATAATTGTTTTACTTATAATTAAATAAACATATACCTAATATTCTCTACTAGAGTTATATTTCTTTTTTCCTTTTTTTTAAGAAAAAGAATGACTTTTACCTCTATGTATGATCCAAAGAAACTGCTATGTATCATATAGAAAAACATATGGAGTACCACTAAATAAGTTTCTAAAAACAGTCCTTTTCCTTTCAATCAGATAATTGACTTTTAACACCAATTTCTAGATGAAATTAAAGAGGTCATTTTTCAAAGTCACAGAGTTGACAATTGCCCCTTCACTTTATTGGGAAACTTTTGTAATCATTTCCTCTTACAAAATGTTCAGATTTTTAGTAGGAATTACATTAACCAAAAGGAGGCAAATCTTGCAGATTATGTCCTTTTATCATAAGTAAGCAAATTTATTTTGGAAATTTGTATATAGAAGTGCAATGCCTCCATAACAAAATATCTAAAATATATGATGTTACAATAAGAATGATATTAGAGGCTGAAAAAAAAATAGCACAGCTTAGCTGTGCTTAATATTTAGAAAACTTAACTATGATCATTTGGAAGGTAAAAAATGTACTAATTAAGTACATGGTACCAGGAGAAGAATGTGAAAACCATGATGTTGGTAGTAAACTAGATGCCATGGCTAAGTTTGATAGGAACTACAGGAAGGAGATGAGCTCAGGAAAAAATAATCAGTTGATTGGCCAAATGGAAAGGAAACAGAAAGTCCAGACACTCCAGAATTTGCAAGATTGGAAAATGCAACCATTCTAATCTCTTACCAGTAAAAGATAGCATTAACAAGTATATCTATATACATAAAAGCCCAGCAACCGAAATGGCGGAATGACCAGAACAACCAGAACGACCTGTGGCTATGACATGCACTGCGACAGCTAACCAGCCTGATCCGGGCCCCAATCGGACCCCTCCTCACCGGCCCTGCCCCCCATTGGGGTGTTGGGGGCTAATTGAGGGTGGGGCCAACCAGCCAACCACCAGCAGCCCCTTCCCCCACTAGTCTCACCCCCAATTGGCCCTCCCACCCCGAATTGGGGCATGGCCAGCCAGACCTCACCCATGCACAAATTCGTGCACTGGGCCTCTATCTATTGTGTTATAACGAGTAAAAGAAAAGAGACAGACTAAATGAAGAAGTGTGTAACATCATTATTCAGATGACATACGAAATTTTTGTTTGACAAAATTGCTCTGGGTAAAGACCCTAAAGGCGTGGGTATATATTTTTAAAAAGCCAATAATCTCAATGTATCTGTAATTATGGAGACAGAGATACATCTCAAAAAAGAATTGTAGATATTGCAATTGGTACATGGAGCTGATTTGACCAAAACACGTAAGAGTCAAATAAATGTCTGAGTTTCATAATCAAAAGTATTACCAAACTTCATACAAAATAATGTGAGCCTGGCTGGCATGGCTCAGTGGTTGAGCATCAATCTATGAACCAGGAGGATATGGTTCAATTCCCAGTCAGGGCACATGCCTGGGTTACAGGCTTGATCCCCAGTGTGGAGCATGCAGGAGGAAGCTGATCAATGATTCTCTCTCATCATTGATGTTTCTCTCTCTCTTCCTTTCATACTAAAATCAATAAAAAATATATTTTTTAAAATGTGATTCTTCAAGACTTAAGTGCCATTTGAATAGCCATCCTCTTTGACCTTGAAGCAAGCTGGTAAATCTGAGAAATCTTTTTCAAAGAGATTTTCCGATGAGGCTACAGATGTTAATGAAAAAAAGAAGCACTACCAAGAGGGAAACAAAGGAGCCATGCAAGGAATAGGATCAGGAAGCTACTCCGAGGAAGTGGAACTGTGATCTCACAAAGGCCATTCTTAATCCTCAGAGCAGAAAATTTTTTACTGTTAACAACTGACTCAAAGAGATTTCAAAATCACCATGACCAGTAAATGGTGTGTGCCCCTATTATATTTCTTTTCATAAAAGAGAATTATTTGTAGTCATTGCATCCCTCTTCCATCATTGTAAATTTCATGTGTGTGAGATTCTTTGGTTCTTCCTTGGGAAGAATGAAGTGTATTTAGCATGTAAAAGAGAGAAGTGAATATCTGTGACTGATGGGTTGAATGTGGTAGATTCTATTGTTGTTCTACATTATTTATAGACAATCTGTGAAGAATAATCATTCTTTCTTTTATGTTTTAGTTTTTTTTTTTTTAATTTATCTCTATGTCAAAAGTATTACAGATGTCTCCTTTTTCCCCCCATTTCCCCCCTCTACCCTGCTCCCACCCCCTCCCCAGGCCCTCACTACACTATTGTCTATGTCCATGGCTTATGCACATAGGCAAATTCTTTGGTTAATCTCTTCCTACCCCACCCCCCTGTGAAATACTTCAGTCTATCATTCTTTACTGCCTTTGTCTTTTGTGTTTTGTTTTGTTTTATAAAACTTGCTTTGACCAATGAGATGGGAGTAAAATGAGGCTATACATCTGAGGTTACTTTTTAAGTCATTTCTTTGTTCTCCCAACATTTCTTTCTATTTTTCCTCTAACACAAGAATAAAATGTCCTCAAGAGTTTGCTTCACCACCTGGGCGGTGGAATGCAATAAAAACAAGCAGCAGAGCAGCAACCATCCAACATGGAAAACTACTGAGAAATAATGTTTAATTTGTTTGTTGCCATTGAATAAGTTAAAGAAAGCTGACCACTGTAGAAACTATCTTAAAAAATTATTGGACACAAAAATTTGTCGTCTGTTTAAAGTGTATAAAATATGCATCTGTACAGTAATCATACTACCAGATTAATCTTTCTGAAAGATTATTTTTCTTTGTAGTTTTAGAATTTCAAAAGTATAACATCTTTTTTCATATTTATGATAGCATTTTTTTCTACTGCAAAGTCCATTTAACACATAAAAAACAGTGTGAAGAATGTGAAGCTCAGACTGTTAGTAAAATACTTCTAAAAGTCTCCTCTCTTGAGTAGTATACCGGCAACTTCTTAACACTTGGCTGTTTTGATTTTGGCTTTTCCTTTCTTTTCTTTAAATAAAAATAACATGTAACAGTCAAGAGAATTACTGCCAGAACAAAAATGCATTGCTGTTTACTACCTGATAAATAGTGAATAAATCAGAAAAAAAGTAAAACTCTATGAATTATAACACATTTTTAGTACAGACTGGGACACTACGCAAGGCTATCTGAATTTTTTTTTTCATTGTGTTGAAAAATACGATTTATTCTTTTATGTTTTTAATAAAAACTTTAATTTCTGTCAGAACTGTGAGTTTAAACTGGAATAATTAAAATGTTTAGTGCTAATTAGCTTTCTTTTTAGGAAGATCTTTCTTTTGAAAATTACCTTACAGGTCTATTTAAGAGTAATCAGATCAATTGTTTCTTTGCTGTTAACAATGTAAACTAAGCCTTTGTGATGGGTATTATTTTAAAACCTTATACACAATTTGAGATAATTACATTTGTTGTCCTGTTCTTTGAGAATAAAGTGATGCATAAAAAATTGCATAAAATTTTCTTAGACACGCACACACACACACACACATACACACACACACACATACACACTCACACAAACTTTTGAAACGGGAATTTTAAGGGAACATAGGCAGACTTAGGGACTTTTTAGAATTGGGGTCCAGGGAAAAAACATAGGGTTACAGATTGGGAGAAGGTACATCTCCATAACACAAGGAAGCCAGGTGCAGTTACATTTCCATAAAACAGGGAGCAGCAACAGGTATATTTCCATAAGACAAGGGAACTGGAAGTAGCCAAAAAAGGTCTATATTTACAAAATAAAGAAGAAGGAAGAAAGCCCAGAAGGAATAGGAGGACAATGAACGAGGAGGGCCTCAGGAGTCACTATAGTAACCAATTTAAAAGGGAATATTGACCAATCAGAAGGGATATCAGGACACAGGAACTGCAGCCTTTATAAACCATGGAAACAGGAAGTCAGTAGGACCCTTTTCCCCACCCCACATGAGAGTCTGTACTTGTTCTTCAATAAATCTCCACCTTGTTATACTACTCTCTGTCTGTGGATTCATTCTTTGACTCTGGCGGACAGGACAAAGAATCCGTGTCCCAGTCCAAAAATTCCATATTTCTTTGGTGTAAGAACATGCTGTCTTATATGAAAAAGGACCTATGTTAAATGGGATGGGAGAGAATTGTACCTCATAAAGATTAGCTGCAAATGATTTGGAAGAATTTGAATTTAATAGGACATGTGTAGGGCACAAGTAGAAAATGATAGAGGCAAAAGGAATCAATTTTCTATACTGTTCTTATTCTGTGTTATAAAAAATTCTGCTTGGAAAATTAATTCTTTCTATCTGAAAATTATATTTATTTTTAATTTGTTTGTCAATGTCATTCTCATAAAATAACAATTTCACTTGCCTTATATATTTTCTACATTTTATTTTGGATTAACTTTCTTCTCAGTAAGTAACTGACATAAAAGCAATTCACAATACAGTAATAAGGAAGTGACAAATGTATATTTAGTTAGTAGATTCGTATTGAGACACTTTGAATCAGATTCTAGTTCTTATTAGATCAGCTCTAAGCTGAAAAGACAATGAAGAAGTGTATACTTCGCATCTATTAGGAAAAAAAAGCTATAAGTGGCTTTTATCTAAGATACACTCACATTCTATATCTTAGATAGAGATAAGGTCACCTTTGAAGTGTGTTTAGGAGAATTATGTGTTTGTAGCATGTTCTAAACATTTATTTTGAATTTGTAATTTCTAATCTTAACCAAAGGTATTGTACCAATGCACAGGTGAGAATACATTGATTCTGAGTAAGCTTTTTCACACTTCTGCAAGAAGTATTTCAGTAAAGGTACCATAAAACTAGAATAGAACATGCTCAGAAGCAAAGTCATTAGAGTAGCTTTTAAGAAAATTATATATAGACAAGAGAATAAATTATATATTAATAAAGTTTCCCTTTAAACTGTCAAAACAAACAATATTTTGTCATCTTTAATATTAATGATAAAAAAAGCTTTTCTCTAGCCAATAATATTTATTGAGTTCCAATAAAAGGACTGTGTTTCAACTGCCAAACATTTCCAGGTAATTATTGACAATACATAATAACTAACAAATACCCAATGTAATCCAAAAACTTTTGATTAAAGAAAACAAGTAAAGCTAAATTATAGTATCATGTTTCTAGAAGGAATGTTAGGTAAAGTTTCATCAATATAGTTTTTTTTAAAAAATAGATAAAACTAAGAGGCACAGAAATTGAATGATGCTATTTCAAATATATTATTAGGGTAAAATACAGGGATAAAACTGTGGTTTTGCTATTTCCCAACTCTTATAGCATATGAACTTACTTAGTAAAACCTAGTTAAATAAGAAGGGATTTCATAAGGTAAGTCAAATATTTTTTATAGAGCATTTCCAGAAATTAATTGAGACATTTGATATGTGTTAATATGACACATAAACATTGTACTGATGGCCATATATACACTGAGATGATAGGAAATTCTCATTGTCCCACTGTTATTGGCACAGGAAAGTATATGAATGTTACTAAGAACTTTCTGCAGCCTATATCCCCTTTTTGTATGTCAAAAAACAACACAGAATTACTTAATTACTTAAAGATTTTAGAGTTATTTTCACAAAGTATCCTATATAATAAAAGCCCAATATGCAAATCAACCAAATGGCAGAACAACCAGTTGCTATGATGCGCACTGACCATCAGTGTCTGCCCCCCAATAGGGAGGCAACTGGCGATGGTGATCAGGTGGTGGGGTGGTGCAGGCCGGTAAACAGAGCCAGGCCACCAGCTAAGACAGGTGCCAGCAGGGGGACACGATCGCCCTGCTCACTGGTCGCCCTGCAGCGGGAGGCGACTGGCAGTGGGGGCAGGGCTGGCCAGTGAGTGGTGCCAGGCTGTCAGCCAATGCAGGTGACAGTGGGGGCCCCCCAATTGCCCCACCTGCTGGTTATCCCACAGATCGGCCCTGATTGCCAGCCAGGCCTAGGGACCTTACCCTAAATATTGGGAACAGTCTCTTAGATTTAAAAATTAAAACCTGGCAAGACTACTCTAACACTGAAAAAATAGGATGATGCAGTGATGACATGCATGGACTCTGGCTTGCACATTTTGTGGTCAGCCCTGATTCTGACACTTATAAGTATATGACAAAGCCAATTACTTAACTTCTCTCTGCTTCAGTTTTTCCACCCATAACAGGGTGAAATGGTACTACTGCCTCAAAAGCATCATGTTATGTGCCACTTTTTATAATCAGGGCAAAAAAATGTAGCTGCCCATACAACAGCAAGATGCCTTTCACCTGTATGAAAAGTATGGTCACTGGAGCATCCTGGATTGTGAGAGGGATACCTGACTGCCTGTTTAGGTCCGATCCCCAGGAATTGGGCCTAAACTGGCAGACAGACATCACCCGAGGGCCCAGGCTAGGCAGAGGGACCCCCCCGCCCCGATCCCCTGTGCACAAATTTTGTGCACCAAGCCTCTAGTTTTACATAAAAAACAGTTGAAGGTACTCACCACATATTTTTTTTACTCATAAATATCTTTGTAACAATGATTACAGAAAATTTTTGAAATTTCTAGAATGTTTGATAGTTATATAATTTTGTTTTAGTTCCATAAATGGAGCTAAAGTTCATTTTTACTGATTTAAGATTTTATTAATAGATAAAATCTAGAGCAATATGAGCTTCTTAAATCTTAAATTCTATTTTTTATTTTTTATGGTAAAAAACTACATTTCATTTAAATATCCAACCAAGAAGAGCTATACACAGATCATGCTCAAGGCTGTTAAAATATATTTTATATAAATATTGCTATAATACAGGGCTAACTTTTTATATAAAATAAATGTCAACAAGAACTAATTTTCGTTTAATAAAAAATTGAAATATTTCTTAGGTTAAACTTGCAATGTGAGTGTAATACTTTTAACAACTTTTAAACTATATTATTTTAAAGATGTGGGGTTTTACAATAACCATTCAATTATTTGATAGACTTAGAATTTTTTTCATTTCTATTTTTTGTGTGATTGTTTTTCTAACATTGTATATATCAATTGAGATAGGACTAAAGGTATTAGGATATGAATTCTTAGTATAATTGTCTTTTACCCATCCCTCTAACAGCTAAATAGCACCTTCTATTTGCCCAGTGGATTTCTCACCACATCTCAGCTTCTCAAGAATAAGGATTCAGGATTCTGACTTCTAGAATTAAGTGACCAAGTTCAGTCTTCATTAAAAAAAAAAGAAAAAGAAGTGAGAGATAAAGACAATTATGGTTAAATCTAAGGATCAACACTGGGAGTTTGTTAAGGAATAGCTAAAAATTAATTGGTACATCAAGAAAAATAATTGTAAGTATTTCTCTGCTATATAAACTAGTAATCTTTTAGTGTGATCAGAAAAATGAATTAAATATTTTCATTAACTCTTTGAAAACAGTGTTTTCCTTGGATTTAATATTAATCTGAGCCTACTTTCATTTTAACATTAACATTAACATTTATAAGTATTATCCAATATACTCTCAAAGTATTTTATATCATTAAGTTGGAAATAAGTTCATTCTCTAATTATTATCTATACTAATAAAAGGGTAATATGCTAATTAGACCAGATGTCTTGCGGACGACCTTCTGGACATCCTTCTGGAAAAAGCCATGGTGGTGGGGCTGAGGCAGAGGTGGTTCAGGGAAATCAGGCCAGCAGGGGAGAGCAGTTAGGGGCATCAGGCAGGCAGGCAGAGTGGTTAGGGGCAATCAGGCAAGGTGAGCGGTTAGGAGCCAGTGGTCCCAGATTGCGAGAGGGATGTCTGACATCCCCTGAGGGGTCCCGGATTGGAGAGGATGCAGGGACCCCCTCCCATGCATGAATTTTGTGCACCAGGCCTCTAGTACTATCTAATAAAGAGGAAATATGCTAATTGACCATCACGCCTTCACAAAGATAGTGGTGCCCACAGCCAATAAGAAGGGAATATGCTAATTAATTGCCACGTCCTCATAGATGGTGGCACCCACCGTCACATGATGGTGGCATCCAGTCCCCTCAGCCCCACCGGGGCGGCAGGCATGCTGCACGGCTGGGCCCGCCCCCAGGTGGGTCTAGCTGTTCTGCGTGCCTGCCTTCAGAGTCCCCCAGTCCCCTTAGACCCCAACCAACCAGGGCCAGCCAGAGCCACAGGCAAGCCTCAGATGGTGGCTACCCAGGGCCAGCCCGAGGTGCAGGTAACCAGGGCAGGCCGAGGCTTGAGCTGCCAGCAGTGGCAGCAGCAGAGGTGTGATGGGGGTGTAGCCTTCCCCTGATCACCGGGTCACCTCCGGCCCCTGAGGGCTCCTGGACTGTGAGAAGGGGAAGGCCAGGCTGAGGTAACCCCCTCCAGTGCATGAATTTCATGCACCAGGCCTCTAGTTATGAATAATAAAATGCTTTCCTTTTGCTATTTTTATGCAATTAGTCATAAGATACTCATTGAGTTCCTATTGTATTCTAAACAGAAGAAATTGATCCTTATGGAAGCTTAAAATTTTAAAGCACATACATGTGATAAACATACTCCTGTTTTGAAAATTAATTCTTTGAATTGTTTTCAGCCTTAATTCTTATAAGTTTATTTCATGAACCTAGGACTTCACCTTACTTTTTCTGATTCTAGGAATTGAGAGCTCTCTGCCTTTGTTATGTGTCTAACATCAAGATTTTTTCTGAATACCTTTTAAGTGATATATTTATAACAAATTATTAACAAGTAAAAAGTCATAAGATGAGTTCTTCTTAAAACTCACTTGTTGGAGATAATTTTGAGAGAGTATATTGAAAACAACAATGGAAAAAAAAGCCTCATTAGTGGTAAGCCCAGTTATTGTCCTAAAACCACTAAAATGAAGCAAGTGATCAGAGGTTATAAAATTGGTAATGTTACCTGCCTGTGCAATGCACCTACAGTTTTCAGGATAAAGTTAAATATTTTAGATGGAAGAGAGAAGTTATAACCAGCCTGAGATCTATTATCATGAACACAGTGGGGATGAGAGAAGGCAGGTAAGGTGATTAGGGTTCATCTCCATGTGGGTGATAATGGACTAGTATACAAGTAGTGATAATGGACTAGTATACAAGTAGTGATATTTGTTAGAAGGAGGTTCTTTAACTAGAAAGCTTTTGACATGATACTCCTGATTTACAATTGCTTTTGGTAAACAAACCTAGAATGTATGGAATCCTGGAAAATTTTATGTAACATGAAACCACTTAAACATAAAATGGAGATATGTCATGACCTATAATCCTTTTTACTGTGTGATATAACCTGTTTATTTGCCTTAGAAAACTCTTCCATTATTCTTGGCCAGAAAGGACATCAGATGTGAGGGGAAAAGACCTGAGGACAATGGTAAAATATGTACACATATAATACCTTAATTTAAAAAATGGAGAAAAAAAAAAAAAAACACTGAGGAGCCAAAATCAGAATACCTGATCTCTCTGCTTCGCTTACGCTACTTGATATTCTTCATTCTTTAATTTATTAGTAACAGTTTATATTGATTTGTAAGAGTTTGATTTGTCAATTCTACCATTATTTTAGCTCAGTAGAGAAAACCTTGAATTCTAAACAAAACATAGAACACTAACATTATATTTAGTTTCTAAACTAACTTCAGTTTTAAAACAACAAAAATCCAGTTTTCTTTCCGAAAGATAAAATTGCCTATGGCAGTATTACTACATATTTTAATTTAAAAGATCATTTTAAAAATGAACTAGAAAAAAATGTCACAACACATCTTTTCTTTTCAGCAAGTCTGATTATTTTAGACTTATTTTGATTTTCATATGAGGCTTATATTTTGTGCTTTAAAAAATTCAAAGCATCAATACTGATTAGTATAACCAATCTTTGTTTCCTAATGGAAGATAAGCAAAGAATTTCCAATTTAAAAAGAATCATGGAGTGACATTGGAAACAGGAGTAATAGCTAGTTCTAAAGATGCATAAAATGAAAATAGTAGTGAAAAGAATATCAGTGATGGACCCACAAACTTGAATCAAAATAAACACTTAGAATATAGGGTGGGGCAAAGGTGGGTTTACAGTTGTTCATATGGAAAATAACACAATCATCAATAAGTAACAATACAAGAATAAACTGTGCTTCCTATATTCACAACTGTAAACCTACTTTTGCTCCACCCTGTACTTGTAATATCTGGATATTCATCGATTCAACTTGATGACATAGCACTAGACTATGGGCTAAAATGTGGTAGCACCAGGACCCAGAAGTTGACTAACTGGCAACATTAAGTGCAAATGTTTAAGACTATTGTTGGGAGATTCTTGAGTAAGCTCAGATGTTCTTGAAGACAGTAATTTTCCTTAATAGTCCATAGATTGGAGACATAAGACAAAATTGAGCAGTCTTTCTCAGATAGTGAGTGGGGCATAGAAATGGATAATTTAGGCAGATAACATTTGGATGCCATAATGGTAATGTTTTCACTGTCAGTTCATGGTTAAGATGGACCCCAATTATCAATTTTGGGTTTTGCGATAGGACTCTACATATCACATAACTACTTGCCTTATATAATACATTAAGAAGAAGTGGGAATTACACAGATCGTAACTGACTGTAGAGAAGAAATTAAAAATTCACATATATGAACTTTACCATAAGCTTGGCACAGCTCAGGCTAAATAATGTAGTCAGAACAGCACTGTAATTTGAACAAGGGATATCCAGAGAAACGTGGAATAAGTTTGAATTCAGTTCTATATGCCAATGAATCAATTATCTGATGATGAAAGATTATCATTTAATGTTTAAATAACCCCAATTTATTCAACATTTGTAATTTCATATTCTCACATTAGTTTATGTTTAGAAATTGGTCAATTTCTCCCTAAAACCATGACATTTACCAAAGTGAGCACAGAACTTTCTAAGTGCTATCAAATGAGTTCAGTAGCAGAAGTGTCTTTTTGTCACAATAGTATCATATTATATGTACTGCCCCAAACAATAATTATGTGCTTATAGCTTTAAAGAATCCCTTGTCTATTTAATTTGTTTGATAGGAATGTTAATGATTTTTCTATTAAAGTACTTTTTTTTTGTAAATCCTCACCAGAGGATATGTTTAGAGAGAGGCAGAGGGAGAGAGAGAAGCATCCATGTGAGAAAGAAACATCGATTGGTTGCCTCCTGAACTCATGTTGACTAGGGATAGAACCCACAACCTAGGTGTGTGCCCTGACCAGGATTGGAACCTGCAACCTTTGGTGTATGAACAATGCTACAACCAACTGAGCCACTGGACTATTAAAGTACATTTTCAAACATAAGACATTATTCAATGTTTGCCTTTCACTGTCTCCTATTTTCAAATTCTGTCCAGTATTAGATCAATTAAATGCCACAACAGACATTCATCAAGGCTCATCATACTTAATTATAGTATTACAGAATAATTATTTGCTCATTAGCATCTTGTTCAATGGAGCTTCAGATTATCCTTATCAGATTTTCTAATACAAGCATATAGCAGGATATTCTGGCAGCACAAACTGTTGCCTTTCCATAAGGAGGAAATCATTGGTAGAATCCATGGGGCAAATAGATAAGCCAGTGAGAAGGTTTCCACACTATCCAGTTGCTGTAACACCAAATTTAATACTTACATACTCAGGTTAAAACTTTGCCTCCATGAGAGAACTGGCAACTTCCTTTTTTTTCTTTTTTGTAGTTTATTATTTTTATTTATTTATTTTTAAATCTTTATTGTTGAAAATATTACAGATATCCCCTTTTTTCCCCATTGACCCCTTCTAGCCTGCAACACACCCACCCAGGCCTTTACCACACTACTGTCTGTATCCAGGGGTTATGCATATATGCATATAAGTTCTTTAGTTAATCTCTTCCCATCACCTTCCCTCTGAGATTCGACAGTCTGTTCCATGCTTCCATATCTCTGAATCTATTTTGTTCATCAGTTTATTTTGCTCATTAGATTCCACATATGAGTGAGATCATGTGATACTTGTCATTCTCTGACTGACATTATTTTGCTTAACAACTTCCCTTTTTTCTACTTGTCAGTGGCCTCTGTTGCATCTGGAAGCTATAGACATAACTCAATTGCAGATTTATAACCTTTGATAAAACCATGGTGCCTCTTTCCATAAATGTACCTCTTCAAACCACTGCTGCAAGGTACATGATTCTCTATAATCTCTGCATTTCCTGTAAATTTCAAGTCAAAATTTTTCATCCAATATTTTTATAATTGAAATGTACTGGTAATGAATGTAAAATTTAAACCGAGACACAAATTGTAGGATAGATCTGAAGTAACATCCCATTCATATGGATGAAAGGTATTAAAATAAAATAGAGAGCAGGCTTGAAAATACCTGTTAGGTCTGATCAAATAATTGAATCAATACCCCCTCCCTGAGAACTGACCTTTAGGCCACTTCACAATGGGCATTCCACTTGCTTAGACCGTTATCTCTCCCCTCCTGACTTTCCCAGAATTCGGACCTGCACAGAGAATTCAACGCCCAGAAAAAGCCTGCCACGAGTCCTTTAAAAACCTCTGATTACCCATCTTTGGGTGCTGGCACCATTTTGGGGCTCAGCCCATTTGGTTTTACAGATGACCTAATAAATTCATAATTCTTCACCCCTTTTGACCTCACCTCATGCATTCCTCCTTCGGGACCCCAACATCACCCAAGAAGACAATTTAAGCCATGGAACTTATTTCATGAATGTAAGCAAAATAGGTGATTTCTTAAAAATGTCTCTGATAATCCTAAAAGAAACTTAAGTCAGTTTCCAGAAATAGTACAAAGCCATCACTTTTAACCAAGTCCCTCTCTTCTGGAAACCTCCACTGTAATAACCAATCATTGTAAAGATTAAACAACTTCCTTGTTTTCACTTTACAAGCCATTCTGCATTGTTATGCCTCTGAGCTGAGCTTCATAGGAGTTTTGAATTTGAAGAAGCCTGATTCAAGAACTGCCTTACATATTTATCAATTTTTTTTTTACAGGAAACTCTTACAAAATACGATTTAAATGATCTGCTTTTAATTTTTACTGTTTCTGAATTTTTGACAGGGTTTTAAACTGGTGAGGTATATGTAAATTAGAACTGCATTGTGCATTGTGATCCTGCTCCTATTCTTGTATTACCAGCACAGTTTCTGTGCTGTTGGTGATAGTGATGTTGATGACACAGAGCTTGGTGTTATGAGCCTGAAATTTTAGCATCAGCTTACTTATATGGCCTTCCTTATGTCAGTTTTCTCAACTGAAAAATGGGCATGATACCTACTTTTGGGAAGTTGAAATATTCATAAAGGATAAACTTAGGAAATAAAAGTGTATTTCTCAAATCAAGCATCTTACCTTATAATAGAGAAACATGCAAATTGACCGCACCTCCGCTATGCCCACGATTGGGCCGGCAGGAGGCTGGGGGCGGGACTCCGGGTGGCATATCCGCCGTTGAGAAGTTCAAGATGGTGGTGCCAAGTGGCCGGGCCCATGCCGCCGCTCCCAGGGGTGCCTGGGGCGATGGGCATCCCGGGGGGCGTGGCCGGGCCCATTGGCACCCCGGGGGGGCGTGGCCGGGCCCATGCCGCCGCTCCCGGTGGTCCCAGGGGCCGAGGCTTTCCGGGCCTTGGGCACCAGCGGGGAGCCTGCACCGATCGCAGGAAACCACTGGGGGTCGGCTCCTGCGATCCTTAGCAAGGATGTTGGGTGCCGCCGAGCCCAAGGCCACCGCCCGGGGCCAAGCCCCGACCCTGAAAAAGGCAGAAGGCGGTGGCCACAGCCAAGGCCTGGGTCCCTGGTGCCGGCAGAAAACTGGTGCAGGCAGCCAGGTGAATGAAGGTCTATTGCACGAATCTTCGTGCAAACGGGCTACTAGTTATTTATATTTCCCCACAGCCCTTTCTGTAAAGTATCTGCCACTCAATATTTTTTAAAAAAAGGCTGCCTTATAAGATTGTGTTTCTTCTTTAAACTAACACAAAGTTTTCTAACCTGATCTTTGAAAGGTGAGAGATTGAAAAAAGCAATTTGTTTTACTGAAGCACACTGATAAATAGAATTTCACATTCAAGGTGTGTTCCATTATGCATTATTTTTTCAGTGAATAATACAAAATAGTATATTTCTTATTATATTTGTGACTTAAATATGAGTTCTCAAGCTCGTAGTATGTTAAGAAAATAAATGTTCTTTCATCAGATAAAGTTCTATGAACTGCCATTTAATAAAATAGTATTCAATTCTGAGTATTAGAAGTTATTACTGAATATATTGAACATTAACTTTAGGTTATGTAGCTTTAAAATTGTTGCTGCTCAATATTCCAATAAATATAAATATTAAAATGAGACTAGGGAATGCTTTAGGATAGACTAATGGGGTTTTTATATCCTCTAAATTTGTATTTCTGTAATCTCAGTAAAATTGTAATTTCAACATATTTTAGATATTTATGTTTAGAAAGCATTTTGTCTGCTACCTTTTGATTGTTCACATAGAACCATAGTATAATGGGCTTGTAAGGGATTATTATTATAGTTGAGTAGATTAATAATGTAAATCCCAGATAAACCACCAAATAAAGCCATATAATGGAATGGATAAGTTGCCAATATAGGTCTTGATTTGAATTTGAATTTAAAGTTGGGGAAATTAAAATTGTCTATTAATAATCAAGTGAGATTGAGGATGATAATGGCAATGGCAGTAGTCTGGATAAATCACTATTTGTCAATAACAGTATTATATACAATATATACATAACAGTATTATTGACCCATATACATGTGAATATATACATATACACACACACATACACACATATATATGTACATATAATACTGTTACACGGGGTGGGGCAAAAGTAGGTTTCAAGTTGTGAATACCCAAATCCAAGAGTTTATTCTTGTATTATTAATTATTGTATCTTTTTCCATAGGAACAACTGTAAACCCACTTTTGCCCCACCCTGTATATTAAATTTAAATATACACCAATATCTATAAGTACATTTTATACTTTTTGCACATATGCATTTATACTTTATATGTACAGTAAATAGACTTATATTTTAAATATAAATATGCACCAACATATACATGTACATATAAACATATGTATTTACACATTCACCTGTGCATATTAGTGGTTATTTACACTTTATATATTACAGTAAATATACTGTTATATATTAATTAGAGTCCTGGTGCACAAAATTTGTGCACTGGGGAGGGGAGTTCCCCAGCCTGGCCTGTGCCCTCTAACAGTGTGGGAGCCCTGAGATCGATCTCCCCAAAGAGGTAGGCCCCACCTACCCATCTGGGGCTCCTCAATGGATTGGCCCAAAGAGGTAGGCCGGAACTGTGGGTCCCCCCACCCGGCGTTGCTGCGCAGAGCCACTGGACCTGCCCCCATGGCTCCATGCGGAGCCGCCGAGACTTACCATGCATGCAGCGTCAAGTCCCCACCCACCCACGTGTGCCAACTGCGCACACAGCTTCCTGGTGATGGATTGTTACAGTGTGAAAGCGTGAGGGCATCACGGCATGAGGGCGTGATGACCACATAGGCTTTTATTAGTATACATTGTAAATATACACCAACATATACATGCACATGCATGTCCATATACACATATGTACACTGTATGTATGTGTGTGTCTGTGTGTGTGTATATATATATATATATATATATATATATATATATATATACACACACACACACATATATATAATTAATGCTAAAGAGATGGGAATTAATATTACATACATTTAACTAGAGGAGGCCCAGTGCATGAAATTCATGCATGGGGGTGTGTGTCCCTCAGCCCAGCCTGAACCCACTCCAATCTGGGACTCCTCGAGGGATGTCCCGCTGCCCGTTTAGGCTCCCTGGTGTGGGCCATCTTGTTTGCCCTGAAGGCTGTCCTGAATCAGGGTGAGGGTTCCCTTGGAGTGTGGGGCAGCCTGGGCAAGGGGCCTGTGGTGGTTTGCAGGTCAGCCACGCCCCCCGGTGACCAAGCAGAGGCCCTGGTTTCTGGGATTTATTTCTCTTCTATAATTGAAACTTTGTAGCCTTGAGCAGAGGCCTGGGCCAGCCAGGGTGTGCAGGAAGCTTGGCTTCCTCCATTGCCGGGGAAATCCAAACCTCCTGCTCGCTCTATGGCCACAGCCATTTTTGTTGGGATTTATTTATCTTCTATATTTGAAACTTTGTAGCCTTGAATGGAGGCCTGGGTCGGCCAGGGTGTGCAGGAAGCTTGACTTCCTCCGTTGCCGGGGAAACCCAAGCCTCCTGCTCGCTCTGTGGCCGCAGCCATCTTGGTTGGTTTAATTTGCATACTCGCTCCTGATTGGCTGGTGGGCATGGCTTGTGGGTGTAGCAGAGGTATGGTCAATTTGCATATTACTCTTTTATTAGATAGGATGAGGAAATGGTTGCTCAGAGGGACTCAATAACTTGCTGAAGCACAAAATTTCAAACTAAGTTCTGGTTAACTACAGAGACACAACTATTAAAGCTAATGGTAGTAAAGGATAAAAGAGGAAATGTATTAGTATATATAGGTATAATGTATTAAAATAAATTTTGAAAACATTGAATAATTACTTATGTATAATATATATGTTTTATTATAATATATGCTATCTGAATTGCTTATGCTTTTCTTGCCATATCAGAATCTTGATATTTGTAATTTTATACTTCTCCTACTAAACTTAATCATTTGTCATAACCATAGTTACTAAAAGAAAATGTGTATTTGGAAAAAAAAATTTTATAATTAGTGTAAAATAAATAAAAAGCTGATTATTATAAGACAATATCATATAGAGATATTTAGAGGTAAACTTGCATCTCCCATGGTCAGATGAATATAGAACAGTTTAAGAAGAAAAACAAGACTTTGATCTGAAGTCATTTGTATTATTATCCAAAGTTTAAATTAAAAAAAATTAGCGATAGTTATAAAATTTTAAATCAGAAAATAACAGATTATAAAACCTTTTAATGTTAATTAATGTGAAATTAAATTTCTAAATTAAGCATTTCTCTTATTATTGATACGTAATTTTTGGACTGGAACCCAGCTTCTTTGTCCGCCGTAATTGAAGAATGAATCCACAGACAGAAAGTGGTATAGCAAAGGTGGAGATTTATTGAAGAACAAGTACAAACTCCCACGTGGTGAGAGGGAAATAGTCCCACAGAATGGACTCCCACATAGGGAAGGGGGAAAGGGTCCCACTGAGTTCCTTTTCCCAATGGCTTATAAAGGCTGCAGATCCTGGTGCCTTGATATCCCTTCTGATTGGTCACTATTCCCTTAAACTGGTTACTATAGTAACTCCTGGGTTCAAAGGTCAAACCTCACATGGGACATGTGAGGTTCTCCCCCCTCCTCCCCTCTTGGCTTTCTTCTCCTCCTTCTGAATGAAGGGCTTCCTTCCCTTTATTTTGTAAATATAGACCTTTCTTGGCTACTTCCAGTTCCCTTGTCTTATGGAAATATACCTTTTGCTTCTTCCTAGTCACTGAAATGTAACTGCACATGGCTTCCTTGTGTTATGGAAATGTACCTCCTCCCTGTGTTTTTTCCATGGACCCCAATTCTAACAAATCCCTAAGCCTGCCTATATTTCCCTAAAATTCCTGCTATTTCAATCAGTGAGGCACATGTTGGTTATATGTAAATCATCTTTTTAACTCTCAAGTAAATTGTAATGAAACTGGTTTGATGTTTATTTAATAAATACATGGAGGAGCCCAAGAAATTGCAGTTCTTTATTTCAGAAATGTAAAGATCTGTTTAGTTTGTAAGATAAACTCTCTTTACATGTATTTTCCTACCTTTAGCATGTGCAAAACATTCTGATAGGATAGAAGGGGCAGAGTGATGTCAACTATTCCTGTTTTAATTTACTTCAGTCTTGGGAGCTTCTGAACATACATACATTGCTTCATATTTTCCAAAGCTCTGAAATTGATTTTTCATGTATTATTTGATTATTATTTCCATTAAACCTAATCCACAAAAGTATATTAAAGAAAAGTGATGGTCTTAAATAATTAATTCTCCATTCTCTTTAATATGTCACAAAAGATATTGTCATTAAGGATAGTGTTGTCAATACATGATGCTAGGAAAACTGAATATCCACACATAAAATAATAAAATTGCATCTTTAACTTACACCATACACAAAAATCAACTCAAAAAGGATTGAAGAATGAAGCTTAAAATTTGAAAACATACTACTAGTAGTATAAAACAGGGGGGAAACTCCTATTCAGTGGCCTTGGCAATACTTTTTGGATGTGACACCAAAAATTTAAAAAAAGGGCTGGGGGGGCGGTGGAGCAACAAAAGCAAATATTAACAAATTCGAAAACAAAACATTTATTTATTTTTTAAATTTTATAATCAATGATTCAAAGACAATGCCTAGATCCATTTAAATAAAATTTTGTATACTTCCCTAAATTTTGTGAGATTTAAAACAAAACATGAGATTTGTTCCTCAGGGCCTTACAATCTTTTCAGTTTAACAGTGTTAATTACCTGCCCTAGATTCTTATCTTTTCAAGTTTAAAAGCCAGTTTTTAGTTTTCTGTGTCAGTGCTTACTTCCTCCTTGTATCTGAAATAATACCTGATGCATCAAAGCCCTAGTCTTGCTAGGGAAGCCACTTCCATACAAACATCATTGACTCATATGGAAAAAAAAATAATGTAAAAATACAGGGAGAGGAGATTGACGAATCTCAGAGGGGAGTGGGGGGGAGGGCAGGAAGAAATTAACCAAATAATTTATATGCATAACCCATGGACACAAACAATAGTGTGGTGGAAGCCTAGGAGGGGGGTGGGAAGAGGTCAATGGGGGATACAAGGGAACATCTGTAATACTTTCAACAATAAAGATAAATAAATTAAAAAATATAGGAAGGGACACATATGTACACTCTTACCAGGACAGAATATATTACCTCATCTTCATATATATATCTTTTTCACTACAAACTAGTAGCCTCACAAAGATCAAACTCTAAGATGCAGCATGAAATTCAAATTGATAGATCCTCCCTTCCCCCAACTGGTGGGCGGAGTATGACGCAACCTGTGTCTGAGGCCAGAACATTCCTGAGACATTGAACAACCAATCAGCACGTGCCGAGTGCCCTGGGCCCCACCCCTTCCCGTTCCTCCCCTCAAAAGGTGTGTTCAACTCTGCACGTGTTGCTGTTCTCCCCTGTGAGACAGCCCGGGCTGGGTCCTCCTTCTCCTCTAATCCTGGTTTTTCTACCCTCTTTCGTAATGAATCTCACTCGTTAGTGCGGAATAAACTTCCCCTTTTAATTTGTCTTGGTCCCCAACTCCGTTTCCTGCCCCTTGAACCTTACAAAAATATTATGAGACATTTTTAGAAACGGAAAATGCTTTCCTTTAACCACTGTTATTATTTTTATAAACTCAGGGACAAGTACATTGGGGTGCTTTGCAGCACAGAATTTGGTTATGACCCCTCAAATGCACCCCCCAAAAATGTGTGCAGTCACTGTGTGCAGTGCAGCTCAGTTCTATTTAACTAGCTGGCTAGGTGTCTAGTTATCTATTATCTTCTACACTTTTCAATTACATTTTACTCAGTAGAAGTCTGGTAAATCTGTTGTGTTTGTGATTGAACTTTGCACAGCTGGTGCAAGAGAAGATTAAGTTGCCCCAACACTAACTGAATGATGGATGGCCAAGGTTTCCATATAGTAAAATGCAGTTTTATTATATAATTACCAGTATTATATGCAGCACTATGTCTATTTCCTGACTATAAATTGAAGGGTTGTACTGTCTGAGTTATGAAAGAAATTATAAACTAATTTGTAGAAGGAAAAAAAAAACAAACATCTTTTATGAATAGGCTAGAGGCTCTACTAAGAAAGGAACAATTTATTTCCTTCTGTTTTGTAGCTATTTATAAGATCAAGAGAAAATGAAAGTATTTTCATAGTCCATAGTCCTTTACAAAAATATTTATGTCTGCAATTCTATATTTTTAAAAAATGCAATGCTATAGTTTTTGTCATGTTCAGGAGAAAAGTAAAATATAAAATTTCCCATAAATGTATCCTCTTTAACTTGATATTAAACAAAGCATTAATTTTATTAGCATATTTTGCATATGATGAAGTACATTTTTATGTTTTCTAAAACATTCCAGTTCTTAGATCTCAAAGAAAATTTTAGAGATATTTGATAACTCTTCATAGGTGGGACAATAAATAAATGATTACTCTGAAAAACGATGTCTACTTCTAACTTGTTTCCCTTGGAATCTTACTTCTTTCTGAATCACTCATTCAAATTCTGCCATTACTTTCAGCCTCACTTTATTTTTATTTATCTATTAATATATTTTTATTGATTTCAGAAGGGGAAAGGGAGAGAGAGATAGAAACATCAATGATAAGGAATCATTGACCAGCTGCCTCTTGCACAACCCCCACTGGGGATGGAGCTCACAACCCGGGCATGTGCCCTTGACCTGAATAAAACTTGGAACTCTTCAGTCCGCAGGCTGACACTCTATTCACTGAGCCAAGCCAGCCAGGGCTCAGCCTCACTTTAAATAGGAGTTGATCCTGGGATTGGGTGAATTAGGTGTAAAACATGAGGGATTGGGATGTGGCAGCTTGATCAAACTGAGGAGTGCATGCTTTATCTAAAAGCATCCATAAGTGTTTTTACAGATTGTTCAGGACAAGTAGCAAATGTCTATGAGATTTTTTTACTGTCAGCTGTTATTATTTTTGTTTTAATTCCCTAAGGTGACATAAAATCTTAGAGAAGAACAGTCAGTTGTATATATATCCATATTTCTGATTTTTCCACCCATTGGTCTTTCTTCTTTCCTGATAATCTAACATTCTTTTTATCATTTCTTTCTGTTTGAAGCACTTCCAATAGCCAATGTTTAGGTCTGCTAGTGATAAATTCATTGTTTCCCTTCAATTAAGAATATCTGAAAGACTAAAGTTGGTGGAGCAGAGGCATGCTAAAGAGCCATCTCAGATGGTAAATAAAAACAAAATTCAATTTATTTAAGGAAATGGGTTAGGCAATGGGAATATCCAAAGGGAAGGGCTAAAAATAGACTTAGGACAGTGAAACACAGAAAGGCATAGAAGAAGCAACAGGAAAGCCTAGGCTGGGCTGCTTTGGATCACTGAGAAGTCAGAGAAAAGGGGGCCTTGGAGACAGGTTTAGCCTGGGACAAACTGCCCCTGCCCAATGCTCCCTGGTTGCAAGTCTCATGGGATCTCTTAAAGGTTGGGGGATACGTGCCTATGGGGGAAGGAGAGGGAAAGGAATGGCATGAGTGTGCACCTTGGAGGGAGCGCACACACTGGGTCTTTTGTCCTGAGCACATTTATCTCTTTCTTGCAGGTGGAAATCTTAGGGGAGGTCTTAGGGGAGTGTCTCAGTAGAATAGTCATTAGCCTTCCAGGTGTGTCCTTTCAGGGTTGTGGTCTCCACTGATTGGTTGGTGCCAGGGCAGGGAGTCATTAGTCAATGTAGGTGGTCCTGAGGCAGCCAAGGCATTACTAGTCTGGTTTTGCTGCTTTTCTGGGCCTAGAGCTGAAACACAACTGAGGCTTAGATGTTATCTTTAGGGAGGAAAAGGTCAGGGGGGTTTAAACTGCATGACTAGCAATATGAAAGATCAGGGTTCCAAACCGCAAGACCAGTGATATGCTAGGGGAGGACAGGTTACGCTGGGGGTGAGGTTCTTGTTTTCCCAGTTTTGCCCCTTTGCTAGGCACCTGGGGCTTTCGGCCCAGGTGAATTTCTGTACCTGGCCCATTGTCCTTGCTCTGCTCAGGTCTAACAATGTTTTTACTCCACCCTCATTCCTAAAGGATTATTTTGTTGGGTAGAGAATTCTGGACTGAAAGTTTTTTTCTTCACCACTCGAATGGTATGTCACTTCTTTTGGCCTCCTTGGCTTTAGATTAGACACTTGTCATTAGAATCAGTGTTCTCTATAGTTAATGTGCCATCTCTTTCTGGTTGCTTTCAAGATTTTTTCTTTGTCTTTGTTTTTTGTGGTTTTTTTTCAGAAGTTTAATTATAATGTGTTTGGCATAGAAGTATTTGGATTTATTCTGTTTGAACTTTCTCAATTTCTTAAATCTGTTGTGCTTTTTTGCCAAATTTTGAAGTTTTGCACAATATTTTGTTTACTCTTTCAGCCTGATTCTCTTTATTCTCTTTCTGGGACTTTAATGACATGATATAGCATCTTTGGTTTTCATCACACTCATTTTATAGTCTCTGCTATTATTATTTTTAATCTGTTTTCTCAGTTATTAAGATTGGATAAATCTATTGATCTGTTGTCAACTTCCCTGATTCTATTTCTGTAATTTCTATTCTACTATTGAATCCGTTCAGCATGCTTTTTATCTTTTTTACTGTATTTTCTAGATTTACAATTTCTACTTACTTCTATTTTTATAACTTACATTTCTTTGCTAATTTTAAATTTATAGTGTTTATTTTAAGAGACTGTGTAGATAATTGTTAAAACATTTTATGACTGCCCTAAAAATTCTTATTGACTTCTTCCATTTGGTTATTTGATTCACCTTGTTGTTATTTGATTTTATTTTCTCCTCAAAGCTGCGAATTTTCTGGTTCTGAGTGATTTTCTATTGTATCCTGATCATTTTGTTTGTTATGTAGAGACTTCCTGTCCTACTTATATCTGTTATTTTACCAAGTACTTACTTTGTTTAAGCTTAGCACAAAGTAGGTATTGGTCTACTTTGTGGGCTCTGGTTCTAAAAACAGTTTAATTTTTAAAGACTTTTCAAGGTTATTTTGGTCTAATTAGTCTATCTCTTGTGGTTGTGACTGCCTAAGGGGGAGTGAGGACTGTCTCCAATCCTGGTGAAAGGAATTTTTGGGACAGGACAGGCAGTTTTAGGGAAAAGGGGGGTCCATGGGAGAGGAATGCATATGTGAAGGGAAGGTGATAGCTCTAAGGCACCAGAATGCTTCTCTTACTTTCTTAAAGTATAGAGAAATGTTACCAGAGGAAGGAATATATTCACAAAGGATAATGGAATGTTGCAAGATAAGGAGGAGAGACAGAGGAGGGCATCATGTGGGCTTTGGACTTTGAAACTAATACTCTGCAGCGGAGTGACCAATGAGGAAAGAACAGGGGTCATAAATTAAGGAAGTGTCCAATTAGAAAGGGTCATGTTCAGACAAAGAGCTACAGCCTTTATAAATCCAGAGACAAAGAGATTCAAGAGAATTTTGGATTGATTTTTTTCCCTATGTTAGAGAGAGAGAGAGAGCAGGCTTTTCCATTTAGAGACCCCTCTCCAGGGAGTTCCCCTTTGGGGACCACTCCCCAGGAAAAGTTTAAATTCATAAATTATAACTCATGATCATTGCAAAAGTACATAATTAATGTGAAGCACAAAGATACACTGAAATGTGCATGTAAAGAGTCACAAATGAAAAGATATGTCCATGTATGAAATTTTATGTGGTATGTAGATTAATGATAACAGGTGGAATGTGTGTGCCCAAGGACTAGGATAAAAAATGTGTTGTGAGTATTTGCTATGACTGGATTATAAGTCAGATAATATATAACAATATTTTAAAAAATACACTTTTGTTCCATAGGATTATATACTTTAGCAAATTACATGATTTTACTAATTCCTTCCAGCCTAATTAAAGGACCAAAACAACAACAATAACAAAAACATTTCAACTAATATACATTGAATCTGACTATATGTAAAGTTGTATGCTAAGCAGTGGTTGATTCTAAAATAAGAAAGACATGGCCTCCAACATGGGAAAAATTAATAGACCACTAAGTGGAGTAAGATAAGAATCTTCAAATGTATATCATGACTAAAATTTTTGATCAGCAAAGCAGATCCTGAAAGTAAATTAGGACAAATAATTTTATTCAGTAAGTACTGATAAAGAGATTGGCATCTAAGCTAAAGCAGCAGCAGCAGAGTGATGGCTGGTCACAGACCCTCAAAAGATCTCACATCTCTTTAGTTTAGTTGGCAGACTCTCAGTGTGAAAAAATTGAGAGTCTCATATTGGCTTCTTGATTATTCTCTTGCATACTAGTATATATATACATACTAGAGGCCCAATGCACGGAATTTGTGCAAGAGTAGGCCTTCCTTTCCCGGCTGCTGGCACCTGCTGCCCTCTGGCACCTGGTACTGGGCTTCCCTCGCAGCCCTGGCTTCATCTGGAAGGTCATCTGGAAGGACATCCGGAACGATATCCGGTCTAATTAGCGTATTACACTTTATTAGTATAGATATATATCTATAATTCTAAAAAACACTATTGATTAAACTAAGTTATTAGAACTAAACATGCTGTCTGTGTGTATTGTAAGAAAGAATACTGTTTATTTAACTTATTTATGTTGCTGCAATCTTTTCTGCAAATATGAGCTACTTTAAGTAACCTTTCAGATTTACAATAGTGTTACCAATGAAGTATGGTAGTAATCATCTCCTGTAGAAACTGCTGTTTGGGTTCTGTACTTATTTGTTTGCTAAAACAATAGAAAGTTATTTTGATTTTCTGAACGTATGTATGCTATCCCAATACTCCATTGATGATGGTTTTAATATCCCATTGATTGTGATCTCACTGGTCATCAAAGCACATTCTTCTGGGAACCAGGACAGTTCAATTATCCTAAATTGTTTCAGTAGCTACAGATAACTGAGTTTCGGTTGACTCAGTGGTCCTGGAATCAGAAGAGCACAAATTATCCTAAATTGCCTCAGTAGCTACAGATAGTGCATTCCTATTGACTCAGTGATCCCAGAATCTGGACAGCACAATTATTCTAAATTGCCCAGTTGGTCCCAGATAATGTGTTTCTGTTGATTCAGTGATTCGTAGATACTTTAGATAACTAATTTGCTCAATCTCGCTTCTGTAAAATGCTTTTTGCGAAACAGGTTCCTCATTCCAGACCCAAAGATGTAATCGAGACCTTTGTGATATTCTGCCAATATAAGCCAGATGTGGCAAGCTGTTCGGGGCTGTGAGGTCTGGAGCGCTTTTGCTCCCTCGTATGCAGCCGGCTTTTAATAAATGACTCCATAATTCGACATTTTGAGGTGTCCTTTGTAAGATGGGGGCTACACTACAACACCATTACTTTTATGAAAACTACTTTTATGAAAATATTTTTATGAAAAATACTTCTCAAAAACTCTCTGATTTTAATATTCGATACCCTTTTCAATTTGCACTCAGAGTCCCACTTCTAGACCTTACCAATGATATCAACTTAAATAGAAGGTATTTGATCTATTCCAATCCTAGATTTTAGGGCACAGTTCTTCATTTTCATTGTATATATCTAAAAGAACTCTATCTTTTCAGGCATGTACATAACCTACAAAAATGATCATTAGATATTAATCCATTTCTGAGTACCACATTCTTACAATTGAGATTCTTATTAGTTTATTTTATTAATCTGTTTCTCAGTTTATTTTTCTTAACTGGTTTTGATCTCCACTGAACCAGTTTGGTAACTAAGATCCAGACTCTATGGAGAAAATAGTACAATGTCAAATGGCTTGTTGCCTTTTTTCCAACTATCATCAGTCTAGGTTCCTTGATTTTGCAATATCTAGTTGTATGGTTGAAAGAACTCAGTTTGAGAGTGAGTTAGATCTAACTTTAATCTTCAGCTCTACAGAGTCTAGCTGTGAGACATGCTCTGTGATGATAAATATATCCGTCAGTATCCAGTATGGGAAAATAAAGCACACCAGTTATTCTAACAGAGGTAAATTAATATTTTAAATAATACTAATTAGATGTAATTTTGTTAACTAGATAACTTCAAGGGTAATAAGAGCACTTTAAGGTGTCATAGAGGTGGAAACTGCAGGGATTAGGTATCCTCTTAGATCTGAAGAAAAATGGCAAAAGGAGGGAATTATTAAAACTTAGGAACTTAGAAAGGGGCCTCATGGAGCCCTCTTTGTTCTTTTGATGAGGTGTCTCTGAACTCATAGAGGTGCCCCATTAGCTTGGGGCATGGGCCATAAGAGCGGTGGCACCAGCTGACCTGCCCTGGTGTCCAATGTAGGTGTCTCTAAGTGTTGGAAAACCTGCAAACTGGACTCGCCTCCTGCCACAGAACGGAAGGGCTCTGAAGAATGAGGAAGCCCTGCTGGAGTGACCTTCAAAAGAACCATGGGAGTCAGGAAGTCCACAGAAAACCCATAAGCAGCAGAATAAAAGAAGAGGACACACCTTTTTCCTTCTCAAACTGCAGTCTCCTTTCAGGTCGCCCTACTTTAAGAGACTAGCAGGGAGCTATTTGGCAAAGCAAAAATGCAGTTTGCTGATTCCCAGTGGCAGCCTCACAGAGTAGAGTACAGAAGAGTAGTTATTTGAAAATGGAAGACTAATAACTAAAACATTTGAACAGTATAAAATATATAACATATATCATGACAGACAATATGTGAACAGTACTAATAATGATGGCGATGATGATGATGTTCATAAACTGCACATCTTTACTCTGCCTGGAGGTTATTATACCCTTTGAACATATTTAATCTTGACATTAGACTGCATCTGTTGTCAGCACCTGAACTAATCAACTTCTTGGACTTTGCCACTACTTAATGTTGCTTTAAGTAGCCACTTGTGTTAAACCATATCCTGAGGTTTGAATGGAAAAGCAGGTCTAAGTTTCTGAAAAGTGTATAAAGATATAAATAAAATATACTTAGCTCCAATAGAATTGTCTTTTAGTTCTTCAGTTGCAATTCATGATTATTACATGGGAATCCCATTGAAGTAGTGACAAGTTGTAGGAGTGTAGGAGCATTGTATATTTCCGATTAAACCTCAGTCTACTAGTGGATGTATGTCCCAGTGCTGTGACCTTCACAGTGCATCTCTATTGATGTTTTCTCCTGTACCATGTTTCCTTCTCTGGATGAAGTGATCCCAGTCCTTGCAGCTTTTATCTCTGTTGACTATTGCCTCTCCCCCCAACCCCTACCCCTTAGGTGAAAGGGAAAGTTGGAGGTGGCTAGAATGGAGAGGAATTTCCTTCCCCCAATACCCATAAGTTTTAGAGTTGTGCTCTGGCAAAGTCCTTTACCACTGGAGTATAGGCATTTTGTATATAGAATATTCTGTGTGTATTTTACAATGGTTGCTGCTAGTGGCAAAATGGCACCAGGTGTTATGCCAGTGGAGTAAGAGCAGACCTTGGTTCAGTAACCTCAGTAGTTGAGTTCTGGCTAAAAAATAATTCAGAATTAAGACTCAAACTACAAGAGGAAATTTATTTAAAAAGTTACAGAGGTAGAAGAAGTGAGTCATAGAAGAAATGGGCTCAGGAAACAAGTTACAGAGGCAAAGAATGGCCCTTAGAGCTTGTCCTATAGCTTCAGTCTTCAGTGGTCAAGCTAATGACCTATTGCTGTGCCCTTCATGTTCCCAGCAGCCATGGTCTTTTAAGAAGCCTCATGGGGAGAGGGAAGCCACTCCTAGAAGGAAAGGGAGAGTTTTTGTTAAGCCATCTGAGTCTTTCATGGAATTTAATAATGAGGAAGAGATGGTTAGAGGAGTATAGAAGAAACGGAGGGCAGCCCCTTTTGGTCAGTCCCTTTCTCTGGTTTAAGGGACTTTAGGGAATATGCAGAAAAGGCGTTTTAAAAAACAGGGAACCCTGAGGGGTCAGAGAAGACCCCTGGTTTCCTACATAGATCAGCTGGGCAGGCCAGACAGAGACAGCACACCAGCCTCTGGGTGCAAATCCTGTCATCCATTTCTAGGAATATAAAAATATTGTTGGGCACCTCTGGGTCAGTAGGGAGCTTTGGTGAAGGAGGTAAGAAGAAAAAGAGAAGATGGAGGAGAAAAGGTAAGTAAGTGCAGACAACAAAGTAAAGGGTACAGCAGGGCATTTGAGGAAAAAGGAAATGTAGGGTGTTGGCCCTGAGCAGCTTCAAAGCCTTCCTTAGTTCAGAAGTATTTGCAAGTAAAAACTTTCTATGTATTGTATATCTGCAGGGATATTAATGGGGACTAGGGGGTGGGAGTTTCTGGCCTCTGAGGCACAATTCCCCATGCTAATTTTAGTTTTATTTTGATATCTGAGGAGTCTGAACAACATTTGTAAGGATATTTATTGTAGAGTGGGTTGAAGTGTGCTGCTTGTGGGTTGAACTCCAAGGGGCTGTCACTTCCTGAACGATCTCAACCCTCTTATATGTCTCAGTTTCTCTCCCTGGCAGTCTGTTATAACTGTGAGGACTCAGAGCACTAGGTAACCACGCTTTCTGTGTGCGTCCCACGTCAATTATTTAATTACAGTTGAGTTGGAATTCTTTATGAGGCTTCTGCACACATTGTAAGGGATGCCCTCTGACACTTCCACGGAGATTCTTTGTCACCAAGATTCGAGCTGGAGGGAGGAATTGTCCCTTATCTTCAGAGCTTAATGAGTTCAGGCTCTCATTTATCCAGCAAAAGGTTTTGTTCATTCTCTCAGAAAGCAATTCCAATTCAGGATGTGGCTAAACAATTATTGTATTACACAGTTTAAACTGCCTTAAGTATAATTTAATTTGCTTGTACATATAAGATATAGGACATAATTTTTTAGTTTGTTTTTTCACTCTTTCCAAACTTGGTGACCCCTGGACATTTTGGCACAGATATCATGGTCAAACTTTGGGTCCAGTTACTTTTACACTGTTTCTAGACCTAGTGCACTGTAAATTTACAACACTTGGAACTATCACAGCATTGGGTAAATCAGACTACAATGCCATTATCACAAGAAGAATTGTTAACAGTAGGGTGTCTCCTGTGTCCGCACCCATTGCCAGTGGAAGTGGCTACTTGGGGTGCTACTGGAATAAGAATTTTCTGAGCTTCCCACAGGAGGATGAGGTATTGTGGAAAGCTTTATTACTGTGGAATTAAATCCCCGAGTTTCCAAGATCCCATCTCCCTCCATTCTACCATGGAAAAAGTCCCATTTTGTCTTCAGCAGATCTAGAATCAGAGCCAGTGACCAGAGTGTCCACTCCATATTTGCACAGTCCAGATCAGCATCCAGCTAGGTTAGCTTGTGTTCCCAGCTGCAGTTCATCGTGTGTGGGGTCTGCATGGCCATGGTTTCCAGGACCACATGGCTATGGAGGCACATGGCATGTGTGTTTAATAGAGCAAGCAAGACACACAGAGAGAACTCCTTTGTCTGGGGATTATGTATTCCCAAACTTTCTCAGGCTTGCATTGGGGTCTACCCTCCTAGTCAATGATCTTTGTTCCCAAGTTGGATGGACAGGCAAGCACCTTCCCTACCTCATCCTAACTTCACTGCACATGCACTCATTGTCCCCTTCTCCCAGTTATTTGCAGAGAATGGACAGGTGGTTCCCTAGGGTTTTTTGGTGAAGCTGCCCAGCTGACCATGCTTGTAATGTCTGGTTTTCCCTTTGTTTCTTCCTATCATTAATATTAAGAACCAGATAGTTATGATGGTAACAGAATGAATTTGAAGCTTTCATTCTAGAAAGATATAGACGTGTCCTGGATTTGTGATAAGTCTTAGGTGATCGCATGCAAGGACAATTCCTTTTGATAAGCTTGTGAGACAAGCTGTTGAAATTCATAAAAATTATGCACAGTCTCCTCCAGAAATTGATTAGTTTAATCTCAAATCTATGATGTGCTACTCTGTATATAATTTAACAAGGATACGTTAGAAAGTATAATTTGCTACTTTTGGACTTCCAGTTGATTTCATAAATATATACATTAAAAGGAACAACTTACATGGATGCAGAGTGTCTATATACTTCCTAACCTACAGGTGATGCCAGTGTCACAGTGTGTACTCATATCTTATGGCTCCATTTAGAAAGGCAAACTCAGATACAAAAATAATTTAGATATTTAGATGATGGCATTTGATAGGAAAGTAATGAACCTATTTTTAGGAAAAACCTTTAAAATGTAATAATCTCACAAAAATTCAAAAATTACAAGTTTTCTTTTTTTCTGGTTTAAATATTGGGTCCTAAAATTAAAATTTCTCTTCTCTTCCTAGAAATCAAGCACAAAAAGAACAAAACCGAATACAATGTTACTATGACAAAATAATGCATCAAGACAAAATACAAATATAGATATATACCAACATATTTAAATAAAGTAGAGGGAAGTCTTGGAGGAATGCAGGAGAAGTAAAAAATAATAAATAATGGAAAGAGAAATAACAATGTGTTTTGATTTGTTTGTTTTGTTTTATTTCAGATAAAAGAAATCATATGGAGAGTGTTGGGTTTCATATGAGTGAGATGAAACACTAAACTTCTTACTTGGGATAACCTGTTGTTATAAGAAGTTTCTTGGATGTAGTTTAGCTCCTGGAGTCAGAGAACTAGTAATAAAACAGGAATCACACATATATACATATTCATAATGTAAGCACTCTGTCTCTTGACAGCAAATGGGAAGAGAATGTTTACATTACAAGCAATCCCTAGTTGCTCATTTCCATTAACTGGGAAGGAATAAAAGTTAATTTTATCCTATATAATAAAAGGCTAATATGCAAATCAACTGAACAGTGGAACTACTGGTTGCAATGATGTGCACTGACCACCAGAGGGCAGACGCTCAACACAGGAGCTGTTCCCTGCAGGTCAGTGCACTCCCACAGGGGAAGCACCTCTCAGCCAGAAGCCAGGCTCACGGCTGGCAGAGTGCAGCGGTGGTGGCTGGAGCCTCTCCCGCCTCCACAACAGTGCTAAGAATGTCCGACTGACGGCTTAGGCCCGCTCCCCATGGGCCTAAGCTGTCAGTCAGACATCCCCAGAGGGCTCCCGGACTGCAAGAGGGTGCAGGCCGAGTTGAGGGACCCCCTCGAGTGCACAAATTTAATGCACTGGGCCTCTAGTTAAATAATATTACTACTGTCCTCAGATCATGATTCAGCACTAATACCAAAGGCATTTTTTCAGAAAAATATTTTTTTTTTCTGGGTAGTTCCTTAGCAACAAAGACCATAGCAATACCAAAGGAGGCTTCCTTGAACCTTGTTAGGGAACTTTGATTGATATTACAGAACTGGCATTGGGAGTAAGACTCCTCACAGTGGCTATGACCTTTGTCATCATCTGATTTTTCTAAGGAGTCATTACAACTGCTTTTTCACCCAGTAGCAACCTATGCCAGAGATGAGATTTTTTTTCCTGAGTTACAGAAAACAGAAAATAGGTGTATAGCAAAATGAAGGAATAAGACATTGTTGGTTCTTATAAGCAAAGAAAGGGCTTTAGGTGAGACTATCTGCTGCCCTATAATCTTTTGGGTTGATTTTTTTAAATTAATAAATAAACTAGGCAATATATTCACATACATAGTTAATATAAATTATACAAAACAGTAAAATGATTAAGAAATTGCTAGGATTTATTTACAATTAATTAAACCTTATTTTGAAAGATTCGTATTTGTGTGGTTTATGAGGAAAAAATACAAACATTACTCAAAAGGTAAGTTGATAAGCTAATTACAAGACTGATTTTAAAGTAAATGTGTAGCATTTCAACATGTATCATATTTTCTTATATATTTTTTGTTAATCCTCAACTAATGATATTTTTCCCATTGATTTTTAGACAGAGTGGTAGGAAGGGGGAGAGACTGAGAGAGAGAAACATCAATGTGAGAGAGACACATCTATTGGTTGCCTCCTGCATGTGCTCCAACAGGGGCCAGGGATCGAGACTGCAAGTGAAGTGCATGCCATTGATTAGAATGGAACCTGGGACCTTTCAGTCTTTGGGCCGACACTCCTACCACTGAGCCAAAGCAGCTAGGGCAACATGTATTATATTTTCAAGTTTTCCATTTGCTTTAGATTAAGGACTAGTCACAATGTTTTCTGTGATTACAGATTTGCAAAGCTTTGGGTATGCAGTGCTTGTGTGGGAAGGTGCCTTGCTTTTATCCTTTATATACCATCTATCTTGTATAAGCATCTGAATATAATTTAAATTGACATTCTTTTTTTAGTTGAGAGCAATACTCTCAGTTTATACTGTAAACTATGGCACACAAAAAATCTATTTGTAGCAGAAGCTTGTTGGAGATCAATTCCACACAGTCTCAACTATTTTCCTCACTTTCTCTGTATTATTGAGGTTGAAAATCTAAGTAATTGCTTCTCCAGCCTCCTTTATCATGCAGTACATACACTCTGGCTACTAAAATGCAAGCAGAAGAAGGCTGGAGGTTTTTAGGAAAGTGTCTGTTTTCCTTGATAAAATAGAATGGGAACTATTGGCACATCCACCACCAAACTGCTTTTGTCCCCTCTTTCATCATTCTTCCCACCTGGAGACGCAGCAGCAATCTTAAGTCCATGAATCAGAGGCCCAGGGAAATGGCATTGTTAAGCAGCTAAAACTACACCAGCAGTTTCTCTTTCCAGGCTTCTTATTAAGGGAGAAAAAAAAAAAAGTAATTTGTTTTAAGGTTCTTAACACCTGATTTTCTATTATTGCAGGCTAGATATACCTTATTAATTCAACATAATTATTTGGTTTTTAATGAGTGATTGATTTACTGTTTTCTGTATATTGGTTTATTCTTCTTGCATAGATTGTAATTTTAAGAAGAGAATTTTGGTTTTCTTTTGTTTGTCCAAAGAGCTGCATAGCAGATTAGACAAGACACTTGGCAAGTGTAATAAATAACTTGATATTATTTACTCCAAAGCATGGATTCTCAACCTCAGCACTATTGACATTTCAGGCTGAAGAACTCTTTGTTAGGGGAGGGAAAGGGACTGTCCTGTGCATTGTAAAAATTTTAGGAACACCAGTAGCATTCCCCTCCCAGATCGAATAACAGAAAGTCTCCAGATCTGCCAAATACCCTCTGTGGGGGGAAATAAATAAATAAAAAATCACTCCAGGTAAGAACCAAAATATCTAAAGCATTTGGCTAAGATAATAATGAGGGAAGCTGGGCAGCAGCTTTGGGTGCGGGAGGCCCCTGTGGTTGTTTCTAATGGGAAATACATCTCAGAGATGCTCTTAGGACTCCCTAGGGCCCCATCCCAATGTTAGACTGGTTTCCATGGAGATAAGGCACGGAGGCTCCCTGTGAGGTTGGAGAGCACCTCATGGGTCTCCAGTTGGCATCTATCCACCCCCGGCTCACGCCCCCCTCAGCCCTGTTGGCAGCAGCAACACTGAAATGCTGCATTTCCACCTAATTCTGGGCGTATCAATGAGTCTTTCAGAATCCTTGATCATTAAAAAATAAATATTTTTTAAATGAGGGAATTGACCTTCATGTTTTTATTCTGTAGTGTATATGGTAACTATTGTCTGTATTGAAATTAGTTTTGCAGTACATATATTTTGATCTATGAAATTGCTGTCTACAAATGATGCAAAATAAACTTTAAGTGAAACTTGCAAAGAAATGCTGAGGTGTAAGGCTGTGTTTACGTGACGTGGAAAGCACAGGTTAAGTCTGTTAAAAATAAACATTGAAGCAAAGTTTTAAATAGTTGTTTGGCATTGCATAGCATTCAGGGATCACAAAGGGACAAACCTGGATGATATCAATGACCAAGTAGGGAAAGGAAGTCTGTGGCACAGCTTTAGGATTTCCACTCCAATAGAGACCTGTAGTGTTGGAGATCAACCCAAACACATTATTCTAGCTACAGGTACTTAAACACAAATAATATTTAGGTATATTCAGCTGCCCTTTCCCAACTCCTAAATAGTTTTGTCTACAGGGGGCTACATAGCTATTGCATGTTTAACTGGGTGCTTTGGCATTAATTGTCAACCTTTGGTTCTATTCTCTTTGAGCTGGCTCATGTGGACAATCTATATATTTAAATTATGCTTTAAACTGTGTACCAGGAAATCATTTCTTTTTCACCTAGATGCTAGGCTGTGTGTTTTAGTCACAGAGAGACAATAATTCTCAAACCAATCCCACAGATATTCTACTCCATTTAAATAAAATAATAAAATACATTACTGGTAGATGATGATTTAAAATGGCTTTTAGCCCTAGCTGATGTGCTCAGTGGATAGAGCATCAGCCTGTGGACTGAAGGGTACCAGGTTCGATTCTGGTCAATGGCACATGCCCAGGTGGATGGCTAGATCCCAGTTGGAGGCGTGCAGGAGGCAGCCAATCAATGATTCTCTCTCATCATTGATGTTTCTATCTCTCTCTCCCTCTCCCTTCCTCTCTGAAATAAATAAAAATATATTTTAAAAAATAACCTAAGCAATAGGAGTAACCATAAAGATACAATTGAAGCATATTGACCCTAGTTAAATATTATTATTATGTAAAGTGGTGGTTTTAAAACAACTAAAACCAATGTAACTCAAAGAAGTCATTAGCTTTTTTATCTATTTTAATCCATTATCATCAAGGAGCAACTTTTGAGAATAAATTAAACAATTTAAAAATTAAATTATTATTAACATTTTATATTCAATTGATTAAAATTCTAATGGAGTTTGTTTAATGACAGAAACAGGCAAATATAAAATGATCAGGACAGGAGTGTTATACATTTAAGCTGCTATTAATACAGTTAACTTTCTAAATTGAATGTGTATCTATGCAAATAAAGCAGGTTGGATCTTCTGCTACGGACTTTTAGATCTTTTTGTTGAAGTGTCATTGGAACCACAGATTTTCTTCTTTTTCTCTTTTGTTTTGAAATGAGTATACCTTCTGTTGATTTCAAAAACAAGAGGTGTTTTCCAATCTTTGATATTATTGTAGCTGCTCTTGGTACTCAATCCATATCCCTTTGGAATTTACTAGTCCAGTGCATGCCATGTTTGGAGGACAAATATGCCAATGTTCTCCTTTTTCAGGGTAGCATACACTGAAGCATCTTATACATGTCTCACAAAGGTCCACATTAAGGTCAAGCTTCAGTTGGGCATAGCAGTAATCTATTAATATCATGGTCTTCCCTGGGTCCCTTCCATTTCCTGACTGACTTTCCAAAGCCCCATCAGTGCTTCCTGAGAGCTCCCCACAAACTTCCTGGTTCAAGAGCCCAATATAAGTAGGAATATAATACTTTATTATTCTATAAGGAAATATGGGCATTTTATTAAACTTAGTTTCTATTCTATATGCACATCATGATTTATAAACTATGATTTATAAAGTGATTTTAAATGATGATTGCTTGGAGATCTTATACTGTAGAATAGGAATAATAACAGTAATAATAGTAATAATAAAAAATAATAATCATAGAAAATTATACAATTGACATCAGTTCAAAGCAACACATTAAAATGTTGCAAGTGTTAAAAATAATTTAAGCATCTATAAAATAAAAGGAAACTTCTCAATGGAATCATCAGGAAATCAGGAAAAACATTAAACCATTCTTTTATTCAACACTAGAGGCCTGGTGCACGGCATTTGTGCACTGGAGCGGGGGTCCCTCAGCCCAGCCTGTGCCCTCTTGCAGTCTGGGACCTCACGGGGGATGTCTGCCTGCTGTGGAGGCGGAAGAGGCTCCCGTCACCACTGCTGTGCTCCCAGCTGTGAGCCAGGCTTCTGGCTGAGTGGTGCTTCCCCTGTGGGAGCACACTGACCACCAGGGGCCAGCTCCTGTGTTGAGTGTCTGCCCCCTGGTGGTCAGTGTGCATCATAGTGACCAGTCGTTCAGCCATTCAGTCGATTTGCATATTAGCCTTTTATTATATAGGATTTGCTTAGCATTTCATATGAAGCAGGCATCAACCTAGGAGGGGTGAATAAAAAGATGGTAGTGAAGTGACCTTCTTCTTTTGTGTTTGGCAAAGACATGGTTTAGGACACCCATGCATTCACATTTATTTTCATGATTATTTAACAGAAATCATTTATTTGACAATATATAAAAAAAGATCAGCACAGAGACAAAAAGTAAGAAGGGAGAAAGAATAACTTCATAATTTTTCAAGATATAAATTGCAGCATTTCATTTTTGAAGTACAACCAAAGCCGCTGCAATGATTTCAACTAAGTCAGAAAACATGCTAGTATTTTCAAAGTGTCATATGAATGCAAAGTATAAATGTTTCTTTTTCTTCTAGATTAAAAGGAATACAGATCCTAGATGTTTTACTATTACTGACCACATAAACCTGCAAGAATTAAAGCTAAGAAAAACAGAGCCCTCTCTAGTGAATTTTATGACTGAACTGGCTAACTTACTGTTCTATAAAAACAATAATTAAAATTTGAAAAAAAGAAAAGAGGTAGCTGAATATAAAACAAATTTCGATATAAATATCTAGGGCAGTGATGGCGAACCTATGACACGCGTGTCAGCACTGACACGCATAGCCATTTCTGATGACACGCGGCCGCTGAGGCGGCCGCATGCCGAGGATGAAACATTTGATGCTCCTGAGGATGAAACATTTGCGAAATAATGTTTTTTCCTCAAAGTGACACACTACCCGAGTTATGCTCAGTTTTTTGGCGAAGTTTGACACACCAAGCTCAAAAGGTTGCCCATCACTGATCTAGGGAAATGTTAGTATGATAATAAGTGAATCCTAGAATTTTGACTGATTTAATAGGATACTTTTTAGAACAAGTTACATGTATCTGGTCAAATTATTTGAAACACACACTTAATGTATTTCATTAAGCCTGCTACAATATTTCCATATCCACACAGTTCTCAGACCTATCAAAATGAAACACATTGAATCGAAAGTACTAAATCTTTCAGTGACATTTAATTTCTCTGTATGATTTGGGCAATACTTCTTATACATCTCCAGTCGAATATTTTCAAATGTAGCAAGTAGTGTCAGTTGTTCTTTTGTTTCCAACTTTGGCTTTTTCATCTTGAAATGTTAATGTTAGCTCCCATCACATCAGATTTCTTTTTTTTTTTTAATATTTTTTAGTACCATAGTAGACAGACAATATTAGGCATGATTTATAATTGGAAAAAGCTCTAAACCACTAAAAAGTAGTAATACTTATATAATTATGTATGATAGCATTCAATGCCTTTGAAAGCATCATTATATAACTGGAAACTATACATTTTATAATATGTCTGTGGAAAATTTCTTAGTATAATTTAAGGTATCATGATTGAAGTTTCTCATCATCTCCACTGACCTCTTGTCTTATTTTGATATTCTTCCTTCTTGGTAATTTCTTTTTATTTATGGATAAATATCAGCTAAGCAAAATGGTTATCTCATAATATGGAAATTTGCATACAATTAGGGATATGACAGCATCTAAAATATTTATAATGTCCTTTAGTTGCTTTACAATCTAAAGAAAAACACCCATTTTGGATTTCAGGTATTGTAAATTAACACAATTTGGTGTCTAGAATGTGAAGTTTTACATAAGCAGGTTACTAAATAAACCCTAAAAAAGGCAAAATAAGTTTCAGAAAGAACAATAAGTACTATGTGTTAAATAAATCAAGAAATCTTTTTCTTTAATCCAATCTTAATAGGAGACTAAATTTCTCAGAAGTTTTCCATGATCTTTGCATTTAAATGTCATCATGCTGCTAACTGCAAGTGTGCTTGGTGTTTTGGAACTGAAACACTCAAAGCAAGTGGGTAACCACTTAACCTCAATATGGACTGAGCTACAAAAACTAAGAGGAGAGAATTCCTCCATGCCTTTTTTAAAAATTTTAATATATTTTATTGATTTTTTACAGAGTAGAAGGGAGAGGGATAGAGAGTTAGGAACATCGATTAGCTGCCTCCTGCACAC
This sequence comes from Cnephaeus nilssonii, assembly GCF_951640355.1. NCBI lineage: Eukaryota > Metazoa > Chordata > Mammalia > Chiroptera > Vespertilionidae > Cnephaeus > Cnephaeus nilssonii. The sequence continues at coordinate 82,463,890 of NC_137074.1, forward strand.
CTCCTACTGGGGATGTACCTGCAACCAAGGTACATGCCCTTGACAGGAATCAAACCTGGGACCCCTCTGGTTAGGGCCCCTCCATGCCTTTTGTTTCTAATGAAATCGTTGCGTGATAGGATTTCACATTGTCACAATACAAAAAGTGCTGCTTTTTATTCATGGACCTTAATCCAAACAATCCATGATGAACCTCCTTTTCAGAGTGTTGATTGTACCATTAGTCATTTTTGAAGCTTGTTGTTTCAGATACTGTTAATTGCCTTTAGACATGCTGCTTAGCTTTCTGATAGTACACATTTTTTTACTTAATAGCTGTTCTTTATTAAGTGAAAAATCAACCAGTTTTTCTGCTCTTCAATCAGGAGCAGTCAATATTTCTTGAAACTGAGAAAATCAAACAAGACTTTTTTCCAAACTTTCATTTTGTGAATTTTTGTACTTACAAACGTTGAAGAAATGGTATATTAAACACTGTATACTCTTCATAGAGGTTCACAAATTTTTAACAATGTTTTAGATTTTGCTACATTTAGTGTCCATTAAATTCTCTACACATCTTTCTTGTTTAAATTTGAGAGTAAGTTGTAGATCTCATCATTTTTCTCCATTAAATTATTTAGAATACATTCCTCCATTACCTCAATACCACAATCACATTCAAGAAATTTTACTGACATTTGGGAATTGAAACACACAAATATATATATTTGTTTAGTATATACTCATATATATCCTATATAATAAAAGCCTAATATGCTAAGTGTCTGACCGTTCGACCAATCGCTATGATGTGCACTGACCACCAGGGGGCAGATGCTCTGACCAGTAGGTTAGCTTGCTGCTGGGGTCCGGCCAATCAGGATTGGGCAAGATGGGTCGGACATGCGCTGGAGTCCTCCCACAATTCCTCCCTTGCCCAGATCGTGCACCAGTGGGGTCCCTCAGCCTGGCCTGCACCCTCTCGCAATCCGGGACCCCTCAGGGGCTGTCAGAGAGCTGGTTTCAGCCTGATCCCCACAGGCCAAGCAGAGGGACCCCACCATTACATGAATCCATGCACTGGGCCTCTAGTATATAAATATTTCTTTTTATAATATCTTTCTTTTTTAAGGGGGTTCATCTTTATTTATTTTTTTAATATATTTTTTTCAATTAGAGTTGAGACAGTATAGTTTCAGGTGCACAACTGAGTGATTAGACATTTATATACCTTACAGAGTGATCATCCCAATAAACCTAGTACCATTTAGCACCATACATTGTACAATATCATTCATGAAATTGACAGTATGTGAGTCCAAGCCAATTGCCTTATAGAAGTTATCATATTTAACTTTAACTGATTATTTCAACATTAGATTCAGGATATGCATATGTACACACTCACACAACTATATTTTGCAATACTACTCTAAACAAGGTGTTTTCCATTGCATCACATAGAAGGGCACATAAATATGAGAAGGTTTTTATTATCAGCAATGTTAATTTGATCACATGTATTGCCATCTTAAAGATATAATTTCACTCTTACCATTGCAGGGGGTAATATTATTGTCATTTTAAATTTATTTGCACAGAACTATTCAAATTAATTTGTTTATTGCAATTATAAATTTTAATTGTTGAAATTAACATTATGGATTTTTCCATATAATTCTCATAAATTCGCCTAATAAATTCTGATATGTAGTTTTCTCTTTATTGTATTTTTGTAAATTCTTCAATCCCAGTGTGTGGTCTGTGGTTCTCCCAGACAGCATGTAGTAGAGAGATTATAAATTTCAAAGGGGAAGAATTTCTTTCTCTTTTGTCATTAATATGCAGTTCATGACCTTCTGATCAAATAAATTTTATTTTTAATGTCTGGAAGTTGTGGATCTTGTTTAGATTTTTCTTAGGTGATCTAATACAGACTCGCCTTTAAGGGGTGATCCATGTACATTTGAATGAAATATGGAAAATGAAAGTGCATAAAATAAGATAAGGAGAAACATAAACATGAGATATTTACCATTTTCCTTCCACAAAGACAAATGCTGATAGAGATGAGATTATAGGAATATGAGAGGTTGATTCTCTTCTCATTACAAAGCACTTATGGGGTATTGATACAAGGTCTCCAGGTGTTATCTTACATGATCAATCTGTAACATATCAAAGGCACATATTTACAGCTCAAGCAAAAATGTTTTGTCCTAGCTCTGTATAAGTTCATCTTTTGAAAAGATGGAGTAGCAGCTGAGAATAAGATTAGTGCCAACATTATGCCAAATATTTATACATGCCCAGATTTTATCAGACTAAAGGCATAATATTAAGGCAATACCTAACTATTGAGTTATTATTAAGAATGACTAGTTCTATAGTTCCCCAAAGCATGGGCTTAAAAATATCCAAGATTGTTTTTACAATGACTGGAAGTATAGTAAAGGGATTATAACAAACATATCAATCAAAATAATATTAATAATGGGATATATCAATCAATTATTCCTGAAATAGTTAGCTTCACTATGGCATTATCAAATATTATGACTTCTCAAACCTGGATGGGTATAAGATAATTTTAAAAATAGCAATTTTTCATAAAGTCATGGGTGTTAAAAATGAGCAAAAAATATACTGGTGACATGTGGCCATTCAAGCTATTTATGCAGGAATAGTGTTCTTTGCCAAGTGAGTAGTGTGGTTTATGCCATGCAGCTGCAGAGGGAAACTTAGTATTATCTGAAGAGTCAACTTTCATGAGAATCATGTTTTGTTAATTTTACTAAATGTCTAAATCCATTTTAGATTATTGTGCTTTGTGTTTTTGTTGTTGTTAATCCTCCCTGATAATATTTTTTCCATTGATTTTTAAAGAGAGTGGAAGGGTGCTGGTGCGGGGGAGAGACAGAGAGAGAAAAAGAGAGAGAGAGAGAAAGAGATGTGTGAGAGACACATTGATTGGCTGCCTCCCACACTTGGGGCCGGGTATCAGACCTGCAACCCAGGCTCCTGTCCTTGGGAATCCAACCCATGGCCCTTTAGTCCTTGGGTCAACACTCTTAACTTCTGAGCCATACTGGCTAGGGCTCTAAATCTATTTTAAATAGTAACATGTTCCATGCTTATAATGTTTTAAAGACAACATAGGCTATTAATGCTGAGAAATTAATTGTCACAATGCCAGTTATACTACAAATATAAGCACAAGACCATCTTGACAAGCTTGTATGAATATTAGTATTAATATAAAATAAACACAAATTATATTCATACTGTTTATTCATGGTCTTCTCCAGTATTTAACAGACCACTGGGATTTTTAAAGAGACATATGTTTCCACCTTCCAAAACTTTTTAAGAGACACTGGTTGAAATTAAGATAATAATCTCTAATGATAGAAAAATCAAAACAAAATCTCATTATATTTTTAGATAAAATACACTGATATAGTAATAAAATAAATAAGCATCTCCAAACTCACTACTACTGGTAATACTGTAAGTTGGTCAAAGAAAGACCATTGAAACTTAATTGCTATAACTTTTTCAGGAAAGAAAGTACAATGCTGAAGACCAGATCTTCCTTGGAGCCATGTCAATTAACCCCTCACTTTAGCATTTCCCAGATGATATCCAAGGTTCCTTAAGTCTGAAATCAATTTGAGGACATCATAATATGCTTGGCAGCATGGCTGTTTGGGCAATGTCCTTATTGAAACATTGGTCCATGTTATCCAGTGTAGTTCATCTCTGTCAGTGGTTCTTGACCCTTCTGAGGAAATTGCCTACATATCATTTCCCCAAAGTTATGAGAGCACAAGAATTAGCATCACCTTCTTCTGAGCATGAAGAAAATAAAAGAACCAGGGGTAGATCAGCTCTCCGCTATTCTCCTAACTGCAGAGAGGGTTTTAGATAGAATGAGAAGTACATTTAACAAATAACTTCAAACTGGTAAGGATCATTTGAAGAGTGCCTGGGAGATCAGTTATGTTGGGAACTTTACATAAAGAAAATAAAACAGTAGGGAATACAAATATCATTTACTCTTTAGCTGTAAAGAGTATAAATGATCTTTAATATCCACCTTATTACAACGGAACTGTTTAGAACATCTTATATAATAAAAGTGTAATGTGCAAATTGACCGAATGGCCGAACAGCAGAATGGCCATCCGGTCAACCATCTGGATCACCATCCGGGACCACACTATGACACCCACTGGCTCCAGGCCAGCCAAGGCGGGTGCAATGCATTTGGTCGGGGGCCCGGCTATCACCCCATGATAGCCCCACAGAGGGAGGCCCAGGCCATTTACTGGCGGGCTGCGGTGGGTGGGCAGGGCCTCCCTCTACAGGAAGCCTGGGTCCTGGGTGCCAGAGGGAAGCCAATGCCGGCAGCCAGGGGGAGGAAGGCCTACTCTTGCACGAATTTCGTGCATCAGGCCTCTAGTATACATTAAAAAGAAGAGAAAAAGAGCTTTGGTTTGGGAGTTGCCAATGTGGTTCAAGTTTCAGTTTGGTCTCTCCCTGGGCAACATTGTATTAACTTTACCTGTAAATTAGTATAATAATTATGACTTATTGTCAATATTAAATATATATCTTTAATGTAACAGACAACATATGTCCTGGCATGCATTATGTCCTCAGTAAATAGTATCTTTCATTATTAAAACCACAGTTTGAGGAACACATTCATCCTTCTGCTCACAAACTTTCATTCATTTATTTATTAAGTGTCCTTCCAACTGCCACACTCTGTTAGGAAGTGAAAGGACAGGTTCCTCTGCTCTAAGGAGTCTAGATGTTAGCAAATAAGACATTTAAAAATATTAACACAAAAGTATGGTTTTGCACAGCCACAAAATCCTGTAAGAAGAAATTACAAGATTCTCTGAGAGGAAATGATTGAAAGATGTTTGAGGTCATGAAAAGAAAACTATGTTCCTCAGTCAGTGTAAAGTAGAGGAGAGGTGGGACAGCAAACATAGAAGGTGAAGTAGTGGGCAAGGACCAAACATAAAACAGAAGCGGGATTTTGATGAGAAAGGAGACTAAAGCAATGTAACTGTCCTTCTTCCTTACCTGCAGGACCTCACATTAGCAAGAAAGAAAATGAGGGCCTAAGTCCTCACATCCCCTGAGGGCTCCCGGACTTTGAGAGGGGGCAGGCCGGGCTGAGGAACCCCCCCCCCACCCCAGTGCATGAATTTTTGTGCACCGGGCTTCTAGTATGTAAATAAAGGTGTAAAACCACACATTGAGTATTAGTTAAAAGGAAGGCAGCTGGGAAAATGCAAAAAAAAAAAAAAGCCAATCTCCTTTGAATCACAAAGACAATTAACATGATTAAAAAATGAATAGCCATTATTTTTTAATAAGTATCATGGTTAAAATAATAAAAACATGTTCAAGTGCTTGTCTATATAAATTGTAAAGCTCTCCCCTTTATTAATAGGTATAGATTAGAGCAGAGCAGAGCTTTGAGGAAATTGGTGCTAAATGCAGGAATAGCAAGACAGCCAGCAAATGGAAACAGAGCTAATTAAAATTCAAACTGTTCCTTGAACAAAAGCACTATTGGATGAAGAAGCATGGCTACTAACTATGATGATTTTAAAATATTTTAGTCATAAACAATTTTCCACCTCACCATATATACTTAAAATTGCTGCTAGAAAAAAATCATATTTGTCGTTTTTAAAAGTTGGCATTTTCATTAACAAGGTAATATTAAATCAATCAGCAAAAGCAGATTGTATACACAGATATGATGAACATAGTGCTTTAAGATCAGGGACACAGGATTAGGAAAAAAAAATTGTTCTCTTTGACTATTTAAGATGCCTACAACACTGCCAACTCATGATTGGCTCATTAGGTGGCCTTACACTAAACAGTGACAGAATTATTGATTTGCTCTCAGATGTACTTTTAATGAAGTGTGGAATTTTTAAACTAAGACAAAACTATTCTTTCATAATATTACTGTGAAAATACAGCAATTTATGTCATTGAAATATTTTAAACACCACAATACTTATAGAGGGATTTATCTCAATATAAAAGGAATTGTCTGTGTTGATGAATAGTAATGAATGTTTCTTTTTTATATTGGTTGCCTGATATTTTAGAATATTCAAATAACAACTAAGAATAAATCATTTCCATTGGTTTTTGGTGATAAACACATTATTCAAAAGATAACTGATCACATGAATAAGAATTCAGTTTAACATTTACTCTCTAGTATTATGCTGTTTATTTTTATTTTTTTTTTAATTTATGATTAAGAGATATGTTTCACACCATGAAAGCTATAGAAACACTGACTTGGGAGATTAAGTTCAGACATTTGGCCTGAAGTTTCCAGTTTTTGAATCACACCACACTAATTAATTACTAGAAAGCTGTTTTACACACACACACACACACACACACACACACACACACACACACACACACATATATATATATATATATATATATATATATATATATATATATATATATATAATTTTCTCTTCTAAACCTGTATTTTGAAAGTACTAACTATTTAGGATTCTTGCTAGGTTTAAATGGAAATACAATGTAAAATTCCTCATAACTATAGTTGTTAGAGCCTCCTTTTCATGCCCTGCCCCTTCCCACTTCAAAGTACACCAGCTCAACTTCCCATACTAACACCTACATTTCCCTCTGTGGCTTTCCACGGCTAAGTCTACCTAACTTCCTGTGTGTTTCATTGGGTGTGCTAGGGATAAATGTCCTCCAGGAGCAACGCTCCACACTGACTCACAGAATGGGTGTTTAAATAATCTAGCACTCTCACCCCTCATATGTGGTTACACAAGTACTATATTATTTTCATTGCTTCTAGGGAAGCAATGAAAATAATCTCTAGCTGTTTAAGGTGGTATCTAGCTGACAACAAAACCATGTCTTTCTGCTTCCCCTGGGTCACTTTTCCACTCACCTAAAGTAACTTGGATTCTCATCTCAATGTTGGCATCTAGAGGACTTCATACTAATATAGTCATTATCAGAAACTAGAGGCCCGGTGCATGAAATTCGTGCACGGAGGGGGGTTGTCCCTCAGCCCAGCCTGTACCCTCTCCAATCTGGGACCCCTCGAGGGATGTCTGACTGCCTGTTTAGGCCCAATCCCACTGGACATCCCTCTCACAATCCAAGACAGCTGGCTCCCAACTGCTTGCCTGCCTGCCTTCCTGATTGCCCCTAAATGCTTCAGCCTGCTAGCCTGATCACCCCCTAAACACTCCGCTGCCAGCCTGTTTGCCCCCAACTTCCCTCCTCTGCCGGCCTGGTCACCCCTAACTGCCCTCTCCTGCAGGGTTGATGACCTCCAACTGCCCTCCCTTGCAGGCCTGGTCTTTCTCAACTGCCTTTCCTTGTAGGCAGGGTGCCTCCCAACTGCCCTCTCCTGCTGGCCATCTTGTGGTGGCCATCTTGTGTCCACATGGGGGCAGGATCTTTGACCACATGGGGGCAGCTATATTGTGTGTTGCAGTGATGATCAGTCTGTATATTACTCTTTTATTAGATAGGATAGAGGCCTGGTACAGGGGTGGGGCCCAGCTGGTTTGCCCTGAAGGGTGTCCCTGATCAGGGTGGGGTTCCCTTGGGGCATGGGGCAGCCTGAGCGAGGGGCCTGTGGAGGTTTGCAGGCCGACCATGCCCCCTGGCAACCCAAGAGGAGGCCCTGGTATCTGGAATTTATTTTCCTTCTACAATTGAAACTTTGTAGCCTGGAACGGAGCCAAGCCTGGGGCTCCCTCCGCAGCCGGCAGCTATTTCTGTTGGGGTTATAATCGAAACTTTGTTGCGTTAAGCGGGTGGGCCTGGCCAGGGTGTGTGGAAAGCTTTGCTTCCCCTGTTGCCGGGGGCAACCCTGGCCTGCTCTCTCAAGCTCCATTCTGCCGCCATTTCTGTTTGAATTTGTTTACCTTCTATAATTGAAACTTTGTAGCTTGAGTGGAGGCTTAGGCCTGGCAAGGGCAGGCGGAAAGCTTGGCTTCCTCTGTTACCTAGGAAACCTTGCTCTCTGCGGCTGTAGCCATCTTGGTTGGGTTAATTTGCATAATTGCTCTGATTGGATGGTGGGCGTGGCTTTTGGGTGTGTCAGAGGTATGGTCAATTTGCATGTTTGTCTATTATTAGGTAGGATGATCCTAGAAAACTGATTCCATGGTAAGATTTTGAAATGGAAACAAGAAAACCATTACTGTTGGTAAGTAATGAATTGATAAAATTTAACATTCTATAGCATCAAACTTACTAAGATTTTTCACAGGTGCAGGAATTGGGATAAGATACAAGTGAGCAGGGATACATTTATTTATGCAATAGCACTAGGTTTGAGCTATGTAGCAATGGTGTCAACTCAAAGGATAATGAGTGTTATCCAAAAACTGAAGATAGGGAATGATAGGCTCAAGTTAGCCAACCACCAACTTAAGGCATGAAATGGAAAAACAGAAGTCATCTATGGAAGCTTTTGTAAAACTAGACTTCTACAGTTAGAGATAGATTAGCCTGAAACTTATACCCAGGACTTTAATTTTGGAGTAGCTTGACCAGAAAGAAAGATCAAGTAATGACTAGTATTTTTGTGTGAAGTACAAATTTGTATGGATAAATGCCTGTTGGATGTTTGATGTCTTATCAGCATGGGCCATGTTTTAAATTCACTCATCTGCTGACCCTGTTTCCCTAGAGGATGAAGTCATTTCATTTTTAAAGGAACAATGATGGCCTGTTGGTAGATGGGAAAGGAAAAATAATTTAGGTAGTGGTACTGACCCACTGCAGATCAGTATTGACAGTAGAAGAGATTTTAAGGGAGGCGAAGTCTCTAGTGTAATGGGTGATGATAAGATTTCAGAGTAGCAGAGGCCACATGGTAACCCTTACCAGTAAAGCAAAGTGGATATACTCTTCATAAGGAACACTGTAGCTGTCACAGTAAACAAAAAGCACTGACCCACAAAGGTCCGTGACAGTGGCTGATAATCTGTAGTATTCCAAAGACAACAGAGAGTGCTGCCAATGGGGATTTTGCTTGATTTATGTAACTAGAAAGAGCCAAGATCCAGTGAACAAAAGGCTGAGGTCAGTGGCTGCATTGTGAAATCATGATTATCAATTCATTTTTCAGATCTGGGCCATTTCTTTAAAATGGGAGAGCATAATTGTGCAGAATAAAATACCCTTTGATAAAAGACACTGCAGTGCCCATACCCCAATCTTTCCCCATGTACCTGTGACCATACTCACCCCAAAATAAAACAAAACAAAACATAACATCACCTCATCTGTATGACCAGAGAAATAACTAGAGTCTTTGAGGATCCTATATAATAAAAGGCTAATATGCAAATCGACTGAAGTGGAACAACTGGTCACTATGATGCACACTGACCATCAGGGGGCAGATGCTCAGTGCAGGTGCTGCCCACTGGTGGTCAGTGTACTCCCACAGGGGGAGCACCACTCAGCCAGAAGCCAAGCTCATGGCTGCCTCTCCCGCCTCCACTGCAGCAATAAGGACCCCTTGGGGGATGGCCACCAGCTGGCTTGTGGTGGGGAGGGGAGGGGGAAGCAGGTCTAAGCAGACAGGCGGACATTGTCTTAGGGGTCTCGGAATGTGAGAGGGCACAGGCTGGGCTGAGGGACCCCCCTCCAGTACATGAATGCCATAATAATAATGTCACCCCTCTAGTAATAAATATAATGTCACCCCAATTTTCCTGTTAGAATGGGAGTATGTGAAAGCCAGGTAGTAAATGAAGTCCTAATCCAATAGTGTCTAACAGTGGGTTCAATAGTGTCTAACAGAACTACCCTGTAGTTATATCTCCAGTTTCAGAATACCTAATTTGTTAGTATATATTTAGCTGATGATATAATCATCACATTATTTTTGCTTGCCTATGGATTAAAGGTCTAATGGTTGGAAGGTCAAATGGAAACCCCTAAAATTATATTCATCAGCCCACTCAACATAGTAAATGAGAAGCAATATTGCATATCAGGGAGAAGGGTAAAAATTAGTGATACCACCAATGACTTTAATGATGTTGGTTGGTTGTCTTGATATTACGCTCATTTAGTTATCACTGGCTCTTAATAATGATGGATTATGGTGGTTTAGTATAAAATTAATGACGTTATATCACCACTTGCTGTTGTTGGCTGGAAATGTTAAGTTTACTCAATAAGGGCAACAGAGCCACTGGCACTTAGTATATGGCATTTGATCTGACTATTGACTACGGCTTTTATTTTTAAAAATCCTAATAATGAGAAATGAGATGAAGCAGCTTACATGCAATTTTGCCCAACAGCTATAATAACTTGTCTTATCTTTGTTACATTATAAACCAAAGTTTTCTTGATTGCATGTGTATTTCAACAGACACAATCTGATCCGCCTTCATGAAAGTGGAGACATGTTTTTCAAAAATTAAGAGACTGCACATTCGTGATGTTTTAGGGGTTTGATTATCCAAATATTACCTCCAAGATTAAGAACATTATATTACTCTTTGTAATTCCTAAGCACCCCTAACTCCCCTCAAAATAGGCATATTGCTTGGTCTCTTCAGAATTTGGATGTAGCAGATATTAATTTTTAAAAGTGATTTGTAATACTATCATGTTTGAATGGGATTCAGAGCAATAAAGGACTCATAGCAAAGAATGGACCAAAAGCAGGAACAATGAACAGCATAACAAATAGAAAATCCTATCTAATAAAGCTGTAATATGCAAATTGACCATCACTCCAACTCACAAAATGGCTTCCCCCATGTGGTCAAAGATGGCCACCCCCATGTGGACACAAAATGGCCACCACAAGATGGCCAGCAGGGGAGGGCAGTTGGGAGGGACCAGGCCTGAAAAGGAGGGCTGTTGGGGGTGCCAAGGCCTGCTGGGGAGGACAGTTGGGGGCAACCAGGCCAGTGGGGGAGGGAAGTTAGGGGCAAACAGGCTGACAAGAGAGGGCAGTTAAGGGTGACTGGGCCAGCAGGGGAGGGCAGTTAGTCATCGATCAGGCTGGCAGGAGAGTGGTTAGGGGCAATCAGGCAGGCAGGCAGGCAGGTGAGCGGTTGGGAGCAAGCAGTCCTGGATTGTGAGAGGGATGTCCGACTGCCCGTTTAGGCCCAATTGGGCCTAAATGAGAAGTTGGACATCCCTCGAGGGGTTCCAGATTGGAGAGGGTGCAGGCTGGGATGAGGGACACTGCCCCATGCATAAATTTCATGCACTGGGCCTCTAGTAGTAATATAAATTAATATTATATATATATATATATAAATCCAATTACACCAATAACTATTTCAGACATAAAGGTATAAATAATTCAATTAAAATACAAAGATTGTCAGAGTGGATCAAAACAAGGTCCAACTATATGTTGTCTATAAGAAACCAACTTTAACTATAAAGGCACACGTAGATTAAAATGAAATGGATGGAGAAAGATATATCCTGCTAACACTAATGAAAAGAAAGCAAGAGTAGCTACATTAATTCAGACAGAGCAGACTTTAAAGCAAGGAATGTTATTATGAAAAAGTAGGACATTACATAATGATAAAGGCGTCAATTTTCCAAGAAGACATAACAATCCTTAACATGTATGTGCATAAGTACAGAGCATCAAACTATGAGGGCAAAAACTGATACTAAGGCAAGGATATATAGATGAATCCATAACAATAGTTAAAGACGTCAACACCTCTCTATCAGAAATGGACAAATCCAGCAGTGGGAAAAATCAATAGGGAAAATTGAACTCAACAACTCCATCAATCAAGTGGATGCAATTGACATCTATTGTCCATGCTGTTCAACAACAGCAGAATAAGCATTCTTCTCAAGTTCACATGGAATAATTGGCAAAATAGATCAAATTCTGGGCCACTAAATATGCTTTAAATTTTTTAAAATAGAAATTATACAATGTCTACTCCTAGATTACAATGAAATGACACCAGAAATCAATAAATGAAGATAACTGGAAAAAATTATGTTAAGATTAAACAACACATCTAGATAGCACATAGGTCAGAGAAGAAATCTGAAGAGAAATTTTAAAACTTTTTAAACTAAATAAAAATGAAAACACAACTTATGAAAAATTTAGCTGAGAGAGAAATTTAGTGTATTGACTACATATATTAGAAAAGAAGGAAGATATAAAATCAGTAATTTAAGTTTGACTTAGTAAAGTAGAAATAAGAGCAAATTAAATCCAAGGTAAGCAGAAGAAAAGAAATAGTAAGAACTAGAGTAGTCAAAGGTACAATCTTTTTGTTATATATGTAAGTTCTAGGGATGTAATGTGGAGCAAGATGACTATAGTTAACAATACTATGCAATATATTTGAAAGTTGCTAAGAGAGTAGATCTAAAAAGTTCTCATCAAAAAAAAATTGAAACTACATGATGCGATGGATGATTACTAAAGTTATTATGGTAATCAAAGAGCAACATATACCTATATCAAATCATTACATTGTATACCTTAAAGTAATGCAATGCCATGTGTCAAGTATATCTCAATAAAACTGAAAAATGTATTTCCCAAAGTATAATAAATAAACTGTAGAAAGAAAAAAATTCGATCAGAAATCAATAAAACTGAAAAAGTGAACTCATTGGTGAACATTAATAAAATCAAAAGCTGGTTCTTTAAAAAGATCAATACAATCAATAAGTCTCAGCCAAGCTCATCAAAAAAACAAAAACCAAGCAAGAGGAAGTTAATTACTAATATCCATAATATTACAGGATATATATGTTGAATGAATAATGAAGAAATACTATGAATAACTCTATGCTCACAACACAAATTTGAAAACCTAGATGAAATAAGCCAGTTTCTTGAAAAATATAATCGGCAAGACATACACAAGAAAAACTAGACAATCTGAATATCCTTATATATATTAAATAAATTTAACAAGTAATTAATAATTTTTCAAAACAAAAGACCATGCCTAGATGGGTTTACTTGTGAATTCTAGCAAACATTTAAGAAGGAAATTATACCAATTGCAGAGAACAGAAGCAGAGAGAATACTTCCAAACTCACTCCATGAGGTCAACAGTTCCCCCAAAAGAAAATCAGGGAAAGAAATTACAAGGAAAGATAAATACATACCAATATCTTTCATAAACATAGATGCAAAAATCCTCAACAAAATATTATCAGATTAAATCCAACAATGTATGAAAATAATAATTCACCAAAACCAAGTGGGATTTATGCCAAGTATGTAAGGCTGGCTCAACATTTGAAAATCAATATTTGAAAATAAATTAGTGTAACTCACCACAACAATAGGATAAAAAAAAGAAAGAAATCGCATGATCATATAAGTAGATTTTTTAAAAAGCACTTGACAAATTCCCAAACCCCTTCATTATAAAAACTTACAATAAACTAGGAATAGAAAACTTCCTCAACTTGATAAATAATATCTACAAAAGAACCTACAGTTAACATCATACTTAATGGTGAGAAACTAGAAGTTTCCTGCTCGCACCCGCTGCTGGTGCCAGAGTCACCACTTGCACCTGTTGCCAGTGCCTGGTGTTGGTCCCGATAGCTCAGCGCCATCAGCTGGTGCGAGGCAGCGGCTGCCAGACCTGATCGCCCCTGAGAGCTTCTCCACCTTCCCCTGCTCCTGAGGGGCAATCAGGGCAGCAGCCACCACTCACACCCACTGACATCACCGGCCCATTCACACCTGCTGCTGGCGCCAGCCCCAATTGCTCTGTGCAGTCAGTGGGTGTAAGCGGGTCCTGCACCATCAGCATCAGTGTGTGGGAGCCATGGCAGTGGGAGCGGGCCTGCTGGCAGACAGGGGACCAGGGGCTGTGGTGGGTGGGGTCAGGCGGGGGCTTGGAGGATGGGCCAAGACCCGCCCCTGTACCTACCACAGCTTCGTGGCCCACAGTTCTTTTCAAGGTGCATGAATTTGTGCACTGGGCCCCTGGTAAACTATAATAGTGAAGACAGTATGGTATTGGTGAAAGAATAAACACTGGATCAATGGAACTGAATAAAGAACTCAGAAATAGACTCACATAAATATAGTCAACTGATCTTTATTAAAGGAACAAAGGCAAAGAAATTTTTTCAACAAATGGTATTAGAACAACTGGATATCCATGTGCAAAAAGTGAATCTGCAAAAAATTAATTTTTAGAACAATTAATTAAAAATAGATAACAGACTAAATAAAATTATACTATTATAAAATTATAAAATCCTTAGAAAATGACAGGAAAAAAAGCTAGATTACATTGGGTATAGTGATGACTTTTTTGATGCAACACCAAAGGTATAAATCATGAAATAAAAAAATTGATAAGCTGAACTTTATTAAAGTTAAAAACATCTACTCTTCCCAAAGCAATATCAAGTGAATGAGAAGAAAAGTCATAGACTGGAAAAAATATTTGCAAAAGATATATCTGGTAATGGACTGCCGTCTAATACATACAAAAATTCTTAAAACTCAAAGAAAACAATATGGAATATTTGAAGGATGTTGAGATAGTAGATCTTAAAAGTTGCCATCACAAGAAAAATTTAACTGTGTATGGTGACAGACTTTAACTAGGCTTATTTTGGTGTTCATTTCACAATATATACAAATATTTAATCATTATTTTGTACACCTAAAATTAATGTTATATATCAATATACCTCAATAAAAAAAAGAAATAAAACAATAAAAATTGATCCCAAGATTTTAACAGACAATTCATCAGTGAAGATTTACAGGTAGGAAATAAGTTTATGGAAAGATGATCCATATCTTATGTCATTAGAGAAATGCAAATTAAAACAAAGAGAATCACTATACAAGTATTAGACTGGCTAATACCTGGAACACTGGCAATACCAAATGCTGGCAAAAATGTGAAGCAATAGGACTCTCCTTCACTGCTGGTGGGAATATAAAGTGGTATAGCTACTTTAGAAGATAGTCTGGGAGATTTTTATAAAACTAAACATATATTTACCATAAAATCCAACAATCATGCTTCTTGGTATCTACTCATAGGAGTTAAAACCATGTCTACATGAAAACCTGCCTATGTATTTTTATAGCAACTTTATTCATAACTAGTGGCCCAGTGCATGAAATTCATGCACATTAAAAGGGAATTATTTAGAGGAAATATTTTAATACTAGAGGCCCAGTGCACAAAATTTGTGCACAGCAGGGGCGGGGGATTCCCCTCAGCCCAGCCTGCACCCTCTCCAACCCAGGACCCCTCAGAGGATGTCTGACTGCCGGTTTACTGTGATGGTGTCCTGGACAATTTGCATATTCTTCTATTATTAGTATAGATTGCTATTCACATCCCTTGGCCCGGTGCTGGGCGGGGAGGTAGCCTTATGTCCCTGGCCAAGAGCCAGGCTTGGAGGAAGCCTCACATCCTGGGCTGGCACAAGTCCCTGCCCACCAACACTGCAAGTCCCCACCCACCCACGCCTGCCTCACATGCAGCCTCCTGCTGTTTGATCATTACGGTGTCCTGGTGTGTTGATCATTTGCTTATTAGTCTTTTATTATTATGATGATATCTGGCCCAACTTTTTGATTATTATGTGTGATAAATTCCTGGAAATCTAATCACCCAGCTCAGAAGCCTGAATATTTGCTACATCCTATCAAACTGTCTTCAGAAATGCTGTCCCCTATACTCCGGAGCAGTGCTATCAGGTGTCTATTTCATCACACCCTCTCCAGTACTGAATACTGTGATTTTTTAAAAGCTCCAGGTATCTTTCCTTTGCAATTACTTGATTACCTTTGAAGTTGACTTTTCTCATGTATATTAGTCACTTTATTTCTTCTTTAATTCAAGGTCTTTGCTCTGACATATTCTTCTTTGGGTAATCCTATTTCATTTGAGTTCATGGGAAGCAATAGCAGCTTCCATGAAGGAAGGTGGGAGCTAGAGGGGGGAGAATGGTGCTGGACCAGATGTGGTTGACAATGGCTCCTGTTAAAGGTTAGATTGGAGGTGAGGGGATTAAGGGAGGTGTTAGGTTCTGAGACTGAAATGTTAGGGTCAGGGCACACAGTCAAAGGTCACCATTTGGGAGGTTGGGCCCCTGGAGTCTCGTGGGGAGGATGAGGGTCAGACCAGGGTTTGGTGAGGGATGCAGGAGGGGAGCGGTCTAGCTGCGAAGGCCCATGGGTCTGGGTGACCCTGCAGATTCAGGCGCCCAGCACTCGCCAACAGCACCGGGGCCACTGCACTGTCCAGGACCCATGACAGCCAGACAGACCTGCAGCTTCAGCTCTGGCCGCACTGCAGGGACTGCGGGGAGTCGCATGACCCCCAAGCCTGTACCTCCTCACCTCTAAGCTGGGCACGCACCCCTCTTCAGGGAAACCGCCTGAGCGGCCCCTCTAGGTGACATCTCCTGGTGATGCCATCAGCAGCTGCGCACCACACAGCCTGATGCTGTGCGGGCTGGGGAGACTTTATGGGAGGAGGTCCTCTGTCCCTTAACCCCACCACCGCAGGCCCGGAGCCCGCATCCCTGCATGCATGGTCATCTGTAACTGGCACCCAGAGGCCGGGGTGGGGTCAGGGGGTTCCCATGGCATCGGAAACAGCTCGTCCCAAGGGTCCCAACGGTCTCAGTGTTGCCACATGACTGCATGGCTCTGTGTTATGCCACTACTTTCTGATGCCAGTTTTGCACCTTAAACTCTTAAATTAACCACAAGGACAGCTTTCCTCTTCACCCTCCTGGGACTCACAGTTCTGTTGCATACGCTCCTTTCAAAGGGCATTTTCTAGTTCTTGGCCATGTGGGGTATTGCTGACTTTTCATTCTAGGTTGGCACGTGGGGCATCCTGAATTCTGTGAGGATGGTGACTCTGTTCTACAGCAAGCCTGTGAGCGAATAAATATGATCCTCATTTTACATCTACTCTCAGACTGTAGTAACATTTCCCCAAAGTGGGACTGGATCCTATAAACCAATTCCCACACTCCACTGCACTGAATAAGAATGAGGATCCGAGCTCACCTTTCACATGAGGAGCCAATGAGGCAGCCTCAAGTCCCTGGCTAGGCGCTGGGCTGGGAGGCAGCCTCATGTCCCAGGTGGCGCAAGTCCCCGCCCCCGTCCCCAATGCTGCAAATCCCCGCCCACCCGCGCCTGAAGTGCATGCAGCCTGCTGATGGGTTGTTATTTGACGGCATCCCAACCAATTTGCATATTACCCTATTATAGGTATAGATTGCCCAAACTGAAATCAACCAAGATGTCCTTCAGTAGGTGAATGAATAAACTGTGGAGTATCTAGAAAATAAAATATTATTCGGCACTCAAAATAAATGAGCTATCAAGTCATGAAAAGACATGGAAGAGCCTTAAATGCACATTACTAAGTGAAAGAAGACAATATGTAAAGGTTACACACTGCATGATTTCAAGTATATGACATTCTAAAAAAGGCAAAACTATGGAGACAATAGCAAAGATTAGTGGTTGTCAATGGTTGGAGGTGGGGAGGGACAAATAAATAGAACACAGGATTTTTAGGGCAGTAAAAATACCCTGTATGATATCATAATGAAGGATACATGTAATTATCACAGATTTGTCCAAATCCATAGAATGTACTATACCAAGAGTAAACCCTAGCATAAACATGGTTTTAAGTGATTATGATGTGTCCATGTAGGATTATCAATTGCAACAAATGTACAACTCTGGTGGGGGATGTTGTTAATGGGGAAAGTTATGCATCTATGGGGACAGGGAATATATGGGAAATCTCTGTGTATCTTCCTCACAATTTTCCTGTGTTCCTAAAACTGCTCTAAAAATATAAAGTCTTAACAAAATGCAGCTAAGACTAGGGTACTATCCATCTAGCTGTGAAAAATACTTTTAATCAGTGGCTATTTAATTGTTCTGACTCCCAACTGTTAAACAGGTGGAACCCAAAGGGTATATAGATGACCATTCCAGTGATCAACTTGGAGAATTTGTGATTGATCCTACAAATTTAGACTCTGCTGGACTAGATATCCTCCCAGAATACATGGCATACTTCATGCCGTAACAGTAGTTGGACATTTGCACTTCTGTTGCCAGTGTTCAAGCAACCAAAGAAAGACATTGTTTTACTGGCAGGGATAATTGTCTCAGTTACCATAAAGCAGTAGGGTTGCTTCTACATAATGGCAATAAGAATCAGTATGTCTGGGACTTAGAGTATTTACTGGAGTTATTCTTTGAATTCCATACTCACTGATATTCATAAATTGGCAATTTAAAATTTTATTTTTATTGATTTTTAGAGAGAGAGAGGGAAGGAGAGGGAGAGAGAGAAATACTGATGGGCTGCTTCCTGCAGGTCCCTCACCAGGGATCAAGCCAGCAACCTGGGCATGAGTGCTGACTGGAAACCTTTTGGTGCAGAGGACAATGCCCAACCAGCTGAGCCATACCAAACAGTGCATAGATTGGCAATTTTGATAAACAAAGCCTGACAAAAATATAACAACAAAGGATTTGATCTATAAGGAATGAATACCTAGCTGGGTTATTCGAAAACAGAAGCATACTAACTCAGCAAAAGTATTGGCTGAGACTGAAGAAAGTCTAGAAACAGCTCCAGGAAAGATAAATAAGAATAACTGTTGAGACTTAAGGCCAACAACACCAAATATGACTGTAATTTATAATTTTTTAAGAAAACATGATTATCCAGTAACTTGAAAAATCATTAACAGGATGAAATAATTTTATTTGATGTGGTAATCAGAATATTGCCTCACCCTCAAAGACCTACACCCTAATCCCTGAAACCTATACATATGCATGTAAAGGAACTTGATGAATGTCATCAAGTCAAGAATCTTGAGATGGGAGACTATACTGGATTATCCATGTGGACCCAATTACAATCACAGTCATCCTTATTAGAAGGAGGCAAGAGGGTTAGAGTTAGAGAAGAAGAGGTGATGACTGTAACAAAGGTCAGGGTGAAGTTCTCTGAAGCTGGAGGAAGGTGCCACAAGCCAAGGAATGCAGTTAGCTTCTACAAGCTGGAGAATGCAAGGTACCTATTGCTTCTTAGAGGTTCCTGCAAGAACACGGTCCTGCTGACCCATTTTGGACTGGAAACTACAAAACTGTTGGATAATGAATTTGTGTTGTTTTAAGCCACAAAGTCTGTAGTAATTTGTTACTGTAACAATAGGAAATTAATACACCTGAGGAACAAGAAAATCACAGTAGTGCAAGTTTTGGACTCAAGAGACACTGTGAGTATCGTATCCTTCCAATAATTCCTCATCCTTGGGTTCAGGTGTTTACTGCCCCAATATACAACTGCCAGAATCTTGAATCTTTGCCTCATAGCTTTATTTAGACTCGGAAGCCCTTATTGCTGCCTGTTTTATAATCAAAAGAGCTTAGTCATGGCCAATAGGTTATTTATTGGCAGTGAGGAGTAGCCTCTCAGTCACTGACACCTTGCTGAGTTATTGGTTGGAGCAGGACCCAAGAACAACATGGTATCAGCATGAACATTGATGGAGAACCTTAGGAAACAAAGATCCAGCTAACCACTCTCCTGACAGCTGGGCAGCTCGTCGTTTCTTAAAGGTGCATCTGAACAGCACATTCCCATGTATGCCACAGAGAGCTTAATGCTTCTGAGATTCTTGTGCTAATTTAAATTGAATTTGTGGACTATGTTTCTAAAAATGTACTCCTCCAACCCCACATTTATATCAAATATACCTCATTTCAAAGTAAAATGTGTGGCAATAGTTTATCCTTGTTAATATATTCATGGACATTAATTTATGTGAAGTGTAATACGTTATTTACTAATCCAAAAACCTTGTATTTTTGCCTGAACAGTTAGAGAAAAAAAATGCTATCTTCATGTATAGTTTTTTTGTGTGTGTTGTTTTTTTCCAGGGCTGCTCTAGTAAGATGTTTAGTGGTTCTCCAAATAATTGGGGAATGCTTAAATACTAATGCCGGCTTTTCTCTGCTTTGATGAACACACAGTGATATAGATAGACTATTTTTTTTATTCTTTTTATTGTTTGCCAAATAATTGCATTTTTGCTTAGTCAATCTTCCCTTAAGTCTTCAGTTAATTTCTATTGTGTAACAAATAAGCAGCATTTTTTAAAGAATTTATTGCAGCAGTTTATGTGAGTACACATTACTATAGCCCCAAACCTTTAGTTTTTGCTTTTAAGCATTTGACAAGTGGCCCTAAAAAAGGGTGTTTCTTCCTCCCATATGTAAACTGTATAACATATTTCATGCCATGAGATGTGGTGGCACCAAGGGTGGATATTAGCTACTTTAAGTCTTTTTTTTTTTTTTTCTGGAAAAGTGCTTTGATGGTGCTGTCAAATAACCATGACAGCCACATTTCTATCTCATCAGGGTCTAATAGTTTATTAGCTTTTAAGTAATCCAAATATGTCTTTATTTTCAGAGACTTGAACATAATAAGCTAAAACAAATTATGCATAAAAGGTATATTTTGCTTTAAAATTTGACATTCTTACAATGTCCCTATTTTTCTCCCATAGAGATTTTTTCCAATTTAAAATTATTGTATAACATGTATATTTTCATGACTCCCTGCTTTTTTCCCTACAAAAAAGAGATAACTAATATAAATCATCAATGTTATCTCCCATATTAGAGACTACTGGAACTACTGGAAGAGATAATAGGTTTCAATTGAATTTTTGAATTTAGAGGGCATACTAATAGCAAAAAGGAAAAAAAAATGAGGTAAGCTATAACAGAATGTGCAAATGTTCAAGGAAATCTTCACTGATGAACTAACATTTAAACTGAGCTTGTGAAATCCATGGCCTTCAGTGCATGTGAGTATATTTGACAAATAATGGAAGCATCAAACAGCAAAACTCACTTAGGAAATCATTTACAAGGCAATGAAATGTAGCAAGCAAAAGACTAGTGGTGGAAAATGAATCTGGGCAGGCAGACAGTGGGGAACTTTCTAGGGCCTACTATGTGTGATAAAAAAAAATCAGATTTTATAAGTGGAAGAGGACAATAAATAATAACAAAACTTATTATGTTTCACTGCCTAAAATGTATCAGATGGTATGCCCATCACTCATGATTTAAACTTTATGAAAATCATGAAAGGTAGATATATGCATTTGGAGATTTTGTTTCATTTGTTTTGAAAAGAACTCTTAGAGCAATAAACTTCAATAACCACTAAATGGCAGAAAAAATTTAATCCAGTTCTTCTGACTGTTTCTAACATTTCTTACTTCCAAATTAGAGCTTTTAAGACAGTGTGATGATACAGTTACTGATCTAAATATATTTGTGTTATAGAAATTGTACTGGTGGCATGGAAAGAGGAAAAGATTTGTGATATTCTAAACAAGAGATACAGAGTATGTGAACCAAGGATGGACGATGTATAAAGCAAAGACAAGACATATATTGTACAATACAGAGTCAATGGGGATTCATTACAAATAATTAAACTATTTGTTATTTGCAACAGAAATATAAAAAATAAAACAAAATGTTAAGACTACTGAAAAAGTTAAAGAAGGCTTTTCATTGTATTTGAGTTGAAAGAGTGATGCATAGGTATTTGTCCAGTGGGTGAGTAGTGAGATAGCATTCTACACAAGAAACAGTTAATTTCTTTCAAACTATAGGGGATTCTGATATAGTAAGACTCTATGTATGGAGTCCCACAAGCTAATAATAACAACTATAGGTTAATCTACTTTACCTGTTTTTTTAAGCTATTCTTTCCACTATAATATGTTTCTAGTTTGTTTTACTGAACTTGTAGCATTTGGGGTCCTATGTACACATAATATCAATATCTGTATTAAAAGCAAAGTGTGTGAACATTTAAGACTAATTTTTAACATGTTTGCTGTTGTAGCTATTAAAGTCCTGGTATAATATATAAGAAGAAGTATTTTGGACTTGAAATGTAAGTAGAAAATATTTCTAACTTATTGCCTAAAAGAGAAAATCAATTTTAATTTTGTTTTATAGCTATAAATATAAAGTATTTGTAAATGTAAAGTTTAGCTTGACATTCTCTAAAAGAAAGTAAAGTTTGGCTTTTCTATTAGTATATTTCCCATGGACATGGCTGATATTATTCTTAGTTTGGAGTGGTGCTTAAGAGAAAACACATCAAAGGGAATTATAAAGGGGCAAGAGAGAAGAAAAATGAAAGTTTCTGTGAGAGGATTAGAAGAATGTTGAGAATGTAAGTGTGGAAACATAAAATATAGAATAGAATATTATTAAATCATTTCACCCCAAAGCTACAAACACACATTCTTCTCAAGTGCACATGGGTAATTTTCAAAAGATAGACCACATATTGGGTCACAGGCAAAGTCTTTCCAATATCAAGAAGATTGAAATCATATCAAGCATCTTCTCAGACCACGATGGCATAATATTAGAAATAAACTACAACAAAAACAATAAAAAAAAATTCAAACACTTGGAAGCTGAGTGGCATGCTATTAAACAATGATTGGGTAACCAAAGAGATCAAAAAAGAAATAAAAACATCCTGGAAACGAATGACAATGAAAACACAACAATCCAAAATCTATGGGACATAGTGAAAGCAGTCCTGAGAGGGAAGTTCATAGCTCTACAGGCCTAGCTCAAAAAATAAGAAAAAATGCTAATAAATCATCTAACTCTACAACTTAAAGAATTAGAAAGAGAGCAACAAGAAAAGCCAAGAATGAGCAGAAGGAAGGAAATAATAAAGATCAGAGCAGAAATAAATGACATAGACAAAACAAACAAGCAAACAAAAAAAATACAAAAGATCAATGAAACCAAGAGCAGTTTCTTTGAAAGGATAAACAAGATTGATGAACCGCTAGCCAGGCTCACCAAGAATCAAAGAGAGAGGACCCAAATAAACAAAATTAGAAATGAAAAAGGCGAAATAACAACAGACCCCCACAGAAATACAAAGGATTGTTAAAAAATACTATAAACATTATTCCAACAAACTAGACAGCTTAGAGGAAATGGTCATATTCCTAGAAAAATACAACTTTCCATAACTCAATCAGGAAGAATCTAAAAATCTCAATAGGCCAATAACTATGGAGGAAATTGAAGCAGTCATCAAAAAGCTTACAGCAAACAAAAGCCTAGAGCCAGATGGCTTCACAGGGGAGTTTTACCAAACATTCAAGGAAGAACTAAAACCTATCCTCCTCAGACTATTCCAAAAAATTCAAGTGGAAGGAACACTTCCAAGCTCATTCTACGAAGCCAGCATCACCCTAATTCCAAAACCAGATAAAGACAACACAATGAAAGAGAACTACAAGCCAATATCCCTCATGAACATAGACGCCAAAATCCTCAACAAAATTCTAGCAAATCGGATCCAGCACTACCTCAAAAAGATCATACACCATGACCAAGTAGGATTTAATCCCAGGGATGCAAGGATGGTACAATATCGGCAAATCAATAAACATGATATATCACATAAAAAAATTGAGAGATAAAAATCATATAGTCATATCAATTGATACAGAAAAAACATTTGACAAAATCCAAAACCCTTTCTTGATAAAAACCCTCAGCAAAATGGAAATAGAGGAATCATACCTCAACATAATAAGAGCATTATATGACAAATCTACAGTCAACATCATATTCAATGGGTGAAAACTTAAACCATTTCACCTAAGAACAGGAACGATACAGGGATGCCCACTTTCACCACTCCTGTTCAACATAGTAATGGAAGTGCTAGCCATAGCAATTAGACAAGAAGAAGAAATAAAATGTATCCAAATTGGAAAAGAAGACATAAAACTTTCTTTATTCACAGATGACATGATATTGTACACTGTACATAGAAAACCCTAAAGACGCCATCAAAAATTATTACACTTAATAAATGAATTCGGCAATGTAGCAGGATACAAAATTAACACCAGGAAATCTATGGCATTTTTATACACCAATAGTGAACTTACAGAAAGAGAGATTTAAAAAACAATTTCATTTACCATCTCACCAAAAAAATGTAAGATACCTAGGAATAAACTTAACTAAGGAGGTAAAAGACCTGTACTCAGAAAAATACAGGACACTGAAAAAAGCGATATAGGAAGACAAACAGATGGAAGAACATACCGTGTTCATGGATAGGTAGAATCAACATCATTAAAATGTGCATACTACCCAAAACAATCTGTAGATTCAATGCACTTCTCATTAAAATACCAATGGCATATTTCACAGACCTAGAACGAACTCTCCAAAAATTCATCTGGAATAATAAAAGACTCAGAATAACTGCAGCAATCCTGAGAAAGAAGAACAATGTAGAAGGGATCTCAAGCTGTATTACAAAGCCGCTGTTCTCAAAACTGCCTGGTATTGGTACAAGAACAGACATATAGACCAATGGAATAGAATAGAGAACCCAGAAATCTACCCAAACCACTATGCTCAATTAATATTTGAAAAAGACAGTCTCTTCAATAAATGGCGTTGGGAAAATTGGACAGGTACATGCAAAAAAAATGAAACGAGACCACCAACTTATACCACATACAAAAATAAATACAAAATGGATAAAGGACTTAAAAGTAAGACAGGAAATCATGAAAATATTAGAAAAATCCACAGGCTGCAAAATCTCAGACATATGTGGAAGCAATATCTTCACCAATACAACTCCTAGGGCAATGGAAACTAAAGAGAAAATAAACAAATGGAAATACATCAAAATAAAAAGCTTTTGCAGAGCAAAAGAAACCATCAACAAAACAACAAGAAAGCCCACTGCATGGGAAAACATATTTCCCCATGTTATCACCGATAAGGGTTTAATTTCCAACATTCACAGGGAACTCATACAACTTAACAAAAGGAAGATAAACAATCCAATCAAAAAATGGGCAATGGACCTAAATAGATACTTTTTGAAGGAGGACATAAGGAAGGCCAAGAGACATATGAAAACATGCTCAAAGTCACTAATCATCCAAGAGATGCAAATCAAAACGACAATGTGGTACCATATTATACCTGTCAGAATGGCCATCATCAACAAATCAACAAATGACAAGTGCTGGAGAGGATGCGGAGAAAAAGGAACCCTCGTGCACTGCTGGTGGGAATGCAGACTGGTGCAGCCACTGTGGAAAACAGTATGGAGTTTCCTCAAAAAACTAAAAATGGAACTCTCATTTGACCCAATGATCCCACTTCTAGGAATATATCCCAAGAAACTAGAAACACCAATCAGAAAGGATATATGCACCCCTATGTTCATAGTAGCACAATTTACCATAGCTAAGATTTGGAAACAGCCTAAGTGCCCATCAGCAGATGAGTGGATTAAAAACTTGTGGTATAACTACACAATGGAATTCTACGCTGTGGTAAAAATGAAGGAATTCTTACTATTTGCAACAGCATGGATGGAACTGGAGAGCATTATGCTAAGCGAAATAAGCCAATCAGAGAAAGATAAATATCACATGATCTCACTCATTTGTGGAATATAATGAACAAGATGAACTGATGAACAAAAACAGATCCAGAGACAGAGAAGCATCAATCAGACCATCAGACTGTCAAGCTTCAGAGGGAAGGTAGGGGAGGGTGGGGGTAAGGAGGAGAGATCAACCAAAGGACTTGTATGCATGCATATAAGCCTAACCAATGGACACAGACACCAGAGGGGTGAGGGCATGAGTGGGCAGGTGGGGGGCATTGGGGGTATAACAACACATATGTAATACCTTAATAAAGAGAGAAAAAAAGAATAAAGACAGACTCTTTCTGTTCATAATTGAATAATTGCAATGCTAATACACTGTTGGACAAAATAGTCATCTACCATGATCTGTGTGTGGAGTCCAAAAAGTCAGCGCTTTAAGCAAGGGCTCACCTGAAGGGAATTTATTTGGAAATCAAAGACAGACAGTAGGCATGATTAACTAGGGAGAGTAAAATAAGAGAGGAGGAAAAGGCAATTAGGAAAAGTCAATAAGGGAGTATTATAAAGTTGGCTACCACTGTGGGTAATGGTGTTCAATCCTACCGGGAAAGTCTGAGTAACTTTATAAAATGCATTTCAGAATTGTCTGGCTCAGTGATGAAAGAGAGAATCATTTGTCTATTGGCTCCTAACTCTTACTGATTAAGGATTGCCCTGGGGAAGGTATCGGGGAGATTAATTGCTCTTAGTAGCAGTTTAAGAATATGTGAATGTCAAGTGAGCTCCAGCAGGTATCCACATGTCTGGAATTATAAAAGTGCTCAGGTGGAGGGCAAGAGATACATCCCACATATTTGAAGTGAGGTAGTTCATGTAAGTTCCAAATGGCACAAAGCCTGCACAAAACTTTTCCAAAGCCGAGGCTGGAGTCAGATGAAGCCTTAACTAGATGAGGCCAAGAAGATGTGAAGCGATGCAGATGAGTTCAGGACAGCTATTCTTTGAGGTGCTCAGGTCTGCTCACATCCCTGCACCTTCCATCATCCGCTGCCCAAAGATAATGAAATCTATCACCAGTCTTCAATGTGGGGATATCAGTAAACTCTATGGAAGACAATGTGAGAGAATTAGTGGAACAAATTATATTTATTTTGTAATATATTCACTCTAGTCAATATTACCTAAATGATTGCTTTAGCTGCATTTTTTAATTAAAAAATATATTTTATTAATTTTTTACAGAGAGGAAGGGAGAGGGATAGAGAGTTAGAAACATTGATCAGCTGCCTCCTGCACACCCCCTACTGGGGATGTACCCGCAACCAAGGTACATGCCTTTGACTGGAATTGAACCTGGGACCCTTCAGTCTGCAGGCCAATGCTCTATCCACTGAGCCAAACCGGTCAGGGCTGCATTTTTTAAATTTTATGTTGTGTTTTTGGTGAGTTACAAATGTATTTTGAATTCTGTTATAATTTCTTTATTTTCCAAATATTAATATAGCTTTTTCTAAGCATAAGTATATTTTATTGCTAACATTTTGATTAATTCCTTATTTTAATATACTATATGTGTACGTATGTACTGCGGTAAGTAACTTGCAGGATATTTGGTCCTGTCCAAAACATCCACTGAAACATTTGTCCACACTAAAAGGTCCTAGAAATTTGGTCCTGTCCAAAATGTCCATGAGCAGTTTTGGTCCATGCCAAATGGTCCTTGATATTTGGTACTAGAAAAATTCATCATGGCCCTAGCTGGTTTGGCTCAGTGATAGAGCATCAAGGGCACATGCCTGGTTGCCGGCTCGATCCCCAATAGGGGGTGTGCAGGAGGCAGCTGATCAATGATTCTCTCTCACCATTGATGTTTCTATCTCTCTCTCCTCCTTTCCTCTCTGAAGTCAATAAAAATATATTTAAAAACTCATCATGAATTACAATAAAAATAAATACAATTTTAATGAAGTTAAGTGTTTGTATTATTTAATGAATCATGGACCAAACCAAATGTCTCTATGGACATTTTAGACAGAACTGAATGTCCACGAATCAATATGTATAATATATGTCCTTTAATTTTTTGGAGCCTTTATTACTTTTATAATAGGAAGTGTATTTACAAAGAAACTTAGCCAAATACAAACTTAAGTCTGGCAAAGTACTCTAGTGTAGAGATAAATCATAAGCTGTATGTCATATGAAAGCTTAAGTTAGCCATATGATTTACACCCTTAGTAAATCCTAGGAATGACAAGTAAGTCTCAGCCTCTTTCTACTTACTTAGAAAGACATTGGAAAAATTGGTAGATAGACTTTCTAGTTGATAAAATTACCAAAATACCATCAAGTTCAAGTGCCAGACAAACCAGAAGCAAGGAAGTGGTTCACTGCTCAGAAAGCCCAAGGTGCAGTGAGGCAATAGCCATAAGTAGCCCATCCACCTAGGCCAGTTCTGTGAAGAAGGCTTTTGAATCAGTGTTACATTTTTAATGGTGAATCTCAGAACTGCAAAGATGCTAATGCCTGGAAGTGACCTTTTAGGTTCTGAGAAAGATCATGGTCTTTTCTACTGAGACCTGCAAATGCCGGCAATATTGATGCAAGATTGGAAGAGCAAGTTCTTGATAAATGCCTCTGTGCTTTCAGTAAGCTAGAATTTTCCTAAATACATTGTTAGCACTGTAAGCAGTTAACACTTAACAAGCATTTAAATCTAATTCTATCTGACAAAGTTTTGAAATGTGTTGCTACTTTGATATGAGTATAGCTCCTATTTATGGAGTACTTACTGAGCTTTGTAAGTGCAAAAAAAAAAAAAAATGAAGCTCAGTTCTATGAAAGAACTTGTCCAATTTTATAGAACTAGAAAGTGTTAAAAGAGGATTTCAACAGAGGAAATCTGACAGAACTTATGCTCACTTTTATGTTTCATACTTATTTCTGGCAAAGTCAATAACAAAAAATAAGTTATACTGCAATGTGATCAAACTTTTTTCATATACATGTAGTTATAGATTTTTATTTTGTTACATTTCTAGTACATCAGTTATATAATAGAAGTAGCCACAGTACTATGTACTGGGGATATTAGCTATAACTCCCTTTCTTGATCCTGCTGGATGTTTTCCACATTTTAAAAATATAGACCACAAAACCCCAAAAATAAATTTCCAAAGTCACAATACTATTAAATAGAGGAGGAAAAGTTTCCTCCTTCTTTATTTTTTATCACTCTGACAATATGAGGAGAATCCACACTAGATGTAGCTATTCCATGTAATTTTTGTCTCATGCTTAAGGAGTGCAATAACTCCATCAATTGGATGCTGGGCCATCATACTGATTGACAGTGAACATGTAAGTGAAGAGCTTCTCAATGCAATTACCAAAGCTATATAGAGGAATGTGTTTATCCTGCCATATACATATAAGCTCCAAGTGTATTCAGCCTCATTCTGATTTATCTTCCTTTTTAGAAGTGTCCTTGAGATTTCTCAGCATATTTACAAATCTTATTACTATTACCCAAAAGCAACACATAGTGTATGATCCCAAGAAAAGCATAACGATAGGCATAGACTTGATTGAAATTATATTCTACTAGAGGCCCGGTGCACGAAATTTGTGCACAGGTAGGGTCCCTAGGCCTGGCTGGTGATCAGGGCTGATCAGGGCCTCCCTTCTTTGGCTGCCAGCTGCCGGCCAGGGCCTTCCTTCGTTCCGCAACACCCCCTGGTGGTTAGCACATGTCATAGTGAGCGATTGAACTCCCAGTCTCCCGGTCAAACTCCCAAGGGGACAATTTGCATTTTAGGCTTTTATATATATAGATTTCCACATGGTTCAATATGATGTTAAATTGAGTATTACTTATAAAATTCTGATATTTATGACTTTTTCCACATTAAAAGAAGAGAGCAAAATCTATAAATAAAAAGTACTTGATCTTTGGCTTTTCTAGTTCCACAGCTCAATGGTCTGGGTTACTCAATTAACTATGAGCAAAGACATGATCACCCTATAGTAATTAAACACAGCAGAACAAATTGTATGCAATAGAACTAAATGATTCATCTATTGGAAACATTTTTTCTGATTGGCTTTTTGTTGCTCCAACTTAAAAACTATTGAAGTACTTTCATCTTTTTCTATTTATGAGATTAGTCAGTCTTATATTCTGTTTATCTGCATGAGGCAGAATAGGTTTGAATAGGGTTCATAAAATTGTTTATGGAAAGAGTTAGATAGAGTCAATATTTTATGCTTGAGGGCTGCCTACTTGCTTTCATAATCACTCCATCCTCCGTGTCATAGCACACAAACAGAGACAAAATGTAAATGTTTGATTATGGCTCTGTTCCAACAAAACTTTATTTATGGACACTGACATTTAGATTTTGTATAATTTTCATGTATCTTAAAATATTATCTTTCTTTTGATTTTTAATTATTAAGAAATATAAAAGTATTATTTGCTTCTGTGCTGTGTAAAATCAGACTGTTGGGTGGATTTTGGTCCATAGCTCATAGATTGCTGACCACAAATTAAAAAATAAAATTGAAGAGAGAAAACAAGCAGGACTTTAGTAAAAGGGACTATGTCTCAATGTTGTCAGTTGTTATTTAATACTTGTTACAGACATTCTAAGAATAAACATTTTAATAAAATTAAGTGACTGTAGGGATGAAACCAAAATGTGGGGTGTTTGAGTCCGAGTTCGTTGTCTCGAGAAATTGAAAAGCATGAAGTCAGGTACAAAACCAGTTAGCGGGAACAGAGTTTTTTGAGAGAAGCCGGTCCTAGAAAAGGTACAGCTGGGGTTCCAGGAGCAGGCCAGTGTCCAGGGCTTCCTTTCCATGTTACAGTCTAGTGTTAAAGTCTATTAGTCCATGTGCAGAGTCCCACAGGGCCATAAGCCACGTAGGCGCAGGGGAGCATGTCTCCTGCTATCAACCCAAAAATCTAGCTCAGGCAGAGAGAGGAGAGAGAAGCATGGACTTTTTTTGTGTGTGTACATTCTTGCTCATTTTTAATTGGTTCTTTCAAAGAATTCTGCTTTAGTAACATTCTTGGGATTGGTTTATATGCCTCATTGTCTTGTTATTCGTTATCTGCAAGCTTTCTGTCTTAGCAACATTCACATATTCTAAAGCTTGATTTTCTCACAGGAGCCCTTCCATCCCTGTCCAGTTGAGTTGTCTTAGTTACTCTGCCTAGTTGGGTTCCCGGTTCCGTTTTCCCTTCCAGTGGTCCTGCACCTATCTACCTAGCTTCTTTCTATCTCCTCAGGGAGACTTTTTTGAAGGAGCAGATATGTAATGTGAGCAAATTTAAAGAAACTGTTGGTATTCCATCAATTGTATCACTAATGGTTTTTGTAAACTTAAGCAGGTCATTCTGTTTCTATAACCCTTTACATCCTACTTTGTTATAAGAATGGTGCTAGGATTTCATTAAAAACTAGAGACCCCGTGCACGAATTCGTGCATGGGTAGGGTCCCTTGGCCTGGCCACCAGTCAGGGCTGGCCGGTTGGGGGGTGGGGGAGAGGGACTGCGGTAGGTTGGCTGTGGTAGCACACTGACCATCAGGAGGCAGCTCCTGCATTGAGCATCTGCCCCCTGGTGGTCAGTGTGTGTCATAGCTACTGGCTGGTTGTCTGGTCATCTGGTTGTTCGGTTGCTTAGGCTTTTATATATATAGATGTTAGAGAAATGAAGAGATTATGAATGCCCCATGAATGAATAAAATTTGTGTTTCTATTTTCCTTTGCAATATATTACATAACAGTATAAATTGCTTATTTGTACAATGGGTAGAAAGGTAAAAAACTATATATCATTTTGGAGATATAGAATTAAAAAAAGTATTATTTCAACACCTAATTCATTTTTTAAAATTCTTTATTAAATTACAAGGGCAAATATGTCTAAGCTGAGTATGGTAGAAATATTTATATTTGAATATTCATTTATTTGATAATTTTTGAGAATTTAACTTGTTTTGATAAGGTGAACTAACTAAAAATAAACTTAGTCTATTATGGCAAAATGACATCATATATCAGAAATGACACATCAATTTGCACTTATTTGTCATATTTAGAGACAGACATTTTATAGAAACTTACACAAAAATACACAGAAATCTATTGAACTAAATGTAGGTTTATTTTATTGTAAATAAATTATCAAGAGAACCAAAAATTCCAAAATCAGAATAGAATATCAGTGATTACATGGCCCCCAAATGAAAGGTCCTCTAATAAGCCCCATAAAGAGAAATAAAACGTGTCATAAAGCTTCTATTCTTAGAACATTTTAATATTTCTTTCTGTGTACCACCAGGTACGTCAGAATTTTCTTTAATCTAATAACTATTCTGTATGTATTTAATTTATATCTTTAATATTTGCATTAAAATAGATGATACTTTTAATCTGAGAATGATCAAATTATGCTTTTGATGATGTCTGCACAAAGACACAGTAAAAAGAATTAATTTTTATCTGTCCAATGAATTGGTTGAATTAGCATTAAAAGACTGCCTTCAGTTTACTATTCTGAAGCCATAGAGAAAGAGGGTAGGGCAGAAATATGGATGCAAATATATTTATAAAGACTCTGGGACTATCATGGTGTTAATATAGTTTTTGAATCTCTAAATCTGCTTATGAAGATAACAAAATAACCAGTTATCAAAACAAAAAAGTAAATAAAAATGAGCAACATTTGTAAAAATCATAGATAAGAACACAAGTGGATGAGAAAAACCTTCAATAGGCATATGACTTTCAAAGTATTACCATCTCTTTGGGAGAACACAGGGGAAAGCAATGAGTGTCTGATGAACATTAGAAGAGGAAATAAATTTGAGCATAGCATCTGTAATGTGGGAGGGTATTTTTCAAACTATTTGCGGGAGACTAAATGATCAGCCATAAAACCAGAAGAGATTAGAATAGTCTGTCTCCAATGAATACTCAAAACTGACCCACCAGGAAGAACAGAGTTGCAGCATAAAGAATAGCAGAATGGCATCCCTACAGATAATAAAAACATAACAGTAAAATACGTACTCAAAAGATATCATAATCATAAAACTATATTATACTACTCAAATTAGCTAAAAATCAGATCTTATAAATTAAACAACAGAATTAGAAAACTCAAATGATATTACAGAACTTCAGAAACTATTAATGATAAAAGAAAAAAATCAATTCAGAGTTGAAGATTAAGCTGCAATAAACACAAGAGTTTTTATATGCAACATATAATTTCATAGGAAAAATAGGAGGAGATAACCAGGAATGATTTAAAAACTAAAAAGGAATAAAAGAAAAAAGGGATTTAAGTAAAAGAAACAGTGAAGGTTGGTAAAGAACATCAAAGCACCGATATTAGGTAACTGAATAAGAAAATCAAAGTAAACAGAACATTAAGAGAAATACTTCAAGCAAAATTTCCTGAAGTGTAAACAAATAAACTACTTGTTGAAATAGCTTATCATATTCATAAAAAGAATGACTAACAACAAAATATACTCATAAAATTACTGGTATTTTATTAAAAAGAATAAAAAAATCTTTTGAGTGTCTAGACCAGGAGTTGTCAAGCTTTTTCTGTGCAGGGCCAGATACTAGATATTACAGGCAGTGTACCCAAATAGACAGTGGATTGGATTCCATTTGGGATCATACATAGTTTGTTGATCTTAGATCACAATTATTTGTGTGTGCTGTAAGAAGGTGGTCTAGTTTCAAGTTTTTGGACATATCTGTCCAGTTTTCCCGGCACCATTTATTGGATAGACTATCTTTAGCCCATTGTATTGTTTTGCAATATTTGTCAAATATTTTTTAAAAGACATGGGTTTATTTCTGGTCTCTATATTCTGTTCTGTTGAACTATGTCTGTTTCTATGCCAATACCATGCTGCTTTGATAACTATGGTCTTACAGTACAGTTTAACAATAGGGAGCACAATTCTTCCAACTTTGTACTTCTTTTTCAAGACCTCTGTTGCTATTTGGGGTCTTTCGTGGTTCCATATAAATTTTTGGAATATTTGTTCTAGTTTGTGGAATACACCATTGGCATCTTAATAGGAATTACATTGAATCTGCTTTGGGTATTATGGACAATTTAATGATGTTAATTCTCCCTAACCATGAACATGGTATATGATTCTACTTATTTGTATCTTCAATTTATTTCTTTAGTTTCTTGCAATTTTCTGAGTACAGGTCTTTTGCTTCCTTGGCTAAATTTATTCCTAGGTATTTTATTATTTTTGAAGCAATTCTGAATAAGATTGCTTTCTTAGTTTCCATTTCTGATAGTTCATTACTGGTGTGTAAAAATGAATCTTATTTCTGGATATTTATTGTTCATCTTGTGACTTTATTGAATTTATTCATCAGTTCTAGAAGTTTTTAGTGTAATCTTTAGGGTTATGAATATACAGTATCATGTCATCCGCAAATAATGACAGTTTTACTTCTTCCTTTCCAATTTGTATGCCTTTTATTCCCTTTTCTTGTCTGATTGCTGTGGCTAGGACTTCTAGGGCTTTGTTGAATAAGAGTGGTGAAAGTGGACATTCATAACTTGTTCCTGATCTTAAGGGGAATGCTTGTAGTTTTTTCCCATTTAGTATGCTATTGGCTGTGAGTTTGTCATATATGGCCTTTATTAAGTTGAGGTAAGTTCCCTCTATTCTCATTTTTCTGAGAGTTTTTATCATAAACTAGAGGCCTGGTGCATGAAATTTGTGCACGGGGGAGGGGTGTGTCCCTCAGCCCAGCCTACACCCTCTCCAATCTGGGACCCCTAGAGGGATGTCCGATTGCCCGTGGGATTGGGCCTAAACGGGGAGTCAGACATCCCTCTCACAATCCAGGACTGCTGGCTCACAACTGCTTGCCTGCCTGCCTGCCTGATTGCCCCTAACCACTTCTGCCTGCCAGCCTGATCACCCCCAACCACTCCCCTGCCAGCCTGATCGATGCCTAACTGCTCCCCTGCTGGCCCGATTGCCCCTAACTGCCCTCCCCTGCAGGCCCGGTCACCCCTAACTGCCCTCCCTTGAAGGCCTAGTCCCTCCCAACTGCCCTCCCCTGCTGGCCTGATCACCCACAACTGCCCTCCCCTGCCGGCCATCTTGTGGTGGCCATCTTGTGTCCACATGGGGGCAGCCATCTTTGACCACATGGGGGTGGCCATCTTGTGTGTTGGAGTGATGGTCAACTTGCATATTACCTCTTTATTATATAGGATGGGTGCTGGATGTTATCAAATGCTTTTTCTGCATCTCTTGATATGATTATGTTATATTTATTCTTCATTGAGTTTATGTGGTGTACCATGTTTACTAATTTGTGGATATTGTACCAATCTTACATCCCCAGAATAAATTCCAAAGTATTGCTGGATTTGATTTACTAATATTTTATTGAAGACTTTAGCATTTATGTTCATCAGGGATATTGAACTATAACTTTTTTCTTTGTGGTGTCTTTATCTGGTTTTGGATTTAAGATAATGCTGGTCTTGGAAAATGAGCTTAGGCATCTTCCTTTCTCTTAAAATTTTTGGAATAGTTTGAGAGGATATGTGTTATTTCTTTTCTGAATGTTTGGTAAAATTCACCTATGAAGGCTTTCTGTCCATGGCTTTTGTTTTCTGGGAGTTTTTATTTTATTATTTTTTATTACTGCTTCAATTTCACTTCAATTTCACTATCTATTCAGATTCTCTGATTATTTCTGATTTAGTTTAGAAGATTGTATTTTTCTAGGAATTTATCCATTTTGTACAGATTGTCCAGCTTTCTGGCATATAGTTGTTCATAATACTTATTTACAATCCTTTGTATTTCTTTGGTGTCAGTTGTTACTTCTCCTCTTTCATTTATGATTTCATTTATTTGGTTCTAGCTCTTATGGGAGAACATATTTGCAGATACATCTGATAAGGGGTTAATATCCAAAATACATGAAGAACTTATAAAACTCAACACCAAGAAAATAAACATTCTAATTAAAAAATGGGCAAAGGACCTAAATCGACACTTTTCCAAATAAACATATGAAAAAATACTTAATGTCACTAATCATAAGAGAAATGCAAATTAAAATCATTATGAAATATCACCTCATCTCTGTCACAATGGCTATCATCAATAAATCAACAAACAACAACTGCTGGTGAGGATGTAGAGAAAGAGGAACTCTCGTATACTGTTGGTGAAAATGCAAATTGGTGCAGTCACTGTGGAAAGCAGTATAGGATAATAATGGAATAAATAATATATTTGTCATTTTAGGAGAGAAAGTCTAAGCTTAGTGTTTTATATTCTGCACAATTGTCTCTCAAAGATGAAAAGCACAGGCAATCTGTTATTATCAATGTGAAAAAAATACAAAGGATATTGTTTCCATAAGACCTTCAGAAGAAATCAAGTAGAGGATGAGGTTCACAATACCTTTGCATATTATGCATATACACACATATATGTATACATATACATGTACATATCTATCCATGCATATCTATATGTGTATATATCAGTATATCTCTAAGTCTCTACATCTCTACATATCTATATCTATATCTATATCTATATCTATATCTATCTATATCTATCTATCTGAGAGAGAGGGGGGAGAGAAAGAACACCTGTGCAGGTGGTGACAGTGATGAAGAGCTTCTTTGTGAAGATTGGAATGCACAGTAGGTGAGTATGTCACATTCTTAGCATTATGTTGTCATGGGTTAAAAGCTAAGGCTGGTGTAAAATTATAATATTTCCTTGTCTGGATCAAAATAGAGCTTTATTTTTGTAAGGCTAAATGAAGTAGACAAGAGGTTATTGTTGTGTTGAGTGAAGTTTAAAAAATGTTATTTTCAATGCCAGTCACTTTTACTGATTAGTATCTTGCTCAACACTGGTATGGAAGAAATCCCCATGACATACATTAAAGAAAAACAAACAAAATCCCAAAATGCCAAAAGTTCAATGCAGCAGTAGATAAAAAAAAGTATAGATTATTTTACACTTGAGGAAGA
This sequence comes from Cnephaeus nilssonii, assembly GCF_951640355.1. Classification (NCBI taxonomy): domain Eukaryota; kingdom Metazoa; phylum Chordata; class Mammalia; order Chiroptera; family Vespertilionidae; genus Cnephaeus; species Cnephaeus nilssonii. The sequence continues at coordinate 82,500,543 of NC_137074.1, forward strand.
AACAATCGTTTAGAGAATGGAACAATAGCAAACATGTGTTTGCTCAACCGTCCACATTGTCAGCAGAGGTTGGTCATTGCACTAACGTGAAGAAAAGAGCACAGGTAACTCATAAGGTGCGCTATAAAATGTTAATGAAAGCCACTAAGTTTTACAGTCACAGTGCATGTGTGTTGTTTTGTTTTTCAGCCAAAGACTGTAAAACAATGTGCTGGGCTATCTTTTTATTCTTGGTGTGAAGATCAATGGCCTATAATTACCAATTTGTAGTTCTTAATCTCTTTACCTTTTTCACTCATCCCCCAGCTCTCCTCTCATCTGGCAGCTGTCAAAATCGTCTCTGTATCTCTGAGTCTGTTTCTGCTCTGCTTGCTTATTTATTCAATTGTTGATAGATACGTATTTATTGGCATTTTATTGGTCACGTTTCTTCTTCTCAAAGAAGACCCTTTCATATTTCATATAATACTGGTTTGGTGCTGATGGTAGTCATAGAATAGTCATGGGGGAGTAAAGTACAGCATAGGGAATATAGTCAATAATATTCTAATAACAATATTTGGTGTCAGATAGGTGTGAGATTTATCAGGCTGATTGCTTCATAAGTTATGTAATGTCTAATACTGGGATGTACATCTGAAACATACAATAATGAATAGAAACTGGAACTGAAAAATAAAAACATGATTTAAAATAAAAATGATAAAAATAAATAAAAAGATCAATGTTATGTTATCTGAATATTTTAAAATATCAGAAGCTGTAATAAGTATATTCTACACATATGAAAGTATAATTTTCTATTCTCAATTACTTCAGCACAATAAAGAAAAGAAAAATATACTATTAATATAATTAATAGATAATAAAATACATTTAAAAAATATCAACATATACTATGTATGAAATATTTAGTGCTATGGAAACTAGTTAATTATTATAATTCCTTATAAAAGATTAAGATTCCATTGGAATCAGAAAAAGAACAAAGTGTTCCTAGAGATGGAAAACATTCAGATCATATCATGTAAGGAACTTCTATCTAAAGAATATATTCAAAAATAAGTGGTTGGGGAAGAATTTCTAAATGATTGAAAACATCTTTCTTCCCTCTGAAAAAATTAAAGTAAAAACATTTAAGAATGGAGTCTTTCTCACTCCTTTTGTTCTTAGTATTCATTATGAAACCAGAAGTAATGAAAAAAGAGGCAAATGGATTATTTATTTTTTTTCTGATTTGGGTGTCTGGAGAGAGCAAATCTATATCTCTGCTAAATAACCCTCTCTACCTACTTAGTGAACTTGAACCCTGATACAGCTTAAGGTCCACATCTGAATATTGGGAAGCCCTGTACTCCATTCCTAAGGGATCCAATGATAACATTTTTCTAAATGTACTTGAAATGATGTGTGTCATGATCAGGAGAGTATGAATACTGGTCAGTTGGGACTTCTAGGCAGAAAAGAAATTCACCTCTCTCCTGGAGTTCATTTACATTTCATGATGAACACTTCAAAATGCACATTCTTTATGTCTCTTGAATCATCATATCTGTCACTGTTAGGATTTGCTTCATGAGCTAACTTTTGTTTCAGACATAGACTTCTACATAGTCTGGTAGCAATGGATATATTTTGGGAAAAAATTTGACCTTCTTTTCTGGCCTTACTGGTAGTTCCACCATTTAAAAAAGTGTCCTAGTAACCTCTTTTAGCATATTCTCCATGAAATTTAGAGAAATCTATCTTTGTTTGGTAATAGATATATAACCATGAAGTTTAACTTTTCAAATATATGTGAAAACTATAAATGGATTTTCACCTAATTCAATAAAGTCTGATATAACTACAAAAACTGATTTTGTTTTGTGTCTTTGTGACATTTAGATCTTGACTTCTATGCAAAGTGGTTCTTTGGGACTGTGATCTTTATTGGAGATGAGCACAAAGGTGACATGGCACTATTTTTAATTGGAAAGGTGGGTGAAGAACTGATCAGGAAAATCTAGGAGGCTTACTTCGCTTCTAAAGAACTATCTGGAGGTATTTGGAGCCATAGTTGCCATTGAGCTGTGACATTTTGATTACTTTTTTTATGGATATTGTCATGATGCCTTTTTTGGTCAACTTACTTTGAATAGCTATGCCATCATTCATCAAAGCTCAAGCTAACTTTAATGTTTTATTCTAAGATATATGCCCAGAGGTATCTGGATATTGGATAAGGGTTTTCCTTTGTTGTAAGGGAGGAATTATATTTTGAAAATGAGCACTGCAACTTTTCTAGATTTGGGGGGAAGCCTCACTAATGAGTAATGACAAATAATATATATATATATATATTTTTTGGTATATACTCTGGAGCATTCTTTTCCATATCATTAATGTAAAAGATTGTGGTGTTTATTTTACTCATAATTGAAGAACAATGCCAAGGAGTAATGCAATCATAGTACATGAACCCACTCCCTCCTTTCCACATTCATGTAAAGATACTTGAATTGTTTATTAAAACATCTTCCTTTTTTAAGCTTTGGTGGTACATTTTTGATTAACAGTTTCATGATGCTGCTTTTTGGCCCTACCCATAGGTAGAATTAGTGATGTAAGTTAAAGCTGTGCTGTTTTCCTCTTCCACTTTAATAATATAAATAATGTCTATAATCTCTGCCTCTGGAATATCTCACTGACCTTGGAGCACATTGGGAAATATTTCACTGATGGACAACCATCTTAATGTCTTCTTAACCCCAACTGGTGTTACTGTTGGAATACCTTACCTCTCAATAATTATGGTCAGATATGTAGTGCTTATTCTTTCCTGAGTCAGAGAACCATGGCTTATATTTATCATGGATTGCTTTCCACTTTTCATAGCTTTATAATCTGGAAAACTATATTATTCTATTTGGTGTCTGTAGAAAAGTCTTCATTATACTTTGTTATCTCTTTCCCAAAAACATATAAATATCCCCTGCCTCCTACTCACAAGAATTGAATATGTACATGAATATATTTCCCCTGCACTTTCATTCTAAGAAATATTTATTAAATAAATTTTATTTATTTATTTTTAAAATATATTTTATTGATTTCAGAGAGGAAGGGAGAGGGAGATAGATAGAAACATCAATAATGAGAGAGAATCATTGATTGGCTGCCTTCTGCATGCCTCTTTTTGGGGATCAAGCCCACAACCCAGGCATGTGCCCTTGATGGGAATCAAACCTGGGACCCTTCAGTCTGCCTACTGACACTCTATCCACTGAGCCAAACCAGCTAAGGTCTAAGAAATATTTTGAAACTTCTTTCTCTGTTTCTGTGGAATAACTCCAAGTGCCTGGATATCATATACACATGGGAGTAAATGCTTGCCTATTGTCTCTGCCCTGACGGACTTTGTTCTTACAGGTACCTGCTGAGACTTCTAGCCTGAAGGAGCATCAAGTCCTATGGAACATTGAATTTAGATAAATAATTTTGTGCACTTATGGTTTTCAGTGCATTTTGCTTTGATTAGTGAAACCACTATTTCTTTTCAACTTCTCTTTTTTCCCCCTGAAGCTGTACATTTTGAGCCAACTAAACTATAAAATTTAGAAAACAAAAATAGTCTTTTCTGTCACAATGCAAAGCATTGCTTAAAGAATACATATCTAAGGTTATTTTAGTGTCTAAAATAAAATACCTCGTGGTTTTATTTCTAGTTAATTTACCAATTACAGAGATTGAATTATTTTACTTGTCATAAAAATATAATTTTCCCCTAATTCTTACATTATAAAGTCATGCCAAAGAAGAAGGAGGAGGAAGAGGAGTTCAAAATTGGATCATAGGATAATTTACTAACAGTATCCTCATCACCACATCAGTCTTTCTATTTTATATTTCAAGTAGAGGCCAGGTGCACAAAATTTGTGCACTGGGGGCAAGGGGTCCCTTCAGCCAGGCCTGCTCCCTCTAGCAGTCCAGCATCTTTCAGGGGATGTCCGCCAGGGTGGTGGGGCCTAAGCTGGCAGGCGGACATCCCTCTCACAACCCAGGACCCCTTGCTCCTTACCACTTGGCTCTCTGATCATTAGTAGCAGGTTCCTTACCGCTCAGCTCACTGCTCCTTAGCGCTGCCACAGAAACATGAGAAGCTCCCGCCACCACTGCTGTGCTTGCCAGCCATGAGCCTGGCTTCTGGCTGAGTGGCCGCTCCCCCTGTGGGAGCTCACTGACCACCACAGGGCAGCTCCTGCATTGAGCATCTTCCCCTGGTGGTCAGTGCACATCATAGCTACTTGCGGTCATTATGGTTGTTCTGCTGTAATGGTCGCTTAGGCTTTTATTATCTATATATATAAAAGTCTAAGCGACCATTATGACTGAACAACTGGATGTCCAGCTGGTAGCTATGATGTGCACTGAGCACCAGGGAGCAGACACTCAATGCAGGAGCTGTGCCCTGGTGGTCAGTGTGCTCCCACAGCCAACCTCCCCCAGCTGGCCAACCTCCCGCGGTCCCTCCCCCTGGTCGGCCAACCTACTGCAGTCCCTCTCCTGGCCATTTGGCCCCAAATGGGACTGGGCGAGACAGCCCCAATCCGCCAGGAAGGATCCCACACGTGCACAAATTCATGCACTGGGCATCTAGTCTATACTAATAAAAGGGTAATATGAAAATTGGTCAGGATGCCATCACAGTAATGAGTGAACAGCAGGCTGCGTGGGGAAACCAGGCCAACAGAGGGGGCAGTGAGGAGCAACCAGGCCAGCGGGGGGGGGGGGGGGGGGGGCAGTTGAGGGTGACCAGGATGGCAGGGGGGAAATTGGGGTGCCCAGGCCAGAAGGGGGGCAGTGAGGGGTGACCAGGCTGGCAGAGGGGGGCACTGAGGGGCAACCCAGCCAGTAGGGAGGGCAGTTGGGGGCGACCAGGCCAGTCAGGGGGGTGAGTTGGGGGTCAGGCCGGCAGGGGGGGCAGTTAGGGGCAATCAGGCTGGCAGACAGAGGTGGTTAAGGGTGATCAGGCTTGTGGGGGTGCAGTTAGGGGTGATCAGGCAAGCAAGCAGGTGAGCAGTTAGGAGCCAGCGATCCCAGATTGTAAGAGGGATGTCTGACTGCCGGTTTAGGCTCGATTCTAGGGATCGGGCCTAAACCGGCAGTCAGACATCCCCTGAGGGGTTCCAAATTGGAGAGGGTGCAGGCTGGGCTGAGGGGACCCCCCCTGTGCACAAATTTCATACACCGGGCCTCTAGTATAGATTATAAATACCTAAAATGTTTCTCTGTGCTATGTCATTTTGTAAAAGTCCCTGTGAAGTTTATCAAGAAATAACTTTATATAGATTCATTAGGAATAAATTATATGAACATATAAATATCTAAAAATATAAATAATTTCACAATGAACACAGTAATTTTTATCTAAAAGCTTTAATTATTTAATCACTTCTTTAAAATATTGCTTTAAATGTGGAGCCTCATGGGTTAAAAATATGACTTCATAAAATGGATTATTAAATAAAAATATTATAATTAATGTTTAATCCTATATTTTCTTAAATTTACCTGAAATAATATTTCTTAGATTCTGTTAAAAAATAATTTATAACAAATCAAATGTCATAAACATGTCTGTAGCACTTATTCAAATTTTATTTCAAATTCTGAAAAATATAATAAAACTCTTAGCACTTACAGAGTGCTTTTAAATATATCATATTTTTTATTTTACTCAATTTTTCTCATTTTAGTTTTTCCCTTCCCTATGGCATTCTTTCCTTTTTATGTATTAATTATAAGTGTATACAATTTCAGAATACTTTTACACAGTTTTATATGAAAAACGAAATTTGTTGAATTGAGTCAGAGTCTGTGGAATAAACACTTAAATTATTTTTTAAAAAATATAATTTTATTGATTCCAGACAGGAAATGAGAGAAAGAGAGAGATAGAAACATCAATGATGAGAGATAATCATTGATTGGCTACTTTCTGCACTCTCCATAATGGGGATTGAGCCCATAACCCGGGCATATGACTTGACCAGGAATTGAACCATGACCTCCTGGTTCATAGGTTGACGCTCAACCACTGAGCCACGCTGGCTGGGCTAAATTAATTTTTATTTCTGAAGATAAATATTCATTATTTGCCAAATTAACTTCCTTAATTACAAATGTTTTTGTATTATTGGAAAAAAAAATTCCATTGGCTTTTGTGTATTATGAATGTGGAAGAGGAAAAGGGGCCTTTTGCTTATTAAAAAAAAAAATAAAGGCCCCGTGCATGAATTTTGTGCATGGGCAGGGTCCCTAGGCCTGGCTGGCAATCAGGGCCAATCTGTGGGGTAACCGGCGGGGCGACTGGGGGGCCACTGCTGGCACCTGCATTGGCCAAACCTGGAGCTGCCCGTTTGGTGGCCCTGCCCCCCACACTGCTGCCGGTCACCTCCCTCTGTGGAAGGCGATTGGCGGGGTGATCGGGGCATGGAACTGGCCTGCTTGCCAGCCAACTGCACCCCGCATCACCCCTTCACTGCCGCCAGTCACCTCCCTCTGTGGGGCGACCGGTGGGGCAATCGGGGGTGACCCTGCTGGCACCTGACTTGGCTGGCCTGCGGCCTGCGGGCTGGGGGCAGCTCCTGAGTTGAGTGTCTGCCCCCTGGTCAGTGCTCATCAGAGCGACTGGCCGTTCGGTAGATTTGCATATTAGGCTTATATTATATAATATTATTTATTATTTTTCAGATTCTCAGGCAGTAATACATTCTTCTTTGTTTCTAATGTTTTTGACAATTATTTAGAAAATCTGAATTTCATTAATTCTCTATCTAGACCATATATAATTATTGTGATATTTCACTGTTAGACTCAGTGTTTCTCAGCCATTGTGTTTGTCATTTAGGGACATCATGGCATATTATCTCATGCATATAAATTACTCATAAATTGAGAACTCTTTTATGATTGATTCTGAAACATAATTTTCCTTAATTCACTGACTTTAACATTAGTATTTATCAGACTTAAAAACAGCAAGATTTTCTCTATAAAATAAATAAGTTCAGATGAATTATAAATAATATCTTACAGGAATAAGTTGCCTATGAAAAATATTATTTTTTAAGAAATTACTGTATTTTAATTATAAAATTTTCAAACTTTAATTAAATACATATCTAATTTTTCTTAATATTGGCACATATAGCTTCAATAAAGCACCTGTCATGTTACTGCATCTTGATTCTGTACAATTTAAGGTCAGTCAGTTTTGATAGCTTACACTAAAGATTGATAACGCTTAATCTTTGTTAAGCTTCTTTATTGAATACCATCAAGATTTAAATTTTTTAAATCTTACCACTTGGTAGATAAGTGGCTTAGGAGTCCCATTCTTTTCTAACTTTCCTAATTAATTTAAATGTCATTTTGAGAGGGCATGGAATAAGAGAGGGTGTTGTTGTTTTTTTTTTTAATCCTTCCAAGATAACTCTTACAAATATGTTTTTTATCAATGTCAACTCCCAGATAATGTCATCTGTGCTAATCCTTAAACCTCTTACTCTAGTGCTTTAAATTGTCTTTTCTGTTGATTTATCAGACAAGTGACCCTGGCCTAACCCTGTCAGCTTTAGTTCAGAGAAACTCACAAAAGATAGGCCTCTGATCTGACAAATTGACTGGCTGCAAGGAACAGTTTAACTGGAAAAGGATCTCCCTAAGAAGTGATAAAGGCCTTTTATTCCCTGCTTATAGTTTTGGTATGTGGGCAGAATTTATAAAATGTCCCACAGGCAAAGGCAATATTATGAGTAATCTGGAAAGCTGAATATTAAGGGAAGTAATAAAAGGCCTACATCTTTCTGGTTAATAATAGTTCTGAGAGTATCAGCAATTATATTTTATTTAAAAGCCTTTAAGTGGAGGTTAATTGAAAATGATCATCATAATTAGAAAACAAATGTTAAAATTCTCTTAGTGTTTCAAAGCTGACTTTAATGAGAGCATAATGATTAGGTATGGGGATAATAAATTGCAATCTATAGAAAAGCTATTAATAAGATTATGGAACAGGTTAATTCAATGTCCTCTCTCTAACAAAGTTGTTGAATTACTTCTGTCCATGGCACTTTGTGTCTTGTCATATATTTTTGCTATTAGTAATCAACACTCTAGTAAATTTTTATGCAACAGAAGGCTTATTTTCTCACTAGAGGCCCTGTGCATAAATTCGTGCACATTGAAAGAAAATTAATTAGAAGAAATATTTTAGTATCGCTATTCACCCTTTCTCTATAATAGAAGTGTCAACCAAATTCACGATTGACAATGACAGATTGGAAACACACACGTGAGATTGGCACCAGGGACAGTTTTATATATATAGATAAACTTGCTTAATTAGAACTGCATTCTGATGTAGCTAAACTTTTTCCAGCCCAGTGAAGCACCCCAATTTCTTTTTCAGGTAATGGTCAGCAACACAGCAGTAAATATCAACACAAAGCAGATTATTATTGTAGGATCGTGCAGGGAGAACAAAGGGTGAAATATTTAACTATAGCAGTGTTTGACTATATTCTGTGCAGTGAGAAAATCTGAAGTCATTTTCAAGGTCCACCATTTCTTACTTCTTTTCAGTCAAGTCCAGTTTCTAAACTTTCTAAATCTCTGTTTTCCTGCCAATGAATAGAAAATAGGATTCTACTGAGTCTTTTGTCTACATATTCCAGGAATTCTGTGAGGATCAGATGAGGCACTTGAAAACACTTTACAGACATTTGGTTAAAGTGTAAAATGTTTTGCACGTGGCTATAAAGCAAGTTGTGTTCCTGGGCTGAAGAAACTCAAAGGAGGCTAGTCACTAGGGAGAGGAAGCCGGGCACTGCTATGTTACATCATTACCTGGTGCCCACAACCACCTTTCTGGGCTGGGCTGAGTTGTGGGCCGCATTTTGTGCCATGGGGTCTTGGCAGCGTTGGCTGGGATTTGGTGGGCTGTTGCTCCGGGGTGGTGGTGGGGCCTGTGTCCCACTTTAGGGAAGCTGAGTGTTGGTTTGTCATTGCCAGGTCCACGGTGCCGTTTCTTTGTAAATGGCCAGTGCACATCACAGCAGCTCCTGCATTGAGCATCTGCCCCCTGGTGGTCAGTGCAGGTCATAGCGACTGGTAGGTTGGTTGGAGGGACACTTAGTATATTAACCTGTTATATATGTAGTCTAGAGGCCCGGTGCATCATTTCAAAATTCATGCACGGGGCGGTGGGGTGTCCCTCAGCCAGCCTGCACCCTCTCCAATCTGGGACCCCTCGAGGGATGTCCAACTGCCAGTTTAGGCCCAATCCCCAGTATCTTCTGGCTCCCAACTGCTCACCTGCCTGCCTGCCTTATTGCCCCTAACCGCTTCTGGCTGCCAGCCTGATCACTACCTAACCACTCCCCTACAAGCCTAATCGATGCCTAACTGCCCTCCTTTGCTGGTCTGGTCACCCCTAACTGCCCTCCCCTGCAGGCCTGTTCCCCCCACTGTCCTCCCTTGCAGGCCTGGTCCCTCTCAGCTGGCCTGATCGCCCACAACTGCCCTCCCCTGCTGGCCATCTTGTGGCAGCCATCTTGTGTCCACATGGAGGCAGCCATTTTGAACACATGGGTGTGGCCATCTTGTGTGTTGGAGTGACAATCAATTTGCTTATTACCGCTTTATTATATAGGATTTCCATCAGGCTTTAAGAAGTAAAACAATAGAATTTGATAATTTTTTAAATACAGAAAGATATTCAATATAATATCCAAAGGATTTATTCTTTAGAATACCTGGCTATTTTAATTATACTATGCAGTAAGATTAGGACTATTCCCATCTTTGTTTTTCCTTGGCATTTCTTTCCTGCTTTCCTTTACCTTCATTGTATTTTTCAACCCTCTTTTTGTACTCTTTCATTTTTTCCTGTATTCCTGCTTCGTAAAACATGTGTACTAAATGAAGTGCAGCCTGTACATCCCTTTGGTACCTGGATACATAACTTTGTATGTTTCCATGATAGTTAGCCTTTACTGATTTCAATTTTTATTCTAATTTGATTCTCTGGCCTTCCTGGCAATGATGTTAACCACATGATCATTTTATGTTTCCTTCTATTTCTGCAAACTTCATTCAGAGTAGGTTTGCATTGTTGGCAGATGCCTGATTAATTGCTTTTAGATGAGAGAAACAAAGACTCTAAATTGACAGACTCACATTTTAAGGTTAGGTCTTTGGGATGGTGTTGAAGATGCTTTCCAAGAGTGAATAGATGTCCATTATTTAGAATTACAAAATATGATCTTTTCAATGGCTATTTTAAACTAATTTTCAAGCCATTCAAAAATATTATAAACAAACAATACAAAATAAATTCTTTACATAGTACCTAGCATAGGCATGCATACAATAATTTTTCAATAATTTTTTGAAAGCTTAGCAATTACCAATGTGTAAATTTGCTTAGTCTTTTCAAGTTATATATAAAAAAGTGGTCAGAAAAACTGACTAGGACTCTTTTAAAACATCTTACCTAATAATAGACAAAATGAAATTGACCGTACCTTCGCTATGCCCATAGCCAATCAGAGTGACTACGCAAATTAACCCCAAAAAAGATGGTTAATTTGCATACATAGGCGCCCAGCGCCTGTGTCCCAGGAACATCCTGGCACCCAGGTCACTGTGAGGTAAGGCCTGGGCAGGAGCGGACCCCCTGCGATTGATCACCTGGGCCGGAGCAGACTCCCTGCGATCAATCACAGGGAGCTGGGGGTCTGCTCCTGCCCAAGAGGCTTTCGGCCTGGGCAGGCCTGGGCAGGGGCGGAGCCAGTGATCAGAGGGAGCTGGAGGGCCCCTGCCCAGGCCTAAAGCTTCAGCCAGAGGCTTTAAGCCTGGGCAGGGCCCAGCCCGCAATTGGTGTGAACTATAGAGGAAACACCTTTTCTGACGGCACATTGGCTAAGCTTCCTGTATGCCACTGGTAATATTCTTAGTAACTTGGGTAATAAGAATCCAAAAAGGTGATCTAGGGTTTTTCCACCACACTTCTGGAGAAAAAAACGAAGGTCCACTGCTGGAAGGCTAAGAAATGTCATATCCTGCCCTAGCCAGTTTGACTCAGTGGATAATGCCTCAGCCTGCCGACAGCAGGGTATGGGTTCGATTCTGGTCAAGGGCATGTACCTAGGTTGCAGGCTTCTCCCTGGCTGGGGCCCAGATCAGGGCTCATGCAGGAGGCAACCAATCAAAGTGTTCCTCTTGCTTTGATATTTCTCTCTGTCTTTCCCTTTCTCTTCCACATTCTCTAAAAGTCAATGGAAACATATCCTCAGGTGAGGATAAAAAAAAAAATGAAGATAGGAATGCATATCCTATGAAAGACACATCTTGAAAATGCCTAAAGAAAGTTGTCATTTTTTCTTGGTGAAGGGACTGGAGTCTGTGTTGATGAAAACACCTTGGTGACTGGCAATGGCTGCAGCAGCGGGGTGATGGGGCTGGTGCCTTCCCCTGATCAGCCCAATTGCCTCCCACAAAGGGAGGCCAGACTGCGGCTTAGGTCCTCTCCCAACAGGGAGCGGGCCTAAGCCATCAGTAGGACATCCCCTGAGGGCTCCATACATCCCCAGTATGTGAGAGGGGGCAGGTTGGGCTGAGGGACCCCCCAACCCCAGTGCACGAATTTCATGCACCAGGCCCCTAGTACTTGAAATAAAAAAGTGGTCAGAAAAACTGACTAGGACTCTTTTAAAACATACTTGAAATAAAATATCTGGACAACTTACTGATATTTGGTCAATAATCTGTTTTAAAAATATTTTATAGTTTATTTTAAAATTTGATATGGTCATTGATTTTTTTCTAAAAATGCACCACTTTTTAGAAATTACCTAATATTGATAACATTATTTTCAGTTTTATTAAATTAATTTCCACTTCTGGGAAAACTAATAGTGTAGCACTGTGAACCCTTGGCAAACTTTAACATTTAATTACCTAATATCATATTAGTAATAATGTTTTCTTTTTTAGAGTAGTGCTGGATATTGGTTTGACAAAGAGTACAGAGAAAAGCATTTTAAAAAAGTAAAATAAGCAAAATGAAAAATAATCTCATTGATATTATTTGATACGATCAAGAAATAAGGAGATTTTCTATTATGTTTAGCATTTGGAAATATTATACACACTCACAAAAAAACAACAACAAGGAAATGAAAACACTATAGCTAACAGAATATGCTAACAGGATATGTATATCCTGACCCCTGAACATATTTTCATGCAAAAACTTATGTTAGATTTTGTTCTTTACTTTGTTGTATTAGATGGAGTTACTTAGTTTAACTTTCAAGGTTCAGGGTTAGGGAGGAGGATAAATGTGTAGAGCATGAAACTGAGGTGGTAAATGAAGAGCTGCTACACTGCTGGGAGTCCTTGTCTACTAAACATCCCACCTCGTGTTGAAGAAAATTTCACAAAGACCTCACCATTTGACCTTAGGGACTATGGAAGTGAAGATGCTATTGTCTAACTGCCAACATTCGCATACCCAGTGGTTTTTGCATCTTCCCAAAATAATGACAAAAGAAAAGGATCCCTGGGCATATAACAGTTGGGGAGAATATGTATTTTGGAGCTGAAAAGAACAAACTAGACACTACAAGCTGAGATTGTGGGAAATGTTCATCTCTGTTGAAGATATACATTTTAGAAACAAGTGCTTTTTTGTTGATGTGTTGTAAATAACAACACTTGTATTCTTAAAAGAATAAGCTTAATTATTTTAATTAGTGTACTTTGAATAAGGCTTTCTTGAAGACTATTTTTTAAGTGAGGGTTTATATTTAAGTGAAACTCTTATGCATTGGGACCCACCTAAGTGAACACTTAATTGCCCCTCTTTGACTTCTTCCATTTTTCTCCTGCTACTCAAGACACCTCTGTGTAGTTGCAGGTTCCTCCCAGTCCCAAGGTATTATAACATGAGTATGTAATTTCTTTCTGGTAGTCCTATATATTTCCCCCAATTACACAATTGCTCTAAATAAAAATAATAGTAATAATAGTAATAAAATAAAATAAGAATATTTTCTTCAGGTTACCTTACTCTAACATTCAGCTGAGACCCAGAGACATTGATATTCTTTAAAAAAATTGATCATGAAGATCCTTTTTTGTTTATAAATTTTACTATAACTTTTTAAATATACATATCTTAACACAAAGAATATTAAAATGGTAGCATGGCTTGTCAGATAATTTTATTGAAAATGCTGCAAAATTCCATTATAAAATACTATACTTTCCTTTTTACATTTTTTATTAGACTACATGTCAAATCAAATTTTATGTGCAGCAAGGTATGGAGTATACCTAGATTTAGTAATAAAGCCTAAAATATTTATTCATTGACAACCTTTTTGTGAAAAAAACTTCGCATGTCAGTCATTATGACAGTAGTTTGGGCTATAAAACTAACAGTATTTTATGAAATTTTAAAATATTTCAATATATATTTATATGAAAATACATTTTTATTTCTTTAATAGAAAATTGAATAACCAACTTTTCAAAAGTAACTTTTAACCATTTTAAAAGCACAGGAGTTAAAAACACCAACTAGACACTTCTTTTGTTTGTTTGTTATTTAATCCTCACTTGTGGATTATTTTTCCCAGTAATTTTCAGAGACAGTGGAAAGGAGGGATGGAGAGAGGAGAGAGAGAGAGAGAGACAGAGAGAGAGAGACAGAGATGTGAGAGAGACATATTGACTGGTTGCCTCTTGCATGTGTCTTAACTGAGGGCAGGGAGCCAACTGCAACCCGGGTATGTGCCCTTGACCAGGAATTGAACCAGGGACACTTCAGTGCTCTGGCAAGAACTTTAATCACTGACCCACAACAGTTAGGACTAGACACTTATTTTATTTTTTCAAAATACATTTTATTGATTTTTTTACAGAGAGGAAGGGAAGGGATAGAGAGTTAGAAACATCGATGATAGAGAAACATCGATCAGCTGCCTCTTGCACACCCCCTACTGGGGATGTACCCGCAACCAAGGTACATGCCCTTGACCGGAATCGAACCTGGGACCCTTCAGTCCGCAGGCCGACTCTCTATCCACTGAGCCAAACCAGTCAGGGCAAGACACTTATTTTTAAAGGTAAATTCTTAAACATATTTCTCTCCAACTTTTTTTTTTAAAATAACTAGCATTTTAATATAGTTTAAACTATTTAAAGTTTATACTTTATAAGCTCCAGTTTTAAAAATATTTCTATCTGAAATTGACATGATTTTAAAGCCAGATGGGTTATTTTCAGCAGAGAATGAGAAGGAGAATTTTCACTTTAATCCAAGCCATTTGCTTCATGTAATATCAATGTACACATGACAGTGTTCGCAAAGATGTTGCCAAACATGCTATTATATACAATAAAGAAAAGGAAAAGTACAAAATTGTTTTATCTGTTTATTGGCTGAAATCGTCACAGCTAAGAAAGTCTTTTGGAGTCATCCTTCCTGAATACTTTTAATGTAGCTGCATCCAACAACTTCTTACAGGTTTAATTATAATTTTCTTGTACTTGTACACATGGGAGAGTTTTACAGAGAAAGAATAATTAATTCTGCGGCTCTTAATTATCTTTTAGGTACACATAAGAATGCATCCTGTTCGATAACAGATTATAAGACTGATTCTTTATAATTGTGCTTTTAAATGTATATATTTGTTCTCCATTTAAAATCAGTCTTGGGATATTTAACAATGCTAGTTTCACATTCCACTGGAAGGGAAAACACAAATAGCTCTGCTATCCAGAGTTTTGCCCATGAAATGCTTCCTAACAAGTATTGTCATGTCAAATATAAGTGGATTGGTTTTCGCAAGTTAGTCACACTGCTTTACTATTTACCTGTGAAAATTGAGGTCCTGGGTTCACATAACTAAATGAATTCTCTGAGTTGCCAAGTTGTATCTAAATGGGCTTCTTTAGAAACAAAAGGTAGTTTTTCTTCACAAATAGTATGTACTTCCTGAACTAGAAACAGCATTGCTTTGAAATGTATAAATTTGCCCACCTGGTGTGGCTCAGTGGTTGAGCAGCAACCTATGAACCGGACGTCATGGTTTGATTTCTGGTCAGGGCATATGCCCGGGTTGCAGGCTAGATCCTCAGTTTGGGGAGTGCAGGAGGAAGCTGATCAATGATACTCTCTCATCACTGATGTTTCTATCTCTCTCTCTCCCTTCCTCTCTGAAATCAATGAAAATACATTTTTTAAATGTATAAATGTATGTAAAAATGGACTTATAATAATAATTTGTCAAACATTTTGCTGTTATTTATCTATGGGTTAGAAAGTGTTTATTCTTTTACAACTGGAAAAATTTGAAGTCAGCTTTTAGTTGTTTATATTTAACTTTAGATTTTTAAAGTTGTTTTTGACAGATGATTTCATAAAGGAGCAGCAACTAAAGTAAGAGCAAACTTGTATATGAATAGCTCTTGATGACTTAGATACTTAACAGATCTTCCACAAGAGAGACACCTACAAGTTATAATATTTTACATATTATCTAATGTACCTTACAGCTAAAACTTGAACCAATTAACATGTTCTGCAAATCTATTAGGGTAATACAATGAAATACAAAGATATTAAAAATACTTTCAAAATGATTGATCCAAGTTCCCTTGAAATAAACTGATTGCTGTAGATCTGATTAACTTACTAATATATATATATAAAAAGATTACCATTGCTAGTTGTACCTGAAAGTTATGGTTGGAACACTTTTATATGTTCTGGTATCTTCATGCAGTTTTTTAGAACTTATTTTCATAAATTCTGTTTTCTAGTAAAATGTTTATGAAACAGTATAGCTGAAACTGACCTTTGGAATACATCTCATTAGAGACCTATCTCCTATAAAAAACAAATATGAATTTATTTTATTCTTGAAAAATCTCAAGGAAATGAGAATTTTATATGACTGTTCTAGGTAAATACATACAGGTTTCTGAATAATTTTTTAAAATAAAAATATATGGACAGGGCTTATTTCATCTAATGTGATCTCTCAGTTACAAGTTAGAGTTCACATAAATCATTTACGAATAAATCAAGCAGCCTTAATTTTTCTGTCAGCACAATTCAAAGAGAAACACAAAGACTGTCCCTATAAAAAAAGGCACATACTAGATCTGAAGTCATTGCGTGACTAGTTCTCCCTGAGGCATGCGATGCTTAGCTAAATGCTGAAGACACTAGACTGCCATGGGAACAGGATGGAGTAGGGAAAATAACGTAGTTAAAGGTAGAGACAGTAATGTAAAATTCAAACCTTTACGTTTCTCAAAGGTAGGAATGTGAATTGCTGTCATAAATAATAACATGGCTGGCAGCATATCTTGCTCTTCTAAATTAGCATTAATGTGGAATCAAATTAATAACACACAAAAAAAATAAATCTTTCCTTCTCACTAGTTATTCAAAGTCCACTGATTTTACATAAATAACTGAAATTTTCTGCATACTTATACTCAGCTATCAACTTTTAATGGAATTAAAATAAAATTGCAGAACAGACATATATTTAAATGCAAAAACAGAATTAATTTTCTTTCAAGAAAGAAATGATAAATATATTCACAAAGCCATTTTCCCTTTAGCATTTATCAAGTTATCTTATATTTTGAAATATTGGTACAACACTGAGGAAGACAATAGATCCCAGTCAGGTGGTTTGGGTGCAGCTCTCAGCTCTACAACTTTCTAGTTGTTGTTGTTTGAACTGGGACACGTGAGTGAAAAGCTTTAACCTTCATTTCTTCATTTGTTAAATGAGGATATTAACGGCATGCTATGATGGGTGGGTGAAGATTGAGTGAATTTAGTATCATGTTCCCAGGAAATAATCAACAATATGTAAATAATGGCATAATTACCAGTGTTTCTTTTATTTCTATTTATGTAGAAAAACATGCATATATCACATAAATGAAAACTCTTTTAAACTTATCTTTTTAAAGTTCCTTTTGTTTGTTTACATCTTAGCACTCTCCTGACTTGTGTTCCCAGTAGTATTTAGTAATAGGGTGTATCCCATCCTATTTTCTTCATTCATTTAAAATTCTGTAGAAGTTTACGTATATCATATATACACATCAAGTTTTCCAGTTTTACAAAGGTAGGATTGTGCTACACTTTTTTATTCACAAATTCCTCTAGGTCATCTGAGATAGGTCTTATATATTATTTTAAGGACTGCATAATATTTTCTGGAATATACATTATTGAGTCAGTCCTTCATTGAAGACTGAACATTCACTTGATTTTTAGATTTTTTAAATATCTGTTATAACATTAGATGTTTAAATTTTAATAACTTGTGTTTTAACTTCTATGAATAGTGTTTTTGTTCTTTATTTCATTCAATTCTGCTCTAAAATTTTATAATATTTTTCTTTTTATGACTTAGGCCTGCTTTTGTTCTTCTTTTTCTAGTTCTTTAAGATGATAGGTTTTTTACTTGGGATTTCTCTTATTTCTTGAGACAGGCTTGTAATGGTATAAACATTCCTCTTATTTTTGCTTTTGCTGCATCCAGAAGATTTGATATATCATATTATCATTCTCATTTGTCTCTATATATCTTCTGATCTCATCCTATATTTTTCTTTGACCCAGTCATTTTTTAGTAGTATGTTGTTTAATATTTACATATTTGTGGGTTTCTTTACTTTCTTTTTGCAGTTGATTTCTAGTTTTAAAGCATTGTGGTCAGAGAATATGCTTGGTATGATTTCAACCTTCTCGAATTTATTGAGGCAAATTTTATGACCCAACATATGGTCTATCCTTGAGAATGTTCCATGTGCACTGGAGAAAAGTGTATAATATGATGTTCTGGGATGAAAGGCTCTTTGTAAATGTCAATTATGTCTATTTGGTCTAATGTATAATTTAAGGCCAAAAAGTCTTTATTGATTTTCTATTTGGGTAATCTATCTAGAGCTGCCAATGAAGTATTTAGTTCCCCTATTATGATTGTGGTTTTGAAAGTTTCTTCCTTTGGTTCTGTTAGTAGTTGCTTTATATATTTCAGCGCTCTCTGATTGGGTGCATATATATTGAGAAGCATTATGTCTTTTTGATGTAGTGTCCCTTTATCATTATAAAATACTAGAGGCCCGATGCATGAAATTCGTGCATGGGGGGGTCCCTTCAGCCCAGCCTGCACCCTCTCCAATCCGAGACTCCTCCGAGATGTCCAACTGTCGGTTTAGGCCTGATCCTGGGGATCAGGCCTAAACCGGCAGTCAGACATCCCTCTCACAATCCGGGACTGCTGGCTCCTAACTGCTCACCTGCCTGCCTGCCTGATCTCACCTAACTGCACCCCCTGCCAGCCTGGTTGCCCCTAACTGCCCCCCCGCTGGCCTGGTCACCCCTCACTGCCCCCCTGTGGGCCTGGTTGCCCCACACAGCCTGCTGTTCAGTCGTTTGGTCTCACCTCACTAGCACTCCTGCCAGCCTAGTCACCCCACACAGCCTGTTAGGTCGTCCGTTCAGTTGTGATGGTCACTTAGGCTTTTATATACAGTATACAGATCTCTGTCTCTTGTTACCTTTGTTATCTTAAAATCTATTTTTGTCAGATATAAGTATGGCTTTACCTGCTTTTATGTGGATGCTATTTGCTTGAAGAAGCATTTTTCACTATGCCACTTTGAATCTATCTTTGTTTTTGTCACGTAAATTTGTCTCCTGAAGTCAGCATATGCTTTGTTTCTTTGTGTGTGTTTTTTTAATCCAATCTGTTACTCTGCGCCTTTTTAAAAAATATATATATTTTATTGATTTTTTACAGAGAGGAAGGGAGAGGGATAGAGAGTTAGGAACATCGGTGAGAGAGACACATTGATCAGCTGTCTCCTGCACACTACCTACTGGGTTTGTGCCTGCAACCAAGGTACATGCCCTTGACCGGAATCGAACCTGGGACCCTTTAGTCTGCAGGCCAACGGTCTATCCACTGAGGCAAACCAGATAGGGCAACTCTGTGCCTTTTTATTGGTGAAGGCAGCCCATTTAAATTTAGGGTAATTATTGATGTATGAGGATATCCTATAGTTATTTTATCTTTTGTTTTCTGGTAGCTCTATACCTCCATTAGTTCTTTTCCTTTGTTTTTTTGTCTTTTTTGTTGTTATTGTTGTCTGTTTGTTTGCTAACCCTCATTGGAGGATATTTTTCTATTCGTTTTTAGAGAGAGAGAGGAAGGTAAGGAGGGAGGGAAAGAGAGAGAAAAAGAGAGAGAGAGAGGAGTGAGAGAGAGAAAGAGAGAAATGTTGATGTGAAAGGACACATGGATTGGTTGCCTCTTGCACATACCCCAATCAACCAGGGATCAAACCTGCAACCCAGGTATGTGCTCTTGACTAGGAATCAAACCCACAACATTTAGGTGTATAGGCCTATGGTCTAACCACTGAGAACACCAACTAATGCTGTCTGTTGCTTTTGTTTGAGGGTATTTGATACCTCTTTCCTCAGCTTCTCCTTTTTTTTTTTTTTTTTTAGTTATGTGTTTTAGTTTGAGGATTTTTGTATAGAATGACAATATGAAAAAGAAAGTTTCATATACACAGTAGTTCCTTTTTTTTTTTTTTTTTTTGAGTGTATCTGATCTCCATTCTCCTCTTCAAATCAGAAATTTACCCCCTCTCCTTTTATGTTTTTGTTGTCACAAATTATCCCTGTTTATGCTGGAAATCTGTTGGTGATCTTACTCATAGTTTTGTGACCTTTTGTTCATTGTTTAAGGTAGAATAACCCACTTGAGTATTTCCTGCAATGGACGTCTTCTGGTGATAAATTCCCTTAGCTTCTGAATGTCTGGAAAAGTCTTTATTTCTCCTTCATATCTAAGGAATAACTTTGCTGGATATATTACTCTTGGTTGATAATTTCTGTCTTCAGTAGTTGAATATTGCTTCCACTCTTTTCTAACGTGTAGAGATTCTGCAGAGAATTCCAATGATAACCTAATGGGCTCTCCTTTATTGGTTACTTTCTTCTTTTCCCTGGCTGCGTTGAGAATTCATTCTTTGTCATTAATTTTTGACATTTCTAAGACAATGTGACTTGGAGAGGGCTTTTCTGGATTGATGGATTTGAAGAATGAAGCCATGGACAAAAGGTGATAGGTGAAAAGTACAGGAACTTTATGCAAGCAAACACTACCTCTAAAACCTAATTCTAAGTTCTAAGCCTAAGACTCTGTCCCTCCTGGGTAGACAGAGGGGCCTCTGAGAAGGGTGACCATTGCTTTCATTTTCTTGAGGCATTAAATAGGCTGCAGTTTTGTCTGAACCTGACCCCTTCTTATTAGTCATTCTGTTGCATAGAATTAGTTCTCAAAGCTCAAAGCCCGTGTGGTATCCCCCATTTTCTCTCCCCCTTATCTTGTTGGTTGGAGTCCCTTTTGATTTATCTTACAGCTCTTCCAGTTGTGTTGGCAGAGAAAGACTTATCTGATGGCGCTCCCAGCCACTCAGGTCAGGGCTGCTTTTGGCCTAACTTGTGGTCACTTTAATTGCTCAGGCCAGAGATACCCCTGTCCTTGGTTTATGGCTGTCTTAATTGCACAGGACAGATATATTTCTATTTGCCTGTGCAATTTCTTTATTCTCTGTACAAGTGAGATAAACACCCTGGTGTCTTCAAGTCTCCACTATGTATTCCTTCCCCCATAGACCCCTCTTATCTCTAAGATTTCCTAAACCTGCCTAATTAAGCTAGATAGCTAACCATTTCATAAGCATCAGTCTCTCTTTAGGTAGATGAACCTCTATTCATTCTCTTTCTCTCTCTCTCTCTCTCTCTCTCTCTCTCTCTCTCTCTCTCTCTCTCAATTTACCTAGAGAATGATAATTACATTTTGGCTACAGAATAATTATTATGATGTATCTAAAGAATTATATACTGTTTATTACTATCTATAGAAAAAATGCATTAGTAAATATCAAAATGCACATCATCTTTAAATTGTACAACAAAATTAACTGCCATTTTGGATTTTCCTAGGCAGGGATTTGAAATTGAAATACATGGGTAAGTCAGCTTTCCAATTAGATTTGATTTTGTTCTAATTTAAGTTTATGATTAATCCATTAACTATCACTCATGCCACTCATGTCAATGAATACAAAGCAGAAAAATTGTGTTAACTACATTTAATTTTAAAATGCATGCAGTTTCTTTTAATCCTACAGTTATTTTCTCAAAGACACTTTGACATTTTGACAAATTTTTGGCATATTTCTATTTCTCTTGCAAACAAAATGTATTTCACTCTAATAATTGGTCATTTTCTTCCAGATGCTAATCAGCTCTGTTTAAAGCCTCAGTTGTTTAATTCAGTGTCACAGGCACTAACTTTTTCTTTCAATTTTATTTATACAGCTCCAAAATAAAAGTGATATTTTATAGTATTTTAAATAACACCACTTCATAATTAAAATAAATGTAGTCAATTGTGTTATAAATCCTTTAAATGATCTCCAAATGCATTGTCCTTTTTAAAGAGTTACTGCCTAGGTAATTCCTTAATGTTAACAACATGCACCAAATATGATGTACTTACTAAGTAGTAAAGATACACTCATACTTAACTTGAATAGTTCTGATATGTGTCCTAAACTAAGTCTGCTGCTTCTCATTTGCATAATACTGTTTTAAAGTATTTTATGTACCCTGCATATTTATAAATAAACTTTTAAAAAAACAATATTGTATTGAAACTCACTAAAATTAACATATTTTACAACACAATTGCTCTTATGTATGTTATTTTAGTTTTACTACTTCTCCTTTTCATTGGGATTATGAAGCATTACGTAATTTTCATTCACACAACTGAGCAGCATAGTCAATATTCCTGTCTCACATGTTCTTGTTTCCTGTTGTATCTGAGTTGCTTATTTATCCAGTGTCATCCTCGACAATTTTTTATTTAAGAGTTCACAATGATTTCATACTGTGTCTAGATTTAAGTCTCTTTCACACCATTGTAGACCTATTTACCAGTTATGAGATACTCACCACCTTACATTATTCACACATTTAACTTCAAATGAATTTTCCAAAATGATAAACCAATTTTAATGTGAGCAGGTCTTCATAAAGTTTTTCTAAATTTTAATGTTTCTGGTCAATGAATTTTTTAGAACTCAATAACAATGTGTACTTTATTTATTTTTTAAATATATTTTATTGATATTTTTACAGAGAGGAAGGAAGAGGGATAGAGAGTTAGAAACATCGATGAGAGAGAAACATCGATCAGCTGCCTCCTGCACACCCCCTACTGGTGATGTGCCTGCAACCAATGTACATGCCCTTGACCAGAATTTAACCCGTGACCCTTCAGTCCGCAGGCTGACACTCTATCCACTAAGTCAGACTGGTCAGGGCAACAATGTGTACTTTAGATCTTGAAGATGACTAAGCAAAGCAAAGATATCCCCCATATCAAACATCTACACTAATAAAAGAGAAATATGCAAATTGACCATACCTCCACGGTGCCCACCAGACAATCAGGAGTGAGTATGCAAATTAACCCGACAAGTATGGCGGGTTAATTTGCATATGAAGGTGCCGAGTGGCCTGGGTCTCAGGAACATCCTTGGGACCCAGGCCACTCCGAGCCTGAAGGCCCGCATGTAGGCCCTGAGTGGCCGGAGTCCCAGAATGCACCCAGCCAGGAGTGGCCTACAGGTGCCGGCACCAAGCAGCCCGGGTCGAGCAGCCGGGGGTTCCAAGCAGGCTGGGTTCTGGGACAAGCGGCTGGGGGCACCAAGCGCAAGCAGCCACGGGGCGGGAACATCCACCACGTCACCATAGCAATATGGTGGAACTTCCCGCCCCATGGCCACTTGTGCATGCGCCTGTGCCAAGCGGCCTAGGTCCACACCCCCCAGCCCAGCGGATACAGTAAATGCGGGGCCGCCAGGTTTGGGGGCATGTCCCCGGTGGCCGCTGCTTGCTTTGTGTGCCAGGGCCAGGCCCCTCAGCCCACAGACATAGCGAATGGGGGGCTGCCGAACTTGGGGGCATGCCCCCGGCAGCCGGGGACACACCCCTAGCCCAGTGGACATAACGCAGGGGATCCTCTGCGCATGGATCCTTTTTTTTTCTTTTTTTAAAAAATATATTTTATTGATTTTTTACAGAGAAGAGGGGAGAGGGATAGACTGTCAGAAACATCAATGGGAGAGAAAAATCCATCAGCTGCCTCCTGCACACGCCCCACTGGGGATGTGCCCCCAACCAAGATACATGCCCTTAACAGGAATCAAACCTGGGATCCTTCAGTCTGTAGGCCAACGCTCTATCCACTGAGCCAAACCAGTTCAAGCGTAAACACCTTTTCTGACCGCTCATTGGCTAAGCTCCCTGTACGCCGCCACTTGCAGTGTTCTTGGTAACTTGGGTAATAAGAATGCAAGAAGGTGATCTAGAGTTTTTCCACCTCACTCCTGGAGGAAAAAACGAAGGTCCACTGCTGGAGGGGCTAAGAAATGTCATATCCTGCCCTAGCCAGTTTTGCTCAGTGGATGGAGCCTCAGCCTGCTAACCACAGGGTCCAGGTTTGATTCTGATCAAGGGCATGTACCTAGGTTACAGGCTCCTCCCTGGCCGGGGCCCAGGTCAGGGCTCATGCAGGAGGCAACCAATTAAAGTGTCCCTCTCACACTGATGTTTCTCTCTGCCTCTCCCTCTCTCTCTCTTCCACACTCTCTAAAAATCAATGTAAACATATCCTCAGGTGAGGATAAAAAAATAAGAAAGAAAGAAATGTCATAACCTATGAAAGACACATCTTGAAAATGCCAAAAGAAAGTTGTCATTTTTTCATAGTGAAGGGACTGGAGTCCATGTTGATGAAAACACCTTGGCAGCTGTGGTGGCTGGCAGTGGCTGCAGCAGCAGGGTGATAGGGCTGGTGCCTTCCCCTCATCAGCCCGGTCGCCTAACGCAGAGGGAGGCCAGACTGCGAATTAGGCCCGCAACCTATAAGGAGCGGGCCTAAGCCATCAGTAGGACATCCCCTGAGGGCTCCCAGTCTGTGAGAGGGGGCAGGATGGGCTAAGGGACCCCCCCACCAGTGCATGAATTTTGTGCACCGGGCCCCTAGTCTTAAAATAATAATCTTTGAATATGAAACAAAATAAAATATGAATTAAAAGAGTGACTTAGTAAGTAGAGCAATGTAAATTGTTAATTCTTTAAATTTTATTTAATTCATAAAATAATGTAACCTACTTGTATACATGCTTTACTATATAAATGTGTTATCTGGAACACTTCAAATGTAGCTAGTGCTCAAAGAAAGGAATTTTCAATGTTAGCTTATGTTAATTTATTTAGTTTAATTTGATGCTTAAGTTGTATTACATAGTTTTTGCAATAAAAACAACTTTATAGTTTTGGTATGACTGCACATCACCTTAACTATTGCATTGTGTGATAATGAGTACAGTGGTTTTTCTGGGTTCTTGTCCAGGTGGATTCGAAGAATAAAGCCAGGAGCAAAAAGTGGTATATGAAAAGATGGAAATTTATTGGAAGCAAGTACAGATTCCCATGTAGGGAGGTAACACTAAGCTCTATTTTGCTAAGGTTTATAAAGGCTGTAGTTCTTTGTTTCTTCATACTGCCTTCTAATTGGTCACTCTTTTGCAGAATATTAGCTTCAAAGCCCAAACCCTATGACCCTCTCTCTCTCTCTCTCTCTCCCCTTTCAGTGGTAGAATTCTCTGTCTCCTATGAAACTCTGTTTTCCTCTTTCTGCCATTTGTCAGCATTTCTCTATCCTCTGTGAAAGTTTGTTTCCTCTTTCTCCCCATACCCTGTGGCTCTTTCCTATCTTCTGTGAATGGATGTCTTCCTCTCCCATTATCCCATGTGAATGTGAGCCTTTTGGCAGCTCCAAGACCCCCCTATGGGCTCCAAGCCTTCCTCTTCCATGGACCCTCTTTATTTCTAAAACTCCCTAAACCTGCCTATTTTATCCCCTAAAACTCCTTTTAGCACATCACCGTAACCATTGCATTGTATGATAATATGGTTGTATTATAGTGTTGTATCTGGTGCCTGTGTAGTTTTTAATATTACATATAAACACATCACTGTTCTAGTAATTGTCACTGTATTACTTCAATGTGAATGATTATTTTTAATATACAAATTTAATATTGTAATATTTTTATTTGAATATTTTATGTAGATTTGATACTTAGTAAACTGTTACACTTTATTTTTTTCTGTCCTTGTTTTAGAATTTTTATTACACAATTTTATTTTTTAATTTTTTTTTCATTTTAATTTATTGATTGAGGTATTACATATTTGTCCTCATCCCCCCATTACTTTCCCAACCTCCCCCCCCCCACTCATGCCCTCACCCCTCTGGTGTCTGTGTCCACTGGTTAGGCTTATATGCATGCATACAAGTCCTTTGGTTGATCTCTTCCCCTTACCCCCACCCTCCCCTACCTTCCCTCTGAGGTTTGACAGTCTGATTGATGCTTTCCTGTCTCTGGATCTGCTATTGTTCATCAGTTTATGTTGTTCATTATTTCCCATAGATGAGTGAAATCATGTGATATTTATCTCTCTCTGACTGGCTTATTTCATTTAGCATAATGCTCTCCAGTTCCATCCATGTTGTTGCAAATGGTAGGAATTCCTTCTTTTTAGTGCAGCATAGTATTCCATTGTATAAATGTACCACAGTTTTTTAATCCACTCATCTGCTGATGGGCACTTAGGCAGTTTTCAAATCTTTGCTATGATAAATTGTGCTGCTATGAACATAGGGGTGCATATATCCTTTCTGATAGATGTTTCTAGCTTCTTGGGATATATTCCTAGAAGTGGTATTACTGGGTCAAATGGGAGTTCCATTTTTAGGTTTTTGAGGAAACTCCATACTGTTCTCCAAAGTGGCTGCACCAAACTTCATTCCCACCTGCAGTGCACGAGGGTTCCTTTTTCTCCGCATCCTCACCAACATTTGTTGTTTATTGATTTGTTGATGATAACCATTCTGACAGGTGTGAGATTGTACCGCATTGTCGTTTTGATTTGCATCTCTCGGATAATTAGTGACTTTGAAAATGTTTTCATATGTTTTTTGGCCTTCCTTCTGTCTTCTTTTGAAAAGTATCTATTTAGGTCCATTGCCCATTTTTTGATTGGATTGTTTATCTTCCTTTTGTTAAGTTGTATGAGTTCCCTGTAAATGTTGGAGATTAAACCCTTATTGGTAATAACATTGGCAAATATGGTCTCCCATGTAGTGGTCTTTCTTGTTGTTTTGTTGATGGTTTCTTTTGCTGTGCAAAAGCTTTATTATAATTATAAGTACTTATTATTTACAAAAATTTATTATACTTAATTACAATGGAGTAATTTTTCTCATGTAAGAAAATATGGTCAGAATTATAAATTTCAAACAAGTTTTACATCTGATACAGAATTAAGTAGGGATACAGAAGCTAGTACTACAACTAGAGCATTAAAGCAAAAAGATACTAGAAGAAAGTACTTGCAAATTTCATGATTAATGAAAATTACATTAATTTGTGGTGGTAGGCAAAATAATAAAAAGGTATTTTATTAGTTGGGTTAAAAATCAATTGAAATAAAATATACAATGTTTAGGGGCATTTTCAGCAAATATATAATGAATTAAATGAGAATTTTTTTTCTCACCATTCACAAAAGAATAGATAAAATTATTTGATTATAATTAGAACTAAATGACTTGTAGACAGTTTTAAAATGAGTTTAACAGAATTGTGTCTTGTAAGTTTGATCAGCTATAAAACTGCATGAATATTTAATAAAATTTTTAAGATTACTTTTAGATGGAGAAATGATTAAAGAAATTATTACTTTACTTATTGTAAACTTTTCATAAAACTATGATGAAAAGGCCAAAAGAGGCATTTTACTAAAGTGAATGATCTCAATAGAGCTATGAAACAATTGCAGAATACAAAATTTTTAATAATATCAACAATTCATTAGTTAATTCTTTGAAGAAAATGTAAGCTTTTTAACCATTAGTGAGACATGAGATAATAGTTCTTAATAATACTTTATGTTTTATTTCTAGTATTATATGAAAATGCTGTCAAATAGCCTAAATTATTGAACTTGATCATAGACATATTTGAATCTTCAACATATGTCAAAATAATCTGAAATATTATTTTCTATCATCATGGGTTGTGCCCCGGCTATGTCAGACAAAATTCCAGATTTATTGGAATTTTGAAACAAGTAAATGAGTTTCCCTGTTTGCTTTATTCCACTCTTAGAAACACATTGAAAATTTTTTGCTCAATTTTCTAAAGCAAACCTAATGAAAAGAGTTATAGATATTGTTCAGTGGTTAAAATCTTTTAGTATATCCATGCAAATGTATGTATCCACACTAGTTAGTGAAAATTTTGAAAGAAATAGACAATTAATTTAATGATCTTGTATTTATTGCGAATAATTGTTGTTTGAATGGCGAAGAGTTTCAGATTTATTCTACTGCAATTTTCAATTAAAGCTTTTGTTAGAGGAAAGTTTGGCAATATTCAATTATTTAGGACCAAATATGATTGATTTATGCTTTCACACCAATATCACAGTGTATATAAATGAAGTAATGTGAAGCTTCCAGGGTAGGAAACAGTCTTGTTTGTAACCCACTATAGGTAGATACCAAAACACTTGAAGAAATTAAATTTTTTTACAATACAATTCTATAATAATGAAAGATATTTTTCTAAAATATACAGTATATATTCATTATAATTCACACTATTATGTAAATTGGCTGCAAAACTACTTTTCAGGAAAATTTAGAATGATTTACTGATATTGATAAACTTAGAGTTGATTTTAATTTATTACAAATCTATTTGAATTTGATAATGCTACGAGCTGATACAAAAGTTAGTGAATTGGTTTAACTATGTAAGCAATATTTTTTGAAACTAATATACTTTTGTTTTAAAGTAAAAAAATTGTAAAAATAGATGAAATCATTTTGTGTGGAAATAAATTTAAAGCAAAAAATTCTTTGGCTCTGATTCAGTTATTGTAAACTTTTAAATAAGTTTGGGACAGCTTAGGTATGTAAAATAACTTTTTCAAATGTAAATTTATAAAATCTAAATACAGATAAAATATATCAATGAAAATTTGGCATTTGAATTAGATAACCTGTGCATAAAAATGTATTTCAAAGACTTGATATTTTAAAAGCATTTTATGTTTTACTTCTTGTGGTAGAAATATCATATATATATATATACATATATATATATTTCAGCCCGGCCTGCACCCTCTCCAATCCCAGACCCCTCGGGGGATATCCCACAGAGATTGGGACTAAACCGGCAGTCGGACATCTCTCTCACAATCCAGGACCGCTGGCTCCTAACCCCTCTGCCTGCCTGCCTAACTGCCCCTAACTGCTCCCCTGCCTGCCTGATCACCCCTAAATGCCTCTGCCTCAGCCTCTGCCACTGCGGCTTTGTCCAGAAGGACGTCTGGAAGACGTCTGGTCTATCCAGTCTAATTAGCATATTAGCCTTTTTTTTAGCAATATATATACTAGAGGCCCGGTGCACAAAATTCGTGCACGGGGGGTGGGGTGGGGTGGGAATGTCCCTCAGCCCAGCCTGCACCCTCTCCATCTGGGAGCCCTCGAGGGATGTCCGACTGCCCGTTTATGCCCGATCCTATCAGGACATCCCTCTCACAATCCAGGACTGCTGGCTTCCAACTGCTGGCCTTCCTGCCTTCATGAATGCCCCTACCCACTTCTGCCTGCCAGCCTGATCACCCCCTAACCACTCCCCTGCCAGCCTGATTGATGCCTAACTGCTCTCCTGCCAGCCTGTTTGCCCCTAACTGCTATCCCCTGCAGGCCTGGGTCCCCTCCAACTGCCCTTCTGTGCAGGCCTGGTCACCCCCAACTTCCCTCCTCTGCCCACCTGGTCACCTCTAACTGACCTCCCTGCAGGCTTGATCACCCCCAGCTGCCCTCCCTTGCAGGCCTGGTCCCTCCCAACTGCCCTCCTCTGCTGGCCATCTTGTGGTGGCTATCTTGTGTCCACATAGGGGCAGGATCTTTGAGCACATGGGGGCAGCCATCTTGTATGTTGGAGTGATGGCCAATCTGCATATTACTCTTTTATTAGATAGGATAGAGGCCTAGTGCATGGGTGGAGGCCAGCTGGTTTGCCCTGAAGGGTGTCCCGGATCAGGGTGGGGGTTCCCTTGGGGTGTGGGGCGGCCTGGCAAGGGGCCTGTGGTGGTTTGCAGGCTGGCCATGCGCCCTGACAACCCAAGCTGAGGCCTGGTATCTGGGATTTATTTATCTTCTACAATTGAAACTTTGTAATCTGAAGTGGAGCCAAGCCTCCTGCTTGCTCCGTGGTGGCAGCCATTTCTGTTGGGATTTATGTATCTTCTCTAATTGAAACTTTGTAGCCTGGAGCGGAGGCCAAGGCAGGCCAGTGCTTCAGAAGCTTGGCTTCCTCCATCGCTGGGTGCAACCCTAACCTCCTGCTCTTTCCAGCTCTGTGGCTGCCGTCATTTCTGTTTGGATTTATTTACCTTGTATCATTGAAACTTTGTAGCCTTAAGTGGAGGCCTAGGCCAGCAAGGGCAGGGGGAAAGGTTGGCTTCCTCCATTGCCGGGGAAAACCAAGCCTCCCTCCTGCTCTCTGTGGCTGTAGCCATCTTGGTTGGGTTTATTTGCATATTCGTTCCTGATTGGCTTGTGGGCGTGGCTTGTGGGTATAGCGGAGGTATAGTCAATTTGCATATTACTCTTTTATTATATAGGATTATTGTTGATAGTATTATATATGTCTCCCATTTCCCCCCCTTTAGCTGAGGTAGAAATATTTTTAATATATTGGGTTCAATATAAGGTAGTCAAAGTAATTTTGAAATGATACATGTTGCTCAGATTATACTTCCATTGGACAATGCTTTTCTTTATACTTTATTGTTCAAAGTATTACAAATGTCACCATTTTTTCCCCATTAACCCCTTGACCACACTTCCAGCCCTCCCCAGGCCTTTCCCACACTAATGTTTGTCAATGGGCTATGTATATATGCAGTGTGAACTAAAATCTTATGTGAAATATTTCAACAATATTTACAGATATTTTGAACTGGGAATTATTCCCAGGTCACCAGAAATCCAGAAAGGTGTGATACAATGTTTTGTGTTTACTTTGTAACTACCTGGCTCAATAATCATGTATATTTTTAGGTTAAAAGAATGTGAAGACTATATTAAATTTAAATTAAATAAAATTTAAAAATTCTGTAAGAACACAAAGGATGAAATTATGTAATTTATCCCAAAGGAAGGAAAATGGTGAGTTATGTAGATTTTCTCATTTTTTTTCACTGTTTCAATGAAGAGGACTGATTCGAATAAGTTGCCATAACTATGCATATGAACCAAGAACAGAAGAAATAGTGTTTGCTAGTGATTTTTCTCATTTTTTAAAAAAAGGCTGCATATTGAAAAGCATTTTTATTGTTTCAGTTATAATTCTTTCAAATCTTTATGTAAACACATAAGATTTTTTGCCTTTCTGGAGTTTCATTTGAAGTCAAATTTTAATAGCTTGTTTTGAAATGATGTATATTTTCTAAATAAACTTTTTTCATTATAATATGTTATTTTTATTCTATTATTTTCTGTTTCTTAGTTATGTGAAAAGAAATAAAAGCTTTTCTTAAATTTAACTTTATTGTTAAAATTATTACAGATGTTCCCTTTTTATCCGCACTGACCCCTTCTAACATGCCCCCACCCTCAGTCCCAGGCCTTCACCACACTATTGTCTGTGTCAATTGGTTACGCCTATATGTCTATACATTCTTTGGTTAATATCTTCCCTGCTTTCTCTCTGAGATTCATCAGTCTGTTCTATGTTTCTATGTCTCTGTATCCATTTTGGTTATTAGTTTATTTTGTTCATTAGATTCCACATATAAGAGAGATAATGTGATATTTGTCTTTCTCTGACTGGCTTACTTCACTCAGCATGATACTTTCTAGGTCTCTCCATACACCCTCAAAGGGTAACAGATCCTTCTTTTTTACTGCTGCATAGTATACCATGGTATAAATTTACCACAGCTATTTTATCCACTCATCTACTGATGGGCACGTGGGATGTTTCCCTCCCGATTTTAGCTATTGTAAACTGAGTTGCTAAGAACATAGGGGTACATATATTCTTACTGATTGGTGTTTCAGGTTTCAGTGGGTCAAATGGAAGATCCATATTTAATATTTTGAGGAAACTCCATGCTGTTTTCCATAATGGCTGCACCAGTCTGCATTCCCACCAGCAGTGTACTAGGGTTCCCAAGAAAAGCTTTTTTAATTTACTATCTCATGTGAACAAGAATGAAGAAATTAAGGCTGCAAGAGAAAAGCAATGATCTTTCATCTATGTAAAAATAAATTAGGTAGCTCACTCTTATACTATTTCTATATGAACTCTTTGTAGAGAATGTCATTGCCTAGATGAAATTCACAAGTGCTTATCAGAATTGTTCATTGCTAACTTTAGTATCCTTAGGAGTCACTATAATTCTACCATGGACAGCATAACATAGAAATTCCTGATGAGACACACAGATTCTCACTAAATTCAGTTCAAATTTGTCCCTGGAATTTCAATGTATGCAGTTTTATTTTAATAAATTATACTTAAAATCTATATGTATATATACAGATATACATATATATATATATTCACATATATATACATATATATTTGGAAAATATAATCTTTATATTAAAGCAAAACAATGATTCAACAAATATAATTTTAACATGGAATGCAATATATTGTCCTTGACTATTTTACTATTTTAAATTTAAAAATTTAATTTGAGAAAAAAGAATCAACACTAAAATTGATAGATCCTTAGGCATTACTGAAAAAGGTTTCAAGATTTCAGTATAAACTTATATCTTTTTTTTTAATTTCTTTATTGATTAAGGTGTCACATATTTATTCTCATCCCCTCATTCCCATCCCACACCCCTCCCCACGGATGCCCCCACCCCCCTGTTGTCCTTAACCATTGGTTAGGCTTGTATGCATGCACACAAGTCCTTTGGTTGATCTCTCCCCCCTACCCTCCCTCTGAGGCCCGACAGTCCGATCGATGTCTCCTTGTTTCTGGGTCTGTTCTTGTTCATCAGTCTATGTTGTTCATCATTTCCCCTAGATGAGTGAGATCATGTGTTACTAGAAATATACTTATAAGAACCGAATGTGAGATGAGCAATAATAGTTATGCTGACAGGCAAATGAATCAGTCTGTAGTGAGTTTCTTCCTGGACCAACAGTTCTTTTGAGACCCAATTTCAATGTCCACCAGTTCCTTATGTGTACATGTCGGCACTGACTTTTCAGCTCTGGATGGTGGACAAATGGTGGTAATGCAGGTCCGACTCCCTCTGGTTTGGTCTTGCTCTGACCCAGGGGCGTGGCTTCACCTGGACACAGGGGCGCGTGGCCTCACCCGGACCTGGGACCCAGCCTCACCCGGATCCAGGTGCACACGGCCTCACCCAGACCCAGGATCCAGCTTCACTCAGACCCGGGACCCAGCCTCACCCGGACCCAGGAACGCATGGCCTCAACCGGATCCAGGGGCACACGGCCTCACCCGGACCCAGGATTCAGCTACAACCAGACCCAGGGGCACGTGGCCTCACCCGGACCCAGGGGCGTGTGGCCTCTCCCGGACCCAGGGGTGTGGCCTCACCCGGACCCAGGACCCAGCCTCACCCAGATCCAGGGGTGCACGGCCTCACCCGGACCCGGGATCCAGCTTCACCTGGACCCAGGGGCGCATGGCCTCACCCGGACCCAGGGGCGCGTGGCCTCTCCTGGACCCAGGGGCGTGGCCTCACCCGGACCCAGGATCCAGCTTCACCTGGACCCAGGGACGCGTGGCCTCGCCCGGACCCGGGGCGCGCGGCCTCACCCGGACCCAGGATCCAGCTACACCCGGACCCAGGGGCGCGTGGCCTCACCTGGACCCAGGGGCGCGGCCTCACCCGGACCCGAGACCCAGCGGGGCTTCATCTTCTTGATCCCAATTCCTGTCAGTCAATTCCCTCTCAGCAATTCCTTCGGCCATTTTCTCAAAGCTCCGGGGCGGCTGCCAGGGAACTCGCTGGGCAGCGGGCTTGACGAAGCTCCAGTGCGCCCGGTGCGCGGTGGTTGGCTGGTCCGAGGTCGCTCCGGCGGCACTCGGGTCTGCAGCGGCGACCAGTCGCCGGGCGAGTGCACCTGGATCCGGGACCCAGCGGGGCCTCGTCTTCCAGATCCCAACTCCCATCGGTCAATTCCTTCTCAGCAATTCCTCCGGCCATTGTTCTGGATGGTGTCTGCTCTGTTTTCCAGTTGTAGTTTCAAAATTGTTGTGGTAGGCAACAATCAGGCATCTGCCCTATGCCGCCATCTTGGTCCTCCAGAAGATTCTTAAGTAACCTTATAAATGTGGTTCTGAACACTGTGTCGTCCATTAGTTTACTTTCCTTCATCCCTTCTATTCGTGACCTGCTTCGGTGTCTTCACCTTTTGGCTGCCTCCCTATAGCTCAGCTTCCCCAATCTCCCTAGGTGGTCGCTCTTGATACCCCCCTTTGTGGGCTGAGTGCAAAGTCTTGGTGTTGTTAAGCCTTGATTGCTGTTGGTACACTGGGAGGATTTGACCTCCAGTCCAATTGGCTGAGAGGATCAGCTGTGTCTATGCCGGGAGACAGCCTTATTCAACTAGACTTGCAAAATTGTAAAAGCCTCTGTGCTCAGCTTGGATGGGGCAGAGTTTCAGGGTGGAGCCTACAGCCTTGGCTTCCCATCAGTCCCGCCCTATGAAGTTCCTGTGTCTCAGTGTCCCTTTGTACTCTCTGCAAACACCTCTGAGAGAAAAGTGCCCTGTAGTTTCGCCAGCTGCCAAACAGTCTAGTCTCTCCCCCAATGAATCTGGATTCCCAGATTCTCGCCCGGAACTGGGTTTCAGTGTAGTCGGAACTGTGGCTCACCGCAGTCTGGCGCTTTTGTCTCCTTCCCACCAGGGCAATTCAGCAGCACAGGCAACAGCCCGTCCTCTGCGCACATTCCCGTGCGCGCCTCCAGTGCTCTGCCTTTCGCTGCTTCTCTGCATTTCTGCCTTAACGCCCAGATTCCCCCAGCATGAGCCTGGCTTCCTAGGGTTTCGCCCGGAACTGGGGTTCAGTGCAGTCGGAGCTGGGGTTCAGCGCAATCTGGAGCTTTTATCTCCTTCCTGCTAGAGAATGCCGGCCAGGCCGTCAGCCGCCCCTTCCTCTCCAGCTCCGTCCTCCCCGCACGCGTGCGTGCTCGTGTCTCCGCCCGTGTCTCCATACCTCAGGCTTTTACGGCTCCTCTGATTTTCCTTGTGGTTTTCTCTTTCCTTCTAGATGTGGGCATTTCAGTCAGCCAGCTTTCCTGTGGTTCTGGATGATGTCCATTTTGACTTTTAGTTGTATTTTTGAAATTGTTGTGCCAGGCTGTAGGTTAGGTGTTTAACCTATGCCGCCATCTTGGTTTTTCTAAACTTATATCTTCAAAGTGAGACTAAATTTAATTTGTATCACTTCTCCTCTTGTTAAAATTTTTGCCAGAAAATATAAGATATTTTGATTATCTTTTTTCACATTACTCACCCAAAGTATTAATTTGTATATATTTTCACCTGTGGTAATATTTTTAAATTATGGGAAAATAATGTTTTACTTCAAAAGTCATATTACTACCTAGAAGTAGTACTTTGTGAGAGGCTATCTAGAGGAACATAGAAAGCTCCAAATTTAGTTCTTATTATACTTTTTTCCAGGATAGTTTTGGTAATCATAATCTCATGTTAAATTATTGTTATAGTAGACTTAATTCATATAAATATGTATTCTCATAATACTAATTTAACATAATTTATAATAGGAACAATAATGTAATGAACAATTCTAATTATCCATTAATGTCAATTTCAACTTATAAATATTATAAGAGCTTTTGAAGTTATTTTTTGAGGTACAAGGATAGTTAGGTACTTGTCCCTCTCCCAAGGCTGTGTTTGAATGTGTGTGTGTGTGTGTGTGTGTGTGTGTGTGTGTGTGTGTGAATATCTATGTCCCTACCACTTTTGTTATAAACCTGATGGGCAGAAAATCATTATTTTCCAGATACAAAATCTCAGCAACAGAAAACTTGTAATACAAGTGACTTAGAAACATAGATATCCCATGCATTAAAAGAAGTTAGACTCAACAGAAAGATCACTGCAAGGCTCTGAGTTCAAAAGTTGTAGAAAAATCTACCATTTTTCACTCATTGAAAGAACCAGGATATTCAATCACGCAGAACTACACAAAATCACAAAATCTTGATATCAGGGAATGTTTCAGTATCAGGTTAGACAGAGCTTGACTCAAGAAGCATCCACCACTGTAGTCTGGATAAAAAGGAGTTACAAAGAGGAATAGAATATTAGGGAATCTATGGGGTATTAAAGGCTCAAATTAACTTTGCAGATTCTATCAGTGAAGAAATAAAGATTGCATAGGCATCTCCCAATGGATAGCTCCAGTGCAAAGTAAGTGCATACATATGTAAATATAATGACATAAATGAATAAAAAATAGTGAAACAACCAGCATTCATAAAGAGGCATATAGTAGGTGCTCAATAAATGTAGATCAATTTACCACTTGTTATTACCTTCATAATATGATAAAACTCTAATACTATATATTGGTGGTTTACTGTGAGGCAAAATAATAGCTTCCCAAATATGTCTTCATCATATTCCTCAGAACCTCTGAATATGTTATGTTAGACAACGGAGAACTGAGTTTATAAATAGAATGAACTAATCTTAAAAGGGGAGATTATCCTAGATTATCTGGTGGGCACATGTAATCACAAAGGTCCTTAAAGTGGAACAGGGAAGAAGATTCAGTGTCAGAGTGATGTAATATAATAAAGACTTGATTGGCCATTGCTGACTTCCATACAGGGGTTCACAGTCCAAGGGGTGTGGGCAGTCTCTGGAAGCTGGAAAGGCCAGAAAGCAGATTCTCATCTAGAGCCTCCAGAAAGAAGTGTAACCAGGTGGACATCTTGATTTTAGCCCAGTGAGATCCATTTCGAATTTCTGAACTCCAGAACTCTAAATAACACATATGTATTGTTTTAAACCTCTAAATTGTTGGTGGTTTGTTATACCAGCAACAGGAAACAGATGCAATTCTCCATCAGTCATTCCATTTCCATTTTATTTACTTATTTATTTATTTATTTTTCTTTCTGGAGATCTCTGACTCTTACTTTAGAAACTAAAAATACAAAGCACTTAGCATTCCATGAACTCTTTGAGCTAGGGTGTTAGTATTTGACCCATTTTTTGATCAATGATTCTAGAAAAATGAAATTAAAATAACAATCTCTGGGAAGGTTATTTTCTCAGAAAAGAGATGCTAAGGGGAATGGCAGGCATCTTTGGTTGGATATGGTGCTGAGTATATGTGATGTCTGAAAATGACAACCAAAGATGTGGAAGCAGAAAGATAAAAAAAACTTTACTAAAAGACTTCTTATGAGAGACAATTGTATGCTCTCACCTCTTAACTCATTTTTACTTTGATACACTGTTCCTTGCCACTAAACTTAATTCAACTGACAAATTGACATTTAACTAGGAATCTGTATTAAATATGTCTTCAGAATTCAATTATCTGGAAAACCAATCTTGAGATACTACAAAAAAATAAGCTGTTAGTCTGCCATGATTGTATTTGAATGAGTCATTTCTGAACACTGATTTTCATAAGAAATTCACAAATTTTTAATTGTGAATTTGAATAGTAGGTGCTCAATAAATGTAGATCAATTTACCACTGTTATGACCTTCATAATATGATAAAACTCTAATACTATATATTGGTGGTTTACTGTGAGGCAAAATAATAGCTTCCCAAATATGTCTTCATCATATTCCTTTTAAAACCTTGCAATGGAATTATTATTAGATTCTATTGGTGGTTTACTGTGAGGCAAAATAATAGCTTCCCAAATATGTCTTCATCATATTCCTTTTAAAACCTTGCAATGGAATTATTATTTGATTCTCTTATAAACTCTTATTGAGATTATTGATTTAATATTCTTGTTTGAACATTAAATATTTAATAATAGCCCTAACCGGTTTGGCTCAGTGCATAGCGCATTGGCCTGCGGACTCAAGAGTCCCAGGTTTGATTCCGGTCAAGGGCATGTACCTTGGTTGTGGGCACATACCCAGTAGGGAGTGTGCAGGAGGACGCTGATCAATGTTTCTCTCTCATTGATGTTTCTAACTCTCTATTCCTCTTCCTTCCTCTCTGTAAAAAATCAATAAAATATATATTTAGTAAATAAATGAATAAATAAATATTTAATAATATTCTCCCTGACATTCTATCCCTATGATTCTTTAAAATTTTCTGTATTATGCTTATTTTGTTAGAGTGAAGTTAATAAAATTTGATATAAGAAAAAATTCCCAATTATACCATTCCAGATGAAATCAGAAATACTGCATAGTAGAAACTAAGATTTTAAATGTGGTACTTTGTATTGTCAAGTTTGTGCTTAGAGTTGCTGTAGAGCTCAAGTTAAACTATCTTCTTGACCAATAATATAGGAAAATCTAGTTACACTCAGCCACAGGTAGTTATTTAGGGAGACCTTCTAAAGGGAGGGATGGGAGTACCATCTGTTTAAGAACTGGCTGCCAGTGATAACAAAAGATAGGGAAAATCCATCATTCTAAGTGGGGGATCAATGGCTGAGAGCACACTGTAAAAAAAACAAGAGTGTGTTATTTTGTATTGGGGAAAAGTCAGAACAATATTGACCTTCTCTAAGTCATTTAAAATTGGATTTAGGGAGACAGTTTTTATTGAGTGCTCCATGGAACTTGTTAAAAGTCTTTCAAACAGCAGTAAGACAAGGCACTTCAAGTCTTTACCTATCATTAAAAAGAATGACCCAGCCAATGTTGCTCAGTTGTTGAGCATTGACCTATGAACCAGGAGGTCACAGTTCAATTCCTGGTCAGGACACATGCCTTGGTTGTTGGCTTGATCCCCAGAGAGTGTTGTGCAGGAGGCAGCCAATCATTGATTCTCTTATCATTGATGTTCCCATCTCTCTCTCCCTTTCCTTTTCTCTCTGAAATCAATAAAAATATATTTTTAAAAAAAGAATAAAAGTATGTCCATTCAACCACTCTTCAGAGAAAAAGAAAAATGTCAATGTTGTGTGACTCTCAAACTTCTCCTCTGGTATAGTGTAAGGCAAACTGCAGCTAGCAAGCCACATGCGGCTCTTTGATACCTTGAGTGTGGCTCTTCCTCAAAATACCACGTGTGGGCGCGCACATACAGTGTGATTGAAACTTCGTGGCCCATGCACAGAAGTCGGTTTTCGGCTTTCAAAAGAAATTTCAATCGTTGTGCTGTTGATATTAGGCTCTGTTGACTAATGAGTTTGCCGAACACTGGTTTAAAGTAAAATACACAGCACACGATTAATAGTCAAACACAATTTTCTCCCATCAAGCAGATTGTCTGTCTACTTGAATAGATTATAGTCTAGTCAATTATGGTATCACTAGTGTTGCCTTTGCAGGAAAAATCCTGCAATAGGGTTTCCTGCTGCACTCTACCCTGCCCCGCCTCCGCTCCTCCCTTGTTCCCCGGCCCGCCTTCTCCGCCAGCCCGCCCTGCTCTCCTTCCTTCTCCCCCGGCCCCACCTCTGCTCCTCCCTTCTCCTCCCCCAGGATTGCTTGCTTCTCCGCAGCTTTGCTCCCTTCAGCATCTCTTGGCTTCTTTCTACGCTGTCTTGATATGCAAATTAGCCGCCATCTTTGTTGGGGTAATTTGCATACTCGTCCTGATTGGTTGGTGGGCGTGGCTTGGGCATAGCAAAGGTGCGGTCAATTTGCATATTTGTCCATTATTAGGTAGGATAGATTAGTAAATTAGGAAGGTACTCAAAATATCCTTTGTAAAATCTTCTAAAATTAAATGTGACCTAAAAAAGTTAAGGGACTACTTGCATGATTAAACAAACAAAAATGGCAGGCCACAGATAAACATAACTAGAAACAAATATTTTTTAATTTAGCATATTGCTCTCCTATGACACCATTCCAATTATCCATTTATTAAGTAAATATACATTTGAGAAGATATAATTAGCATGAATCAAATAATAACAAAATAATGAAGTAAAATCCACCTGTGGAAAATGTAGTGAATTAATACCCAATATTCACCCCTCCTCTTGCAATACTGGTTAGGCTGAAGATTAAAAAATTCCTCAAAATTTTTTGCAATTAGCATTACATATATATATTTTAATGTTACATGCAATAGATCTTAATATTTCAAGAAAAATGATCTTAAATATAATAATCTTACATGCAATAAACAAAATCTCAGGAAAATAATTTTAAATATGACAATGTTACATGCAATAAACACCAATTATTCAGGAAAAATGATCTTACATATAATAATGCTAGGGGCCAAGTGCATAAATTCGTGCACCTTGAAAGGAACTGTGGGCTGTCAAGCTGTGGTGGGCACAGGGTCAGGTCTTGGCCCATCCTCCAGGCCCCCACCTGGCCCCTCCTGCCACAGCCTCCTGCTCTCACTGTTGCTGCTCCCATATGCTGATGGCACCAGCCCCGCTCGCACCCACTGACAGCATGGAGAGATTGGGACCCACGCCAGCAGCAGGTGTGAGTGGGGCCAGTGCCATCAGTGGGTGCAAGTGGGGCCAGCACTGTCAGCAGGTGCAAGTGGTGGCTGCTGCCCCGATCACCCCTCAGGAGCAGGGGGAGGTGAAGAAACCTTCAGGGGCGATCTGGGCCAGCAGCTGTCACTCACACCTGTTGATAACGCCGAATGATCAGGACCGGCACCAAGTGCTGGATTCAGGTGCGAGCAGGACCAGCACTGGCAGCAGGTGCCAGCACTGGCAGCAGGTGCCAGCACTGGGTGGGACCACAGCATGCGGGAGCAAATAATTTTCAGTAACCACCAGAGGCTTGCCCAGATGACAGTGACCAGTGCCCTGACTTGGTCTGGCATCCCCGCTCCCCTGCTCCACCATCCCGCCATGGCTGACACCCGCCATTTTCCCTGAGTGCCCCCTAGTGATCAGCGCACATCATAGCAACTGGTTGTTTGTTCAGTTGTTCTGCTGTTCAGTCTATTTGCATATTAGGGTTTTATATATAGATTACATGCAATAAACATTAAAATCCTATATAATAAAAGCCTAATATGCAAATTGTCCTCTTGACCGGGAGTTTGACCTGGAGATCAACCACTCACTATGACATGCACTGACCACTAGGGAGCAGTGTGGAACATGGTGGGCATCAGCGACATGGCACTGGCAGTGGGTGGCAGTGGAGGCACTGCTGGCCGCAATGGGCCCTGACAACAGCAGGACAGTGGCAGGATGGTGGAGCAGGTGAGCGGGCAGCGAAAGGCCAAGGCTGGTGCAAGCAGGGTCTGATCACCCCGCCAATTGCCCCACAGATGGCGACCAGTGGCAGCAGCAGGGGCTGGGGCCACTGCCTGGCTCCCAGACTCTGGGGAGCCGGGCAGGGGCCCAATGACTCAGGTGGAGGAGGGCGTGTGGGAGCACATGGGGCCCAGATGCTGCCCTGGACCCAGAGGTCAGCTGGGACCTGCCCTTCCATGCCAGATGCTCATGCTTCGATCACCAGCCAGGCCTAGGGACCACACCCATGCACAAATTTCTTAAACTGGGCCTCTAGTTTCAAAAATAATAGGATTTTAAGTATAATAATATTTCCAAAACTGTACTAACACAGTATGATATCACAAAAGTTGTAGGAAATATTAAAAATCTGCAAGTAACAGTATTACTTCTATTATATTCTAGAATATACACCCCCCCCCCCCCGGCTGTATATTTGTTCATCAGTTTATGTTCATTATATTCCACAAATGAGTGGCATCATATGATATTTATCTTTCTCCGACTGGCTTATTTTGCTTAGTATGATGCTTTTAAAGTCTATTTTGTTGGATATGAATATTACTACTCCAGCTTTTTTTCTTTTCCATTTGCATAGAAAAATTTTTTTCCATCCCTTCATTTTCATCCTGTGTGTGCCTTTTGTTTTGAGGTGGGTCTCTTGTAGACAGCATATAGTTGGGTCATGTTTTTGGATCCATTCAGCTACCCTACGCCTTTTGATTGGAGCATTTAATCCATTTACATTTAGGGTTATTATTGAGAGGTACTTATTTATAGCCATCTTAATTCTGTATGGTTAGGTTTCTCTCTCTGTTTCTTCTTCTCAGTAATCCCTTACAGCAATCTCTTTAGCATTTCTTGTAATACTGGCTTGGTGGTGATGAACTCCTTTAGCCTTTTTTTTGTCTGGGAAGTTCTTTATTTGACCATCTATTTTGAATGATAGCCTTACTGGATATAGTAATCTTGGTCTCAGATCCTTGCTGTCCATTACCTTGAGTACTTCATGACATTTTCTTCTGGCCTGTAGAGTTTCTGATGAGAAATTATGTGTCAGCCTTATGAGAACTCCTTTGTAGGTAACAGTTTTCTTTTCTCTTGCTGCCTTTAAGATTCCCTTTGTCTTTAATTTTTGGCATTTTAATTATGATGTGTCTGAACATAGGTCTGTTTGAGTTCTTAGTGTTTGGGTTTTTTGTGCCTTCTGAACTTGTGTGACTTTTTCCTTTACCAGGCTAGGGAAGTTTTCTACCATTATTTCTTCAAACACCTTCTCTATTCCTTTCTCTCTTTCTGCCTCTTCTGGCACATCTACTATTCTAATATTGTTATATTTCACATTGTCCCACAGCTCCCTTAAGCTGTCCTCCTGTTTTTTAATTGTTTTTTTTTTTCTTTTTGGTTCTTTAATTGAGTGATATTTTCAACTCTGTCTTCTAATTCACTGATTTGATCCTCAGCTTCCCCTAATCCTTCCAAAGTGTTATTTATTTGTGTTATGTCATTCTTTATCTCAGACTGTTATTTTTTCATAGTTACTATATCTTTTTTCATACTTTTGAGCATTTTTAACATCATTACTCTGAACTCTGTTTCAGATAAATTTCTTATCTCTGCTTCATTTATCTCTTCTTCTGGGGAATTCACTAGTTCTTTCATTTAGGGGT
Organism: Cnephaeus nilssonii; assembly: GCF_951640355.1. NCBI lineage: Eukaryota > Metazoa > Chordata > Mammalia > Chiroptera > Vespertilionidae > Cnephaeus > Cnephaeus nilssonii. Next base: position 82,542,955 of record NC_137074.1, read on the forward strand.
TGTTTCTTTGTTCCCTCATTTTGGTTGTCTGGGTTGTGACTATGTATTAAGTAGATCCTCTATACCTCTCAATCTCTAGTGCAGGACAGTGTTAAAGGAAGTTTCTGACTAATTTGATCAGGCAAAGACTCAAAGCCTCCAGAGACTGTCTTCATCTACAGACTAACAGGATTTCAAGTTGAATTTCCCCCAGGCAATTGTCCTCAGGTGTGGTGAGAGTTTTTACAACAGGGTGGAGAAGTTGCTTCTGCCTGGAGGCTAATTGTTACTTTTAATCTCTTAAGTGGCCTCAAGGCAAGGTCTTTTCCAATAGGGTGTATCACAATCTTTCCCCCAGGCAAGGCAAATGTCTGTGTGGAAACAATGTCCTCTGCTGTGTGAGGGAATGACTCAGCTCAGGAAACTTGGATCCAGAAACTTGGTGTCTGCCTTCTGAGCTCTATCCCCCAAGATTCCAGTTCTGGGTTCTACTCTCACAGCTCCAGTCCACTTCACCCTCCTTCTGCCAGAGCACAAAGTAGCTGGCTCCACAGGGAATTTTTGTGCATTGGACCTTTAAGAGGGTGCCTGAACTTTCAGCTGCCACTCCCTAGCAGATAGCACCCCACTGCTTTTCACAGCTAGATGCTATGTGGGTACTCTCCTCGGTTTGGTGCTCTCTGCGGGGGAGCCCAGCTTCGGGGTTAGATCTCAGAGTTCTCATTGGCACCCCTCCACAGCTGAGATATGTCTCCGGGACTTCAGTTGCTGTTTGTGGGTGCCAGGCCAGCCCTTTCACGCCTCTGCCCCTCCACCCTTCCTACCAGGCTCTATGCAGTGTCAACCTTTGGTCCTTGGGTGTCAGGCTTCTCTCCTGTGAGTTTTCTGTTGATTATTCAGGAAGCCTTTCTGTATTTCGGTTGTAATTCCAGCTTGTTCCTGGGAGCATGTCCATGCAGCATCCTCCTACTCTGCCACCATTTTTAAAATCTTTTCCCCACATATGTTTTTAAAGCTCAGTCAATTGGATGAACTCCTGCATGTTTTGTAAGTTGAAAATAAGTCAAATGATGTATTTTGCAAGCTGCATCATGGAAGCCTTAGGTTTTTCTCTGGAAGCATTAGCCATGCTCTTTGTATCCATCCCTGTGTGTTAAAATGCTGACTTGAATTTTGTTTGGATCATACAGAGTCCAAATATAGAGCCAATAATTGTGGTAGGATCTTCCTCATGCCTAAGGTATTCTAGTGGTCAACATGTACAGTGGTTCCCTTTAATTATGCCACAGTTAGTAGCTTCCCTAGCCTTCTAGTTTAGCTTTATTTTCTGACACATCACGCCTGGATTTCCAAACAGTGGAAAGTTTTTTCTTCCTACCTCCTAACAATTTAGTAAGCACATATTTTCCATTACTCAGTCTATTATCTTTCTCTGCTTGAAACTGTCAGGTTTTGAGGTTTTTTTTCCTACAACTGAAGTCTGACCAGTAAAAAATTGTTTACTATATCCAATGTTCACTAAAATATTAAAATAAAAAGGTATGCATTAAGACTTGAATATTAAAAAAGGCTTCATAAAGGAAATACATTTAAAATTAGGCACAAAAAGAACTAAGATGTTGCTAACCTAAGGAATGAAACAATGTCAGCTCAAATGTGAGAAGTAACCTAAATTTCTGGCAGCAAGAATGAACTTGCATGCCTCTAATTTTCAACCATGTATTGAATGCCTATCATTTGCCAACTAGTGTGAATACAGTCAGTTTGAATTGCTGTAAACACTGGTTTTAATAAAGTGGGAGAAATGATAAAATACAGTTGAATTAATAGGAGGGAGTTAAAATAAAGAAGGCCTTAAAAAATGGAAGCTGTCGAAAGAAACAGTCTTTGAAGAGTTTTGAAAAGGGAGTGACATGATAAAAACAATGTTTAAAGCACTACATGGGCATCAATATATAAGACAGCAGTGAAGCTGAACTAGAGGGATATTAAGATTAATGATGCTGGAAAGGGAGGCATGAATACATGATCAAGGTTTTATAGCATAGGGATTTGTTTTTTAGTGAGCCATTAACTTCAGAAGATAAACATTAATAAAGGTTCTCCTATAAGGCTCTAATAGAGATGTGATCACATAAATGATAGTAACTTCCATCCTCATTCCAAACCACAGTGTGTTTTGAGGATAGAAAATGCTCTATCTTCCTCTTGCCCCCAGTGTTCTCCATTTTGGTAGTGCCTCTAAGTATTTTCTGATGCACAGCTTGGCTTCTCACAGAAAATTTTGAAATGACCAAAAATCTGGAAATGTATGTCAGGAAGACAACAGTCTGAATGGTAGAAATCTGTCCTAAGTTCTAAGATAGCAGCATGGGCTGAGCCTGAAAATCTTTGGCCTAATGCGCAACTGATGCTGAGTTAGTTTTCCATCTGGATAGACAAAATAGGATGTATCTAGCTTCTATTGCCCTTTGCTACCTAATCCCCAACCTCTCACTTCTAACAAACTACACACCAACACCCACACAAACACTCCACTATGGGCAATTCCTTTGGGGACTTGAAGAAAAGACTGCTAGGGATGGGTCTTTAGCAGAAGGAGAGCATGTACAATAGGTTCTGGTGGGATGAATTTTACTGCATGAGTACGGACTTGTCCTTGGTCCAGGAATGGCAAGAGAAATCAATGAATTTATTCCATAACATGCGTCCCTAAGGCTATGGTATGTGAATCTCAGGATACAGTTCTGCCTGAAATGAAGTTGGAGTCCTGTGCTCCCTGTGGTGTCTCAGGATAAGGAGTGCCTGAGCAGTGAGAACCGGAGAGTGACAATGGATATATGTTGACATATATTTGATATATGTCATACCAAACCCCTCAGAGGCTAGCTGTTTGCCCACTACAATGAGCAAGATTTTGTTTGCCCCATGACATAAAGTTTAGACCTTGTACATAACATAAGCTGGTTGACATAAAACAGAAGGGGATTGTTTTTTTTTCACGACTTGTAATTAGATTGATTTGTGGATAAGTCAGTGAACCCCACAGGGTTTGAGAAGTTTCTACATTTGTCTAACAAATTAGTGAATGAGTTTAGTTTTTATATATATTTTATTAAACTTATTGGGGTGACATTGGTTGATAACATCATATAGGTTTCAAGTGTACATTATTATGATACATGATCTGTATATTGCATTGTGTGTCCACCACCCAAAGTCAAATCATCTTCCATCACCATATATTTGACTTCCTTTACTACCCCCTCATCCCTATTCCTTCTGGTAAACACCATAGTGTTTGTCTGTCGGTGTCTCTGAGAAGCTTCTGAACAGCAAAAGAAACCAGCAACAAAACAAAAAGGCAACCAACCGATTGGGAGATGTTATTTCAGACAACAGCTCAGACAAGGGGTTAATATACAAAATATATAAAGAACTCATACAACTCAACACCAAACACACAAAAAACAATTAAAAAATGGGCAGAGGAGCCCTGGATGATGTGGCTCAGTAGTTGTAGTATTGTCCCATGCACTGAAGGGTTGAGGACTCAATTCTCCATCAGGGCACTTGCCTGGGTTATGGGTTCCATCACTGGTCAGGGTGCTTGCTTGAATGAGGCCGACGATCCATGTTTCTCCCTCACATTGCTCCCCCTCTCCCTTCCTCTCTCTCTCTCTCTAGAATAAAATAAAAACAGATCCAGGGATTAATTTTTTTTTTTAATGGGCAGAGGACCTCAACAGACACCTCTCCCAAGAAAGCATACAAATGGCCTTCAGATATATGAAAAGAGTTTAACTTCATAGCAATTAAGAAAATGCAAATCAAAACTATGAGATACCACCTCATGTCTGTTAGAATGGCTATTATCAACAAGACAGGTAATTGCAAGTTCTAGAGAGGTTGTGGAGAAAAGGGAACCCTTATTCACTGCTGGTGGGTATGTAACTCATACAGCCACTATGGAAAACAGTATGGCAGTTCCTCAAACAATTAAAAATAGAGTTACATATGACCCAGCAATTTCTCTTCTGAGTTCAAAAATCTTGAAAACATTTATTCACAAATTATATGCACCCCTATGTTCATTGCAACATTATCGACGGTGTCCAAGACATGGAAACAACCGAGTGTCCTTTGATAGAGGATTAAATAAAGAAGATGTAATATATATATATACATATATTAAAAGCAACAGGCCTCATTTCTAAGTGGTTTCAAAACTAAACTCATTCTGACTGACATTTTTCTTAGCATAATATTCTCAAGGTCCATCCATGTTGTCATAAATGGCAGTATTTCATCCTTATGGCTGAGTAGTATTCCATAAAAATGAAGTACATACTATAGATTTCTCTAATTAAATTTCTATCTTATAATTTCATTTTAAAAATAAGCATTTTCTTCCCTCCTGAGGAGGAAAAGAAATGGATTTTAAATATTTTAGCTCCTTTAATATAATCTCAGATCCATTAGTAAGGTTCCCATTACAAATATGTTTCTAGCAGGGATCATTTGTTGGCCAAAATGCAATTTGTTTGTTGTATTTCCTGTAGAGTTATCATGTTATTAGTCTTTCCCATCCTATTCACTGCACCACACACATGCACACAATCACATATGCAGGCCTGTATGGAGAAGGCAATGTAGGCTATTTCATGAGAGCCAGTTTCCAGTGCATGAAAGTTCATCTAGACCTTGGAGAAAAATATAAATAATTACATTGAAATTATAATTTTAAGAGAATGAAAGGTTATGTTGCTTCTTTTTTTATTTTTTAATTGCAGAAATGATTATAACTGCAGACATTGTGAAATAGTGCCAAGACCTTTGGATGCAAAGTGTGAAGACTTATCTCTGGCTCTCTCATTAAATTATACACAGACTTTTCTTATGTCTTTGGCTCTCAATTCCTTCATTATAAAAATAAGGGGCTGGCCAAAATGGTGTCCAACACTAATATATTTAATTATCAATAAGAGATTTAGGTCTCAGAGTGAGCACTGAAAAAGTCCCCAAGCAGTAATTATAAAATGCAATTATAGAGAATGCTTAATTGCATAATATGCACAGGGAAAATAATTTGCATCAATTACAGTCTTTGTTAACAATAATTACAACTGCTGTATGTAAATTTGTCTTTATGTATTTTGAGATTTTTATTATCAATTGCCTACACTTTTAAATACTTCCTTTTGGGAATTTGAAAACACTATCCCAAAATTCTCTTCTTATTTGAGAATGCCTGGGTTTATAGAAAAATCTGGCATACATTAACATAACTATATACACTTGTTTTCAGCAATCATCATAGTAAAAAATGCATACTTTCCAATTTCTTTTCAACATTTCTGTATGTTTTAGTTATGCCTTATGTAAAATACATAGTTGGGTTTTATTAAAAAAAGCAAACGTTAATACCATTGTCTTTGGATCATTTTATCTAATCTAATAAAAGAGTAATATGCAAATTGACCATACCTCCGCTACACCCACAAGCCACGCCCACCATCCAGTCAGGAACGAGTATGCAAATTAACCCAACCAAGATGACTGCGGCCACAAATAGAGCAGGAGGGAGGCTTGGATTTCCCCGGCAATGGAGGAAGCCAAGCTTTCCGCACACCCTGGCTGGCCCAGGCCTCCACTCCAGGCTACAAAGTTTCAATTATAGAAGATAAATAAATCCTAAAAAAATGGCTGCGGCCACGGAGCTGGAGAGAGCAGGAGACTAGGGTTGCCCCCGGCGATGGAGGAAGCCAAGCTTTCCACACACCCTGGCCTGCCTTGGCCTCCGCTTAAGGCTACAAAGTTTCAATTATAGAAGATAAATAAATTTCAACAGAAATGGCTGCCGCCACGGAGTGAGTAGAAGGCTTGGCTCCACTCCAGGCTACAAAGTTTCAATAGATAAATAAATAAATAAATCCCAGATACCAGGGCCTCTGCTTGGGTTGCCGGGGGGCGTGGCAGGCCTGCAAACCACCACAGGCCCCTCACCCAGGCCCCCCCATGTCCCAAGGGAACCCCCACCCTGATCTGGGACTCCCTTCAGGGTAAACCAGCTGGCCCCCATCCATGCACTAGGCCTCTATCCTATCTAGTAAAAGAGTAATAGACAGATTGACCATGAATCCAACACACAAGATGGCTGCCCCCATTGGTCAAAGATCCTGCTCCCAAGTGGACACAAGATGGCTGCCACAAGATGGCCAGCAGGGGAGGACAGTTGGGAGGGACCAGGCCTGCAAGGGAGGGCAGTTATGGGTGACCAGGCCGGCAGAGGAGGGAAGTTGCGGGGGGGACCAGGCCTGCAGGGGAGGGCAATTAGGGGTGACCAGACCTGCAGGGGAGGGCAGTTAGGGGCAAACAGGTTGGCAGGGGAGCAGTTAGGCATCAATCAGGTTGGCAGGGGAGTGGTTAGGGGGTGATCAGGCTGGCAGGCAGAAGTGGTTAGGGGCAATCAGGAAGGCAGGCAGGCGAGCAGTTGGGAGCCAGCAGTCCTGGATTTTGAGAGGGATGTCTGACTGCCCGTTTAGGCCCGATCCTACTGGGATCGGACCTAAATGGGCAGTTGGACATTCCTCGAGGGGTCCCAGATTGGAGAGGGTGCAGGTTGGGCTGAGGGACACCCCTCCCCCAGCGCATGAATTTCGTGCACTGGGCCTCTAGTTTACTATAAACAGTGATATATTTGAATGTATAGCTATCACCACTAATTATGCATTTTATTTGTTCTGATATCACTGTTTTTTTCTCTCTTTTCTTGTGTTTTTTTTATTATTTGTGAATTAATTTTATCATCCCACCTTTGCCTTAACTAGTTTGTTGTACTCAGCACTCTTATTACGTATACCAGCTAGTTTCATTATTATTTTCATGGTTAATCTAGAAAACACAATTTACATGTTAGATTTTTTATTTTTGTAATCATTTTTTAAAATATGTTGAGGCAGAGGAAGGGAAAGGGAGAGAGATATAGAAACATCTATGAGAGAGAAACATCCATCAGCTGCTTTCTGCATGCCCCCTACTGGGGATCAAGTCCACAACCCTGGCATGTGCCCTACTGGGAATCAAACCAGTGACCGCTTGGTGCATGGGACAACACCCAACCACCTGAGCCACACCAGCCGGGCTTGATTTTTTAAAGTTTAAAGTTTACCATTATATTTTTCCTTCACCTATATAAGAAATTTTAAATAATAACTACATTTAGCCCACTTTATATCATACTAGAGGCCCGGTGCATGAATTCCTGCATGGGTGGGTCCCTCAGGGTGGCCTGCAGAGATGGGGCCCCAGCTCGCACCCCCAGGCTCACAGCCCCGAAGCCCTGCCTGGCACACCACCTTGGCCTGGCCCCGCCCCCTCACCTGCTCCACCATCCTGCCTTTGGGGCAATCGATTGGGGCTGGGCCTCCCACGTGGCTCCCTTAGCACCTGGGAGCTGGGTGGCGACCCTGCCCCGTGCTGCCGCCACTGGTGGCTGCGAATGGGGTGATCAGCAGGGCAATCTGGCCCCTGCTCGCACCTGCCTTGGCCTGGTATTGCCTGCTCACCTGCTCCACTATCCTGCTGTGGTTCCGCTCTCATCGAGACCCATTGCATCCTGCAGCGCCTCCACTGCCACCCGCTACCAGCGCTGTGTCACTGACACCCACCATGTTCTGCATCGCCCCCTGGTGGTCAGCACATGTCATAGTGAGCAGTCAAACTCCCAGTTGAACAATGGCCAGAGGGGACAATTTGCATATTAGAATTTTATTATATAGGATGCTATTTAATTTAATTGCCTTTTAAGTCAATAATATGCTACTTTTGGTTCAGAAAGCTAATGTTAGAATGCATTTAGCTGCATTCTTATTTGCAATTTATTCCTTTTTGTATCTTAGATCTTTTTTCTTGGATCACTTTCCTTACCCATTATTTAGATTTTCTTTCAATAAGTGTTGCATGTGGGAAATTTCACAGTTTTGTCTGAAAATATCTTTATTTTACCCTTTATATTAGTTTTTTAGAGCTCTTATAACAGTATACCACTAACTAGATGGCTCAAAGAACAGACATTTGTTTCAAAGATTTGGAAGCTAGAAGTTTGAAATCAAAGTGTCTGCAGGATTGTTTTTTCTGAGGGCTCTGAGGGAAGGATCCGTTCCAGGACTCCTTGCTTGTAGACAACCATTTTCTCTTTAAATGTCTTTACATTATCTTCCTTTCATGTGTGTCTGTCTCTGAACTTGAGGATAGTTTGTGGTTTATTTGGAGAGCATGTATATAATGAGCATGTATATAATGGCTGCTTCTGATTGGCTATATGAAAACATAAGATTCCTTTCTGTCATGTAATCTTCAGCAAATTGTCTATTATGTACATCAAATTTTTTAATGCTTGTTCAATGAAACAACAACAAAACATTTTTTTCTTCTGTAGAAAAGTTTTCTGGGTTTGCAGAAGATTAGTTTTAATTTTATTTCCCCAGCAACATGCATTCAACCTTTAGATACCTTAAATACATATTGTATGCAATAATAGATATTCAACTTTGCATATATTCAATTCAATCTATGTACTATTATCTCTTAGCCTCTCTCTCTCACATAATATACAATTTTTCTTTATTTTCTCTATACTGTGTTGTAAAAACTTCTGATCTACATTTGAATCCAACTGTCTATCTCTCTGGCTATGTCTAGTCTGCTTTTAATTTGCTCTTCGGATTTTTTCTATTAGTACATATATTTATTTTTGCAATATTTGTGGGGGTTTTTTCAAACTTGCTTTGTCATTACTTAAAAATTTTCCTCAGCTTTTTCAAGTTGCTTTTTAAGTTGTTAGCATATAGCAAGAATAGTCTTTCCTTCTCCCATATTGTGGTTCTGTTAATCTCAGTAAAATAATTACTACAGATCTGTTAAGGCAATCTTAAATGCATTTTAATTTTTGGTGTCTTATTTCTTTGTGGCATAGAAATATTTTATATTTAATTCTTCATTTCTTTTAAAGTAATATTTGTGAGAATTCTCTAAGAATTCTATGAGAATGAAAGTGTGTGAATTTTTCTTATTTTTATTAAAAAACTAGGGGCCCGGTGCATGAAATTCGTGCACTGAGGGTGGGGTTCCTCAGCCCAACATGCCCACTCTCACATACTGGGAGCCCTCAGGGGATGTCCTACTGATGGCTTAGGCCTGATCCCCATGGGAAGCGGTCCTAAGCCGCAGTCTGGCCTCCCTTTGTGGGAGGCAACCGGGCTGGTCAGGGGAAGGCACCAGCCCCATCACCCCACTGCTGCAGCCACTGTCAGTCACCGCAGCCACCAAGGTGTTTTCATCAACACGACTCCAGTCCCTTCACCAAGAAAAAATGATAACTTTCTTTAGGCATTTTCAAGATGTGTCTTTCATAGGATATGCATTTCTTTATTTATTTTTTTTATCCTCACCTGAGGATATGTTTCCATTGAATTTTAGAGAATGTGGAAGAGGAAGGGAAAGACAGAGAGAAACATCAAAGTGAGAGGAACACGTTGATTGGTTGGCTCCTGCATGAGCCCTGACCTGGGTCCTGGCCAGGGAGGAGCCTGCAACCTAGGTACATGCCCTTGATCAGAATCAACCCAGACCCTGCTGTGGGCAGGCCGAGGCTCTATCCACTGAGTCAAACCAGCTAGGGCAGGATATGACATTTTCCAGCCCTCTAGCAGCGGACCTTCGTTTTTTTCTCCAGAAGTGTGGTGGAAAAACCCTAGATCACCTTTTTGGATTTTTATTACCCAAGTTACTGACTGAGAACATTATCAGTGGCATACAGGAAGCTTAGCCAATATGCAGTCAGAAAAGGTGTTTCCTCTATAGTTCACACCAATCACTGGCTGTGCCCTGCCCAGGCCTAAAGCCTCTGGCCAAAGCTTTAGGCCTGGGAAGGGGACCTCCAGCTCCCCGTGATTGCAGACACCACCCATTGGGCAGGGGACCCCAGCTCCCTGCAATCCACCACATGAGCAGATGCCCTCGCAGGAGCGGACCCCCAGTTGCCTACGATCCATCACAGGCTCCCCGCTGGTGTCCAAGGCCACATCCTTTGGATCTCAGGAACCGACCGCCAGTTGCCTGCCATCCGTCGCAGGCTCCCTGTTGGTGCCCAAGGCTAGAAAAGCCTCTGGCAGGATGGTTTCCTGGTGGGCGTGGCTGGTGAGCGTGGCTTGTGGGTGTAGTGAAGGTACGGTCAATTTGCATATTACCCTATTATTAGGTAGGACTAGAGGCCTAGTGGGCAGAGACACATCAAAATAAAAAGCTTTTGCACAGAAAAAGAAACCATCAACAAAATGAAAAGAGATCCCAATGCATGGGAGAACCTATTTACCAATGATACATCCAATAAGGGGTAAATTTCCAAAATATATAAGGAACTCATACAACTTAACAAAAGGAAGGCCACCTGAGCCACACCACCTGAGCCACACCAGCCACCCCATTTATTTAGCAAATAAATTATGGGCACAATCCAATTAAAAAATGGGCAAAGGACCTAAATACACACTTCTCCAAAGTGGACATATAGAAGACAAAAAGGTATTTGAAAAAAATGCTCAAAGTTACTAATGATCCAATAGATGGACATTAAGATGACAATGAGGTATCACCTCACACTTATAAGAATGACTACTATCAACAAATCAATAAATGACAAGTGTTGGCGTGGATGTGGAGAAAAGGGAACCCTAGCACACTGCCAGTACAAATGCAGATTGGTGTAGCCACTGTGGCAAACAGTATGGAGTTTCCTCAAAAAATGTAAAATAGAACTCCCATTTGACACAGAATATATCCTAAGAAACCAGAAACACCAATCAGAGATAATATATGAACCCCTTTGTTCATAGCAGCACAATTTACAATAGCTAAGGTTTGGAAACAGCCCAAGTGCCCATCAGCAGATGAATAGATCAAAAAGCTGTGTACATTTATACAATGGGATACTTTAAAGTTGTAAAAAAGAAAGAACTCTACCATTTGCAACAGCATGGATGGACCTGGAGAGTATTATGCTAAGGGAAATAAGCCAGTCAGAGAAAGATAAATATCACATGATCTCACTCATGTGGAATCTAATGAACAAAATAAACTGATGAACAAAGTAGATCCAGAGACAAATGGCAGGAGAGGATGGGGGGGTGGTTAGAGAGTAACCAAAGGTCTTGTATGCATGCATATTAGCGTGACCAATAGACACAGACACTGAGGCGGTGGGGGCTTGCCTGGGGGGGGAATGGCTTGGGGGAAGTCAACTGGGGAAAAAGGAGACATATGTAAAACTTTAGACAATTAAAAAAAAATAGATCCAGAGACACAGAAGCATGGATCAGACTGAAGAATCTAAGAGTGAAGGTGGGGTGGGGGTGGGAGGGTGGAGAGTGATTAATCAGGGAACTTATATGCATTTATGCATAGCCCATGCACACAGACAATAGAGGGTGAAGGCCTGGGAGGGGCAGGTGTGGAGTGGAGGGGTCCAGTAGGAAAAAAAAAACACCACAAACAAACAAAGAGTACATCTGTAATACTTTCAACAATAAAGATATATATTTTTTAAAACAAAAGATGTTGTCTGGGACCACAGTGTTCCCAGAGCTTGACTGGTGCTAGAAAATCTGCTTATGAGAAGCTCCCTCACTTGGCTATTGGCTGGAGAATGAGCTTCTCTGCCACATGTACTTCCCCTCAGGGCAGATCTTCACATAGAATTTAACTTCTTTCCAGAGTGAGCAATCTAGGTAAGAGAGAGGAAAGAAGAACCTTTTATTATCTAGACTTTGAAGTCATACACTATTACTTACACTTTATTCTATTTGTTAGAAGTCACTAAGTCCAGCCCACTGTCAATGGGAAAGAAATTAAGCTCTCTCATTTAAAAGCAAGAGTATCAAATAAATTATGGGCACATTTAAAATAGGCTGTGAATTTAGTTGAGGATTGGCTAGTCATTTTACCTCGCAGCCATAGTTGTTCTTCTTGCTGTGCTCTGTACAAAAGAAGGTTTTCTTGTAGTCATTTAAAAATAGAGAGAAGATGAGGTGGACATAATTCTTATTTACCATTACACTGTAAATGTTGTCCTTTGGGACCAATTCTGAGACTCTCCCTTTTGTCTGCTCCTTGGATTTGCTTTATTATACTTACACTAGTGGCCTGCTACACTAATTCATGCACATTGAAAGGAAATTAATTAGAAGAAATATTTTAATATTGTTATTCGCCCTTTCTCTATAATAGAAGTGTCAACCAAATTCATGATTGACAATGACAGATGGAAAAACACATGTGTGATTGGCACCAGTGAGAGCTTTATATGTATTGAGCATGTGGGAGTCAACTTAGGCTTTTATCTATAACTTGAGGCTTGGTGCATGAAATTTGTGCGGGGCCGGGGGGGGGGGGTGGTGGTTCCTCAGCTTGGCCTGCATACTCTCCAATCCAGGACCCCTTGGGGGATGTCCGGCTGTCAGTTTAGGCCCAATCCCTAAACAATCTGAGACCACTGGCTCCTAACCACTCACCTGCTTGCCTGCCTGATTGCCCTTAATCGCCTCTACCTGCCAGCCTGATTGCCCCTAACTGCCCTCCCCTGTTGGCCTTATTGCCCCTAACTGCCTCTGCCTCAGCCCTGCCACGGTGTCTTTGAAAGAAGGACTGGATGACCGGAAGATGTCCGGTTGACCTGGTCTAATTAGCATATTACCCTACTAATAAAAGGGTAATATGCTAATTAGACCGGGAGACCTTCCAGACGTCCTTCCGGACAAAGCCATGGTGGTGGGGCCAAAGCAGAGGAGGTTAGGTGTGATCAGGCCAGCAGGGGAGGGCAGTTGGGGGCGATCAAGCCGGCAGGGGAGGGCAGCTGGAGGCGAGCAGGCCTGTGGAGGGGGGAAGTTGGGGGTGAGCAGGCTGGCAGACAGGTGATTGGTTAGGAGCCAACGGTCCCAGATTGCAATAGGGATGTTCGACTGCCGGTTTAGGCCTGATCCCTGTGGGGCTGCCAGTTTAGGGACTGGGCCTAAACCAGCAGTGGAACATCCCCCGAGGGGTCCCAGAATGGAGAGGGTGAAGGCCGGGCTGAGGAACAACCCCCCCTTGTGCACGAATTTCATGCGCCAGGCCAGTAGTAGATAATAAAATCATAATATGCTAATTAGACCAGATGTTCTTCCGGATGAACTTCCAGACAAAATCACTGTGGCAAGGGCTGAGGCAGAGGCGGCTGCTGTGGAGAGCAGGGGCTTAGGCAGAGGCGGTTCCTGCAGTAGTGGGGGCCGAGCCCCTTGCATGAATTTCGTGCATCAGCTCTCTAGTCTATATATATGAAAGCCTAAGCGACCATTATGACCAAATGACTGGAACGACTAGTCAACCAGTCGCTATGACGTGCACTGACCACCAAGGGGCAGATGCTCAATGAAAGAGCTGCCCTCTGATGGTCAGTGCAATCCCACAGCCAACCTTCCACTGCCCCTCCCTCTGGCTGGCTGACCCCCATGTGCCTCTGGTGCTAAACCATTCGTAGAGACCTGCTTCTGCATCTGGTTTTTGTTTGTAGCAGAGCAGCTCCCTTGCTGCAATCTATTGAAAGTCATCCCTCGACACAAGGGTTTGTCTCACTCCCATCCTCTTCCTTCCCCAGGGGCCTCTTGCCTGCCCATACACCGTGGTGGTGGTGCAGTGGCAAGGGAAGGAGGATGGGGGCGTGGTAAACTGCGCAGTGGCGGGATGATGATGGCGGCAGTGGTGTCCAGTGTCTGTTCCTTCTGCACCCTATCCGGCAACTGTCACCTCCTCTCCTGACCCTGCTGGGGCCTTTGGGCATGGGCTGCTATGGTGAACTGGAGGTGGGTGGTGGCAGATGAGGCCCCTTTCCCAGGGGGCCTAAGGGCCCGCTCCCTCCTTGGGGCCAGTGGCCAACCTCCCGTGGTCCCTCTCCCAGCCGGCCAACGCCCCGCTGTCCCTCTCCCCCATGCATGAATTTTTGTACCAGGCCTCTAGTATATATAGAATAAACTTGCTTAATTAGATCTGCTTTCTGATTTAGCTAAACTTTTCCAGCCTAGTGCAGCACCCCAACTTCTCTTTCAGGTAATTGTCAGCAATACAGCAGTAAATATCAACACGAAGCAGATTATTATTGTAGATCACACAGGGAGAATAAAGGGTAAAATATTTAACTGCAGCAGTGTTTGACTATATTCTGTGCAGCGAGAAAACCTGAAGTCATTTTCAAGGTCCACTATTTCTTATTTATTTTCAGTCAGGTCAAGTTTCTAAGCTTTCTAAACATCTGTTTTCCAGCTAATGAAAAGAAAATAGGATTCTACAGAGTCTCCTATCTACCTACTCCAGGACTTCTGTGAGGATCAAATGAGATGAGGCATGGGAAAACGCTTCACAGACATTTGGTTATAGTGTAAAATGTTTCCACCTGGCTATAAAACAAGTCGTCTTCCTGGGCTGAAAAAACTCCAAAGAGGCTAGTCATCACTAGGGATGGGAAGCAGGGCATTGCTATGTGACGTCATTACCCAGAGCCCACAGCAACTGTTTCTGGGCTAGGCTGGGCTGTGGGCCCCATTTTGCGCCATGGGGTCTTGGCAGCATTGGCTGCAATTTGGTGGGCTGTTGCTCTGGGTTGGTGGTGTGGCCTGTGTCTCACTTGGGGGAAGTGGAGCATTGCTTTGTCAGCACCAGGTGTGTGCTACTGTTTTCTCTGCAAATGGCAAGTATGTGTCACAGCAGCTCCTGCATTGAGCATCTGCCCCCTGATGGTTGTGCGTGTCATAGTGACTGGTTGGATGGTGAGAGGGACACTTAGCATATTAGCCTTTTATAAATATAGATTTTATTAAATCTTTTAAATTAGAGCTTATTTCCAATAGTTTGGAAAATATTCTCAGGCAAAACAATGTTCCACTTATCACTGAGTTTCTACCTTCACTTACATTTATATTATGTGTTATATCTCACCAATTCTCCATTGATTCCAAAATGATTTTGTGTTTTGAATCATCTGGTATTTTTTGTACCTTTTTTTTTTTGTTGTTGTTGTTGTTAATCCTCACCAGAGGATAATTTTCCATTGAATTTCAGAGAGAGGGGAAGAGAGAGGGAAACATACACATAGATTGGTTACCTCCCTATGCCCTGACTGGGCCCAGGCTGGGGAGATGCCTATAACTGATATATGTGCCCTTGACTGGAATCAAACCTGGGACGCCTTGGTCTGCAGGCCGATGCTCTATCCACTGAGCCAAACCAGCCCAGGCTTATCTTTTTATTTTAAAACTAGTAGCCCATTTGCAGGAAGAATCCTGCAAACGGCTGCTGCTGCCGCCCGCCCCGCTCCACCCTGCTCGGACTTTTCCTCTGGCAGCCACCTTGCTTTCTGCTTTTCCTCCCTCTTCCTTCTAAGTTGTCTTCAGTCTTCACTCCTCCCTCCCTCAGCGTATGCAAATTAACTGCCATCTTTGTTGGGTAATTTGCATACTCGCCCTGATTGGCTGGTGGGCGTGGCTTGGGTGTAGCGAAGGTGAGGTCAATTTGCATATTACTATTTTATTAGGTAGGATCATTAGAGGCACAATAGAAGCTGCAAAAAACAATATACAGGGTTTCCAGAATTGTGAGTAAGGACTTTGTAAATCCACTTCTTCATAATAGAAGTGAGATGGGGATGGGGGCAAGGAATTGGCAAAAAGTTGCCGGCAAAAGTAGAAAAGCTAACTTATATAAAACTTTGGAAATTAACCAAAGTAGTACAGTAATCTGAGACTTATTTATTCCAGAAAATGGCAATTGAACCTCAATAAGAATAGCAGGAATGGTGGTGCTTTCACTTGACCTATATCCTTAGCTTTTTGGTAGCCTTGGGGGGCAGAGGCAGGCTGGGAGAGGTTGATGGGGGGAAAAGGAGACATATGTAATACTTTCAACAATAAAGAATTAAAAAAAATAAAAATGAAAGGCAGCAGACTTGTAACCATGGTGTAGCTGTGATAACCAGCAGCTGTGAAGCCACTGGAGGAAACAGATTATATTTGAAGTTCTTCATAAATTTCAACTTCTGCAGCCTTGTTGTAATTTGACCTGTCTTATAGCTTCCTAGAAAAGCTTCATTTACATGTACATTTTATATTCATACCTGAGTATTTAATTTTCTTCAGAGCAATTGCTAATGGTATTGTATTTTTAATTTCAGTTTCCACTTATTTGTTACCAATATATAGAAATATGATTGATTTGTGTGTCGATTTTTTATTCTGAAAACCCAAAAATCTCACTTATTAGTTCTTAGATTTTTTTCATTGAATCTTAAGTTGTTATTTTTTATGAATACAGCCAGGACATCTGTAAATAGGGACAGTTTTATTTATTTATTTCTAATCTGCATGAGACTTATTTCCTTTTTCTTGCCTTATTATGCTGGCTAATGATTATAGATCAATGGACAAGAATAGAGTCTAGAAATAAATCCACATATTCAGTCAGATGAAGTTCCACAATTTCCCCAAAGCATTTTATGGTAAATAAAAACATTTTCTATGAGGATACTGAGACAATTGTATCTATAATAATAAAAGGGTAATATGCTAATTAGACCAGACGTCTTCCAGATATCATTACGTTCGTCCTTCCTGACCAAGCTGAGGCTGGAAGGAAACCAGCCCGGGTCCCAGGTGCCTTCCAGAGGCCAGAGGAGGGAAGCCCAGGTCTCCGGTGCCAGAGAGAAGCCGGTGCCAGCAGCCAGGGGAAGGAAGGCCTACTCTTGCACAAATTTTCGTGCATTGGGCCTCTAGTAATCACATAAAGAAAAATTAACTCTTACCTCTATCTTACCCTACACAAAAATTATCTTAAGCTAAGATTATAACCTTAAACATAAAAACTAAAGCTACAAAGAATCTGGGAGCACATCTAGGATAATATGTTGTCTACATTTGAGTTTATCACTATTATTCATGAAGAAATTGAAAACTAAGATAATAATAGAGGAATATGCAAATTGTCCAGGATGCCATCACAGTAACAGTAACGACCGAACAGCAGGTTGCGTGGGGTGACCAGGCTGGCAGGAGGTTAGTGAGGGACAACCAAATGACTGAACATCAGGCTGCGTTGAGCAACCAGGCCAGCAGGGGGTGGCAGGTGGGGGTGACCAGGCTGGCAGGAGGGCAGTTAGGGGCGATCAGGCAGGCAGGCAGGTGAGCAGTAAGGATCCAGTGGTCCCAAATTGTGAGAGGGATGTCTGACTGCCAGGTTAGGCCCGATCCCCGATCTGTATCCTCATTGGCTTACCCCTCCTGTTCACGATTTCATGCACTGGGCCTCTAGTATTTCATAAATATTAAAATTGCTAAACTTAAGAATACTGATTTTTATCTGATGTGCATAATACTATACAAATAAACACATTTATGGTGCTAGAAACCAGAACAGTGTTTATTTCTGGGGTTGCAGAATCTGTCTAAAATGGAAGCAGAAAAAAATTTTCTGGGATAAGGAAAATATTTTATGTCTTGATTGCGGTTTGGATATTGTTGGTTGTATGTTCAACAAAAATTTTAAAATTCTATTCTTAAAATTTGTGTTTTAACATATATAAATACCTCAAAAATAACAATGATATGACCTACCAACAAATAGCATAAAAATTAGATATACTAATATGGAGTAAAATTGCTATCACTTCAATTTCTCTTAAAACCAAGTCATAAGTATGGGAGTTTTGACAGTGGTGACATGGAAGTGTTGGAGTGGTGACAGAGAAGAGTAGCTCTTTTAGGGTTCTAAATTACTAATAAGAGAGCTGGAATATGTGTATGCAGTTTCATAGGAGAGAGATTTCTGGTTCAAAAGATTATTTGGAGAAGGTGCACATTTTCCCTGGAAGTATCTCCTAGTTAAATTAGGTATGCTCTATGAACAAAGTTAAAATAGTTTTTGTAGATAGTACAAAAGATTTAGAAAATTCCAGGCTAACTATGATAATTACCTACCTTCTTAACTCAAAAATTCCCTTATACAAATCTACTTTCTGCTCCTCTCTTTTATAATCCAACCTCTCAAAGGCATCAGAATCCTTAATATAATCTCTAAAACCATGGGGCACTATGGCTGTTCTGTGGATCAAATATGACATGCAATATAGAGTTTACTGAATTTTCTTTATTAAACTAGGATATATATTTGTGGTACTTAGGACAAAATCATAGCTAAGAGCATTGGAGATGGGAAGGAAAATGATTAATGGAAATAACATGAGAACTGGTTTTCCCAATAGTTGTATAATCTGAAGCAACAGCTTTCATCTCCTTGGATCTTTCCTTTTATAGCTGGACTTACAGGGGCACCTGGTTTGGAGATACAAGACTCTAGCTAAGTATTAACTGACGGCTTCCTATGAAGTGGTGGAACCTCACCTCAGGCAGTCGGAATACTGCTCCTGACACTAGCATCTCTTCTGTGTCTCCAGCACTATCCTCTAATGAGATAGAAAAAAAAAAGTGCTGCCTATAAGTTAACTTTGTTGTTGGTTTCTTTCTTTTGAACCATTATCATTGAAGGTTTCAATTCAAGAGAATTTTACCAAAGTTTGATTTAATAAAGTCCTATTTTTTCTTTCTTAAAATCTCATTGCCCTAGACTTCTGAAACTATTTATGAAAATAGTAACACTAATCAGTGGTACCACTACTAGTATTATATGCAACTTAAGAGCATCTAAATAAATAAAAAATCTCTTTTAATTTAATAGGAAAATTTATGATTTTTAAAAATTATGTAATCACAGTTAATCCATAACATATCTACTTAAATGTACAAGTCACATGGCATCACTTATGAGAGATCTCTTCTCCGGAAGGAAGAAGCTGAAATCAACTGTTACATACCTACGATAAGTACAGAGCTAATTCACTCAGTTTTTACCATCCAGAGTTTAAAGACCAGCAATTTCATATGAAGAAAGTCAGAGCCTATGGAGCAGTGCCAGTGTCTAGGTTAATCACAACAGCAGGCTCTTCTGTGTGAGAAAGATTACAGAGTCATCTGTTAATAACACAGAACATTAGTGTACAGATTCAGATGAAATGAGAGTCCAGTGATACCTCTCAAAATTCAATAATCATACCAAAACTGATGGTGTATAAAATGAGAAATAAAATTAGGAAAATATGTTATCGTTTTCTGGTCTAAATACTACGTATCCTACGTAATAAAGAGGGAATATGCTAATTGACCATCACACCCTCTCAAAGATGGCGGCACCCACAGCCACAAGATTGTGGTGCCTAGTCCCCTCAACCCCACAGGGGCGGCAGGCACACGGCAAGCCTCAGAGTCCCCCAGTCCCCTCAGCCCCCCAGATGCTCAGGGCTGGCCCAAGGAACAGGCAAGCCTCAGATGGCAGCTTCCCAGCTGCCCAGGGCCACCTGAGGCTCAGGTAACCAGGGCCGGCTGAGGCTTGCACTGCCGGCAGTGGCAGCAGCAGAGTTGTCATGGGGCATTGCCTTCCCCTGATCACTGGGTCGCCTCCTGCCCCTGAGGGCTCCTGGACTGTGAGAGGGGGCAGGCTGGGCTTAGGGACCCCCTCTCCAGTGCATGAATTTTCATGCACCAGACCTTTAGTTTAAAAAATAAGTAGTTAGGTTTTATTACTAAGGAAGTACCTTGGTAATAGAAGGAAGTGAGTATTTAGGTATAAATTGGCCATTAAAATAAGCAGCACAATAAAACAATGCTGGGTGGTACATATTTCACCCAGACTTTAGAACTGAACAGGAACCTGGATGAGTCAAAAGGGGAAACATATATATATATATGTTTATATATAATTATAAATAGCTAAGCACTCTAGTTGAAGATCACCTAGAGACTTGCTACTTCTGCTAATAAGTTACTTCTCCTGCTGGTTCTCTTAGTTGGGTATTTAGTAAATATTTTAGATCTGTATCCTCATTGCCTTACCTGTTCTACAAATTAGTTAATAGGGCTGCTTGGGGAAACCCTAGGATAAGAAAGTCTCACTCTTCTGACATGCTGCATGAATCTGCTGAAATCAGACCAATCCAAGATTCTTTTTGGGGAGAGTGATATCATTAATTTTATTATCATGAAAATTGGGTATGCCAGTCAGCAAATATGAGTCAATAAGCATGGCTTGTTTCTAGAGGGATGTTAATGTTTTTCTATGATACCACTATCCCACTGTGTTATGTTGAAAATGTGATTTACAATTTTTAAATCTGATACATAAACATAAAATTATATAGCTTCACTTGAAACATATGGGTTTTGCCTTTTCTTGTATTTCAGAGTGAGAGCATTAGATTTTCTATTGTGTCAATTTTCTGCTAAATGACTATTTTCTCTTTTTCTTCCTTACTTAGAACTGTAGTAATATTACTCAACAATATATATAAATCCCTTATTTTATTATACAAATATTGAAGGAAACACTAAAGAAATACACTGCATATATGTAATTTTGAAATAATCTTGCATTTACCCCATACCACTCTCAGAATAACTCAATGTGATAAGAGTTTAAACATTTCCATGTGGGTTTAGTAAAGAATGACAGTAAGGTCTGCTTAAGTTGCATTGGTCTATTTTTATGGCTGAGTAGTATTCCTATGTATGTGTACCACACCTGCTTACTCTAGTCCTCTACTAAAGGGAACCTTGGTTGTGTCCATGTCTTGGCAACCACCATGGTGAATAATGTTGCACTGAACATAGGGGTGCATATATCTTTGAGAATACATGTTTTCAAGTTTTTTGTAGTATATACCCAGGAGAGGTGAGAGAAGATGATTTGATTTTGGGGGTGGGCACATAGTACAATATATAGATCTTGTAACATAGAAATCCACACCTGAAACCTATATGATCTTATTAACCAATGTCATCCCAATAAATTTAATAAAAAATTTTCATTGGTCTAATTTATAATTTGCAGCACTTTAACCTGTTTCAGTCTGATGGTTAGCTCTATGATCTCTACAAGGAATGGTTTTGTTAAACAAATTAATAGTATACATAAAATGAAAGACTATTTCAAACTGCTTAAGATAATCAGTGTTTTAGAGCTCTTAAAGAACTTCTGAAGTTTCCATTTGCTGTCAAATAATTGAAATACTAATTTTAAATAGTTCTTATCTAATCAGTAAAACAATCCCCCAAAGGTACTTTACTAAGTAAGGACTCTTTCCAAAATATACAGGATCAAAATGATAGTATTAAATAAAAGTGTATTTTTATAAAAATCTGCAATTCAGGGATTACACTAATTTGGAAACGAAGTTTCTTCAATTTATAAAATTAAGTCTTCACCATATTGTCAAAATGAAAACAGTAAACACACACAATTTAGTTATATTTTTTAAATTTCTAGCTTTATTTGACATGATTGATTTGATCTTGGTGTTATATATATATATATATATAAAAGGTTAATATGCAAAGTGTCCCCTCAGGAGTTTGACCAGGAGACCAGGAGTTCAATCACTCACTATGATGTGCGCTGACCACCAGGGGGTGGCGTGGAACGGATGAAGGCCCCAGTGGGCAGTCGGCAGCCTGGGAAGGGAAGCCCTGGCTGGCAGTCAACAGCCAGGGAAGGGAGGCTCCGGCCAGCAGCTGGAAGGCCCCAATTGGCCCTGATTGCCAGCCAGGCCTAGGGACTCTACCTGTGCATGAATTTTGTGCACCAAGCTTCTAGTAGTATTATATTATAGGACATTATATTAATGACTAGAGGCCTGGTGCACGAAATTAGTGCACTGGAGGGAGGGGGGTCCCTCAGCTCAACCTGCGCCCTCTCGCAGTCCTGGACCCCTTGCTCCTTACCATCTGCCTGCTCGCTGCTCCTTACCACTTGGTTTGCTGCTCCTTAGCACTGCTGCGGAGGTGGGAGAGGCTCCTATCACCACCGCTGCACTCGTCAGCTGTGAGCCCGGCTTCTGGCTGAGCGGCGCTCCCCCTGTGGGAGTGCACTGACCACCAGGGGGCAGCTCCTGCGTTGAGCATCTGCCGCGTGGTGTCAGTATGCATCATAGTGACCGGTCGTTCTGGTCGTTCTGCCATAATGTTCACTTAGGCTTTTATTATATAGATGTTGAACTATGTTTTAAAAACAGAATAATCTTGTCAAATATATTTTAGTGTCAGGGTATAGAATGTCACTATTTTCTTCATTTTCCAAAATGAAGTTGCAGATTAGTTAAAGCCTATAACTATGAATTAAAAACCAATAATAACACAGTAATAGTAACATATAATAACTATTAGAAATCAGGATCATAAACAGTTATCAATAATTATATTAATAATAATGTACAATTTTGAAAGATTTCCAATTAAACTTTAATGAATTTTATATATTATGAGTAGTATTCATTTTATATATTATGAATATATAGTAAAACAAACAAGGGAAGCTGAATATTGATCATAGAAGTAGACTTGATTGAATTATGGAAGTGGGAGGATGAGGTGGAAAGTGAAGAAAGAACTTTAGATTCTAGTGGATAGCATAGCAGGTTTCTTTCTATAACCTTATTACTTAGCTCAGCGAGGGCTCTATCAATCATAATCCAAGTCTGATATTGTAGCAAGTTTAGTCTCTCCCTCAAGAACTCATACATAATAAGATCATTTTATTAATAAATCCTTTGTTGCAATATAGTTTATACGTGCTTTTAGCTTGAAATTTATAGACTATACATTCTGGATTGGATTGTGCATTGTAACAAATACATCACGCATTCTTCTAGAATAAGAAATTAGTAGATGTTCTTAACATTATTTTTCTATGGTAGCAGAATACATATTTTGATTTTCATATTACTTATTACTGTATTAAATATTGTTTCAAACGTCCATAATTGTCAAGGGATCATTAAATAAATAAGTGTGTTTACTTTTTAATTATTTTTAGTAACTTAAATATATAACATAACAAAAATACAATATGACACAACATATCATATCTTGGTATTTATTTATATAGTTTCATTATAAGGAGAAACTATTTTACAATAATTATGTGATTTGGGTAAGTCCACAAGCTAGTTCATGGCAGAGCTTGAACTCAACTCAATTCAAATTTATTTGACATTTTACTTGGTGCCCTTTCAGTGGCCTCACAGTATTAAAAACCAAGCAGACTCCTTTTAGGACTACAAGATAAGAATTGAGCTGGTACATTGAAATAAAAAGGGGAAAGGCAATGGCAAAATATGACAAGTTTTTTGTTATAGGAGGGATCAATATGAGTTTCTTGCAGATAGATCCCTTATATATAGTTTCCTCATATATAGATACTAGGGGCCCAGTGCACGAATTCGTGCACCTTGAAAGGAACTGGGGTCGCGAGGCTGCAGTGGGCACAGGGACGGGTCTCGGCCCATTCTCCACGCCCCCCCGGCCCCTCCCACTGCAGCCCCTGGTCTCCTGTCTGCCAGCAGCCACTCTCCCGCCACTGCTCCCATGTGCAGACAACGCCAGTCCTGCTCACACCTGCTGATGGCATGGAGCGATTGGGGCCGGTGCTAGCAGTGGGTGCAAGCGGCAGCTCTGGCACCAGCAGTGGGTGCAAGTGGGGCTGTCACTGGCAGCGGATGCAAGAGGCAGCTGCCAGCCTTGATCACCCCTCAGAAGCAGGGGTAGGTGGAGAAGCCCTGAGGGACAATCAGGGCGTGCAGCCACTGCTCCCACCCACTGACAGTGCTGAGCGATTAGTGAGTGTGAGCAGGGCCAGTGCTGGCAACAGGTGCAAGCGCCAGGTGGGACCGCGGCACGCAGGAGCAAAGGATGTTCAGTAACCACCAGAGGCTCGCCCCAATGACGGTGACTGGCGCCCCACCTTGGTCTGGTGCCCCTACTCACCTGCTCCACCATCCCGCCATGGCGAACACCTGCCAAGTTCCATGCTCTGTCGCCTGCTGCCGATGCCCGCCATGTTCCGTGCATGCCCCCTGGTGGTCAGCGCACATCATAGTGACCGGTTGTTCTGCCCCTTGGTCTATTAGCATATTAGAGTTTTATATATATAGATAAGGGACCTACAGATAGGTCCCTTATATATAACAGTAGTTCCCTTATATCTGAGTTTCATCTGCCAAGAAAGAAGCAAAAACCTGGAAAAAAGTCTGTAGAAAATAATATTCTAATTAAAGGTGTCAAAAATTCAGAAATAGCAAATTAAAACACCAAATAAATAAAATGATTTAGTAAGAGATTCCTCAGGATGGCTTATAAAGTGAAAATGAGGGAGTTGTTTAACCTTCACTATGATTGATTATTATAGTGAGGGTGTCTAGATGGCAGGAGATTGGTTAAAAGTGATTCCCTTATATCATGTTTAAGAAGATGACTTAGGTTTGTTTTATGATTTTTATATACACTTA
This sequence comes from Cnephaeus nilssonii, assembly GCF_951640355.1. Lineage (NCBI taxonomy): Eukaryota > Metazoa > Chordata > Mammalia > Chiroptera > Vespertilionidae > Cnephaeus > Cnephaeus nilssonii. The sequence goes on from NC_137074.1 coordinate 82,567,400, forward strand.
CAAGAAATAACCTAGGTTAAGTTTAGCTTATGTTCATGAAGTAAGCTATATTTAGTTTTGCTTACATGGCTTACATGGTTTTGTCTGCTCAAGGACTTCACAAGTCTGGTCTCCATTTTGAATCTTATTTAAAGGAATCAAAGTCTGAAAAATGAATAGAAGATCTAAAAATTGCAACCTATATTGAGTTGGAGATGGAATTCAAATAAGATCTTAGTACTTGGAGGCTCATAGACAAACTAGAGGCCGGGTGCATGGATTCGTACACTGATGGGGTCCCTCGGCCTGGCCTGCAGGGATCAGTGGACCTCTGTGCTGCCGCAGCCTGGCCTTACCCACCAGCTCATCGGGCTCCAACCCGCTGTCCGCATTAATCCCGTACAGCACGAAGTAGTGAACAAAGCAGCAGACAGCCAGGCAGGAGCCCAGCCTGGGCCAGGTGCTGTGCCACTCCCACTCATCCCAGCCACACTGCGCCTGCCGCTGCCACTCAGTAGGCTCACTGCTGCTCCGCTGTGGTCTCCGCGCTTCTGTCCTAGGGGGATACTGGAGCACCTATGACCACGCAGCTGCGCTCATCATTGCAGCCTCGCTCCTTGCATGGCACCGGAGAAGCAGCCACGGGCTTGTGCCCAGTCAGTCCAGATGCCGGTCCTGATCCCAGTCCTGATCTGGTTGAGGGAGGGCTGTGCAGGGGGAGTGTCTGCAAGGGAGGCTCCCACCACTGCAACGACACTCACCTGCCATGAGCCTGGCTCTGGTGCCCATTGGTCAGTTGAGCAGCACTCCTGCTGTGGGAATGCACTGACCACCTGGAGGCAGCTCCTGTGTTGAGCGTCTGCCCCTGAGTGATCAGTGCGCATCATAGCTACTGGTCAATCGGTCGCTTAGGCTTTTATATATTTAGACTAGAGGCCCGGTGCACGAAATTCATGCACGGGTATGGTCCCTAGTCCTGGCCTGCAATCAGGGCTATCTTCCCTAGCTTCCCGCTGATGGCCCCACCCCACCAACATTACCCACCCCCAGTTCTCCATTTTCCTTCGGTTGATTGGTGCCTGACAGCTGGGGGAAGGGACCGAGAGGTGGTCAGTACATCTCAGAGTGACTGGTCCAGCGGTCGTTCTGGTTATTCTGCCATTAGGGTCAATTTGCATTTTATTATACAGGATGGTTGCAAATTTAAAAATAGGCAAAAGGTTAAGGGAATTAATTTCAGTTCTATTTATATTATAAAGAACCTACTGTGAGGCACAGCCAACTATTCTCCTGGGCCTTAGAAAGCCAAATAACACACATTGTACTTTCTGTGAAAATGACTGACAAATTTATTGATGTTTGTAATATATTGTGGCTAGAAATCTGACGGACTAATGCTCAGGATAATATAGGAGTTAAGAGAGAGAGTACAAAGTACAACTTGGAAATTCCAAAACAGCCTCCAGAAGATGTGACCTCCAATGTTTTGTGAGGAGGTGAGGTCAGATTAGCAAGATAGAGGGAGCAACAAGTGTTAAGTTTAAAGATGTTAAACACCAAAGGTAATGGAAGGGGTCCCGTTGAGGGCTCCCATGATACACATTTTATTTCTTGCCCAGAAGTTGTGATTAATTAGGACAAGAGCCTCTTTAAGATATCCTTTGCAGTCAGAAATCTTCTGCCTTAAGTTGTGTGCTCTGAACATTTACTCTTTATGGTGCCTTATCCATGGCTATGAAATCATTCTTCACACCTCCTCTTTGTTAATTATTTTCTCCAGGATAATATCCTGTTGAGGTTCTATGCTCTGGCCACTTCTTGGCTATGGTCTGGGGGTAATGTGTTTTACTTCAAATCACAGTGACAATGATTGAAGCATGAGGGGTTTATCCCAGAAATTTTAAATACATTTTTAAACATGGGGATTTTTACAATGCACAAGAATAAAAGTGTTATTGGGAGCATCTTATCAATGAAGATCCAGAGCTTCAGAAAGGTAAAATAGTCATTGCACATGTAGTGGTAAGTGATCATGACATAGCAGGAGAGCAGAGTAACCTGGGTGCCCTCCCTTGGCTTCTGTGTGTCTGCCTGAACCTCCACTGGATGGAGTGAGCTGGACCATCTAAGAAACACCTTTCTGCTGCCATTGCAGGCTCTGAAGATGCTGTCAGGCTGTTGATGTGAAAACTCAATCTTCAAACGCAAGAGTTGAAGGCTGACATGCAGGGTATCTCTGATTTCATTTACAACAAAGGGAGGTGTCTCAAGGAAAAGAAGGCTCAGGGATCACACAAATGTTTGGAATATAATTAGTAGAAATGTAATAAGCTTGGAATTAGAATAATCTTGACCACAGGTTTTTAGGTTCTTTTTTACCTAAATGAATATGTTGCTTAAAAAAAAAAAAAAGAGCAGTCCAAATCACAGGTGGGAAGAAATAAATGATACTGCTGTAATCCCTGGAATTGCACGAAGGATTGCCAGAAAGAAGAAACCGTGCAGGAGGAAGTTGGGACAAGTCAGAGGGAAAAAGTAGAGGCGGCATTTAAGGTCTGGGGAAGAAGTGTTGCACAGGGACAAGAGTGCATAGGTAGTCCAGTGGCAACTCAGGCCTCCAGGTCAGCAGGCGTTTTGCAATCTGACACCAGGACCCAACCCCTTCCCCTGGGAAGCAGAGTGGTTCCCTGCCTCCAGGCATTCTTTAGTCATCTCTCAGTAGGATTCGGTTTGCACTGTAATTAGAGCAGCCTGGGGACCCCAGAGTCTGTCAGCTACTAGATCCTAATGCACTGAAAATAAAACCTGAATTCTTAAATATATATCAGCTTTTCCAATATACATATATTTCTACGTCTGGTATTTTCTCTCTTTGCTTGTTTAACTGACAAACTCCTCATTTAGCAAAGGTTAGATGAGCAATACTCCTAGTGAATCCTTCCCTTGTTGCCTTGGGACCTAGTTGCATCAATTCTCCTCTGCCACCCTCACTTTATGAACAGCTACATTATTATATATGTTATTATATTTTATTTTAATAGAATCTTTAATGTGCCATGCTTTTTGTTTTTACTCTTTTACATCTATTGCAATATATGTCTAGATTTCAAATCATTTGTATTTCCATAATCCTATGAATAAAAATTTCATTTTTTAAAAAAAATCAAATCAAAGTGCCTTAAAATTCGTAACACCTCAATGAATATTTTTAAAATTTAAAAAGTTATTTCTGTCCATAATAAAACTTGATTCTGATTTTTTTAAATGAGTAATAGATAAGTGTATGGAGAATGCTACAAACAATACAAATGTTCAGTTTGCTCCTCTTCTGACCCTTATGTAGTGTATTATGCTACAAGAATGTGTCATTTCTTGTTCAGTGATAAGTAAGATGCTGAAAAAATTTAAACATGCTGATATAGCAGTAGAATCTGACTCAAATTTTGATTTTGCAGTGAGAAATTTACCTAATTTCTATGAGCCCTATTTACTCCAAATATAAAGTCTTTCTATTTTTCAAATTACATTTATATGACGTATGACATATGAAATGTCATATGACATTTTAAAAATAATTATAATCTATTCAAAGAAACTAATACAGTATGGCCACAAAGTAAGTAAATTTATGCTGTTCGGAAAAGTTAGAGTCAAAACTAATATAAACAGAGGTAATGCTAAGAACTATAAAATTATTCCTCATGACAGTAAATGAAAAGTAGTTTAAGGAGCCAAGGACTTTCTTTTACATCTTTGGTAAATATTTGCTGCTTTGTTAAAACAACATCTAGTTCCACAGTCATTATTCCAAAAATATCAATTAAGTATTTTGATAAAATCATAAATAGTAGAACTAAAAAATAAGCTTAAGGTGAAGATATAAGCAAACTGTTTGGCAATGTAACTGGGGAATGTGGTATAAATATAAGCTTAATTTCATAATATCATTTTATGCTGTCTGATTATACAGAGCCTTTATATTATTGTAATTATGACAGATATGTGGTGTGTCCTTTTGAGCAACTTTTGGCAGAAAATCTGAATCTGAGGTAGAGAATCCACAAGAAAGAACATACAGACATTGATTCTGAGTTATCTAGGAGATGAAAGGAAGACAGGTTATCCCATCTCTATATATGGCTGATTAAATTAATTTCTCAATGAAAAGATAATAATAATTACAATGAAAGAAACAAAGCAGCTAATAATCTTCTTTTCTGGCTCTCAAAGGATTCCCTCATGGCCCAGGCATCTTCATTCTGTACAGATGTGGATGGCAACAGATGTGAGGATCATAATTTTCCTCAGTTTATGACTTGTTTGCTGCTGTGCTTCAGATTTCAGTTATATTTTCAAGGAAGAAGTCAAGTGTGGCAAAATGAACAAACTAATATGGTTTTTCTACTAATCATGTTAGTTTTGTAGCAACCAGGAAGCTTCAAATAATTAAAGATAAATTAGGAAGAAATACCTTCTCTCCAAATAATCTCACTACTAAATAACATATTAAAAGGCAAGCAAACACAAGGCTGAATTTTAAAAATGAGTTTAACCATTTATTAAAAAGCAGAAGGGACTCCAGGTAGAACGTGACGATATTCACCATTGCCTACACTTTGTACCACTTGAATCCACCTGTACCTATAATAATAAAAACTTAATATGTTAATTAGACTGGACAGCCAAAAGACTGACCTTCTGAATGTCATTCTGGATGTCTTTCCGGACAAAGCCGCAGCAGCGGGGGCTGAGGCAGAGGCAGTTAAGATCAATCATGCAGGCAGGTAAGCAGTTAGGGGTGATCAGGCAGGCAGGCAGAGATGGTTAAGAGTGATCAGGCAGACAGACAGGTGAGCAGTTAGGAGCCAGCATCCTGGATTGCAAGAGGGATGCCTGACTGCCAGTTTAGGCCCAATCCCTGTGGGGGGCTTAAACTGGCAGTCAGACATCCTCTGAGGGGTCCTGGATTACAAGAGGGTGCAGGCCGGGCTGAGGGACCCCCCCACCCCACGCATGAATTTCGTGCACCAGACCTCTAGTATTATAATAAGTTCAAGACATCTCAGAAGGCATATTCAGGAATATTAGTCTTCTTACTGGAGAAATTTTAAATAAAATTAGTGGGAAAAACAACAGTCTTCACTGCCATAGTTGGTTTCAGGATAACCATTATCTTCCTCCTCTAATACCAAATCCAAATTCCCCTGACTCTTATCTAGATCAGCAGACAGGAGAGAGTCTGCTGAACCAATCAGCTTACCTGTGGAGTGACGCAGATTCTTATCACTGAGGTGTTTGATCACTAGCCCATTCTCATGCTATGAATACTGCACTAAGTGATTTAAAATTAAAATTGGCCAAAGGGGTCCCAAGAGACAGCCCAGATGTTTGCTTGGATGAATGAAGCACTGGTAAATATTCATTTTACCTATCAGGAAAATAAAAAGAGTAAAAGCCCTGTGTTAAAGCATTTGCTTATATCTGTAGTGAAATACTCCAACCATGACTGGTTTAAAGCCACCATATTTCATAACTGAACAAGGAGTTGAGAAGAGCGATATATAACTGGCCTGATGTGCACATCACTGCCAGATGCCAAACATACGCCTGTCTGCTCTGCTGTGCAGCAGCAGCTGCTCTTCCTCCTGATGATCGAAGTGATAATCTGCTTGCGTGATGTTCTTTCCTTGTCTGTTGGTCCTCAGCACAAAGAGTTTAGATAATAGGGTGGCAGCCATAGCATGTTTAATCCTTGCTCTGTCCACTCATGGAAGAGATTTCCGTGTGGGAAACAGTACCTTTAAATCTTCTCAGCCAAGAATGCAAAGACAGGATGCAAAAATCCCCCAATGCATTACAAGGAGTGATGGTAAGCAGACCTCTCCCACATTAGTTCCTTACCAGATTTTGCTCTATTTATTGAGGACACAGCATCATACCATTGCCATCAGTTGAGAAGGGCAACTGATCCTATCAAGGAATCATCTTCAACTTGCCACCACAGCAATGTCTTCAAAAGGCTCTATTTTTTCTAACAGAATGGCAGCTTCTTGAAGACATGTCATGTGGTAGAAATAGGTCCCATGATCTTGTATGTAATACAGTATATCCCCTTTAAAAAGTGGTTTATTTGCTCTATAATTAGGTTATGCAAGATTTCTTGGCAGTAGAGCAAATACTCTGTCAGATCCCAGAGTATGGCACTGGCAGAAGAACTGTGAGAAAGGGAAGTCAAATTATACTTAATTTCAGTCAGAATGAATCCCTGCCCCTTCCAGTATGAAAAGGAGGATCCAATATCTATTCATCAGTAAATAGTATCCTGATCCTTATGAGAAACTGAATGGGAATTTTGCCATGAATCTCTGCTGCTGACAAGTTTGACATTAGACAGTAGTTGTGTTATTTAAATCAGAGCTGGTGACTAGGCTCTTATGGTCTTAGATACCCTCCAGTCTGTACCCAAAGCTACTGCATTCATGAGCCCATGTACCAATCTGGGGTGGTGAGTGACAGATGGATGATGTCCACTAGCTGAGTCATTATGCCTACTTGGTTGTATGCTCGATGCTCTCTGGTGGGTGATAACATATGATAAAGAAAAAAATAGCACTGTATTGAAAAAACACAAGTTCAAATATATTTCTACATTGAAAATACTAATAGTCAAGCTCTTTTTAAGATTTCGTAGGCCAAAGAAAGTAACAACTAGAGGCATCCTTCAGAATGCTCATTCTATATAATAAAAGGCTAATATGCAAATTGTTCCCTCAACCGGGAGTTCAACCAGGGGGTGGGAGGGTGGGGATTGCCCCCCCCCCACCTCGATTGGGGGCAGGGCCAGCCAGCCAACCACCCACAGTCCCTCCCTCTGGCCAGCCCTATTGGCTCCAATTGGGGTGGGCCAGCCAGACCCCACCCATACACAAATTTGGTGCACTGGGCCTCTAATCTATATACTTAAAAGCCTAAGTGACTGAACAACCGAATGACTGAACGACCGGTTGACCGGTCATTATGACGTGCACTGACCACCAGGGGACAGATGCTCAATGCTCAGGATCGGGCTCCCTCCTGTCTGGATCGGGCCAAAATATGTTATTCAACATCCCTGGAGGGGTCCCAGATTGCAAGAGGGTACAGGTCAGGCCGAGGGATCCCACAGATGTACAAATCTGTGCATCGGGCCTCTAGTGTCAAATAAATCTGGATTACAAATTAGGGAAATTTCTGCTAGAACATACTAAAATTATTTTTATAATTTTGCTTCTAAAATTATTTGACTACATGTTACATTATTTTAACAGTTTGTTAACTTTTTGACCATCATTTTGCATATTCTGAATTTTTTCAAAGTAGGAACAACAAATTCAAAATTGTTTTTTAAATATATTAATATGGTAAAATATTAAAGTAACTATATCATGTTACTTGTAGAACTTTTATAGTTTACATTCTTTTGGTTATTAAACTGTTTTTATTTATTTGTTTGTTTTTTGTATTCAGAAGAACATAATTTATTTTTCAAGCCCCCAAAATTGTGTTGTTGTTGTTTTAATGTATTTGCTTATTTTAGTAGGGCATGCTTAGCTTAGAGCCCTATGCTCTGTGTGACTCATGGGTAAATGGTTCTGTTTGCAGTGATTGTAACCTCTTCAATTTATTACTTTATTCTCGCTAAATTTTAATCATTTATTTTATTCATAAAAGTGTTTCCTTATCATTTAACTTTTAAGGATTTTTATTTTCTGTATAACATTAAGTATATTTTAATGGGAGCTTGTTGACTTGGCAAATTTACTAAAACTGAATTTCCTCTTTATATAAATCCCCTTATAAATTCCAAAAGGTGATCTCTAATGTCTGCACTTGGAGAATAATTCACTGCAGTTACTACTGTTTCTGAATTTGGTCATCCTTATTTACTAGTTGGAGGTTTCTCTATTTGTGAGAATAAATACTCAAAACTAGAAAGATTTGTTGTAAAAAAAGAGTTGGTCTGCTCTCCATTCTTTTTTCCTTTGACTTATCATTTATTGATGTCTTTATGATGTAGTTTTCTTGATAGAAATCTTCTGGATGACCTACAGCACATGTGAAGATTTTCACTTATATTATAAAACTGTTCATAAAACTGTCTCCAACACTATAAACCACATATTACTCATGTTCTGAAAGTGCAAAGATGAATGGGACTATTATTTAGGAAGGGTTTGCTTTGCGGATCAATAGCAATGACAAAAGTATAAAATAATAGTGTCTTCAAATAGTTGTTTGTACAACTAACTAATCATTGAGAATAAAATATACAATTATAGAAATTAAATTTTGGGGAATCAAATATACATAAGCATACACATTAAATCATTGGTAATTATTACACCATAATGTCTTGGTGATGGACATATGCAATTATATATATAATTTTTCTTCACCTTACTCTCAGAGGGTTTTATCATTTTTTTATGATTACTGGAATAAGGAGACACTTTTGAAGATTACACTTATTTGGCTATGATTAGACTTTAATTCTTTTATCACAAAGGGAAAATTTCTGTCTGACTTTTTTTAGTATTAAAAAATAAAAAGGTTAAAAATAGGGTGGTGTATTATTAAATTAATAGTAATACAAATTAATGTTTGTATTAATGTTTGTGGAAACAATATTTTAACCTAACAAAATTTATCCCATGGATAATTAATAAAAGGCATGTCCTTAACTACCATTTTCATGTCAATGTCATGGGAAATTGGTTGCATTAGAAACTTGCACTGAAAATAAAATAATTTATTGGGTATATCTAATACAAGAACTAGAGCTCTCTACACACATTGCTAGAGCTTCGCAGTTATAAAGAAATAGTTACTGGTGCAACATACTACAAATTATTTTAAATGTTTCTCTCCCTAACAGTACAAAAAAATATAGTAATGGGCCTATAGAAACATGTTTGTGAAATAAAAATATCCACCAGACTATTTAAAATGATAGGCAATTAATTAAAACCATGTGTTTCAATTAATTTTGACTCTCAGAATGTTTTATTAGAAAAACATTGCTTTGCTATTTATTCATATACTAGAGGCCCAATGCACAAAATTTGTGCAAGAGTAGGCCTTCCTTTCCCCGGCTGCCAACACCTGCTTCCCTCTTGCACCTGGGACCAGGCTTCCCTCCAGCCACCGGCAAGCACCCGGAACCTGGCCTTCCCTCACAGCCCCTGCTTCGTCCAAAAGGTCATCTGGAAGGACGCCTGGAAGGAGGTCTGGTCTAATTAGCATATTATGCTTTGATTATTATAGATTTCTTCCACATACAAAATAATTTTCTCTTTTATATATGCAAACAATGAACTGTCTTCTGGAGGACTTTATATGTGAATAAACTCAGTTCTATTACTTGTAATGCTTATAATAGAGTGAAAATTAAAGAACAGAGTCTAAATTAATAATGATACAAATTAGAATGTGATGTATAGTGTGAGTGAAAGACCATAAGAAGTTGAAAAGAAGTAATTATTAAAGGATGAGGTAATTTATGTAAAGCTATAAATGATGAAAGGGGATTTAATCTAATTACTAAATAGTAGGATCATTTTTGAACTGTAAAGATATTCTAGGACAGAACAGATGAGCAAACATATGGAAATAGGAAAGTTTAAGATACTCTAGAAATACAAAGTTTCATGATTTGGCCAGAGATTAAGTAATGCAGGGGAGGGGGCAAGGAAAGTAAATAATGGTTGAACCCTGACTACAAGCAAGAGGATGGATTATTCCATTAAGGATTTATCTTTATTTACTCGGCCTTGGGAAATCACTAAAATCTTTGAAGACCAGATATATATATATATATTTACATTCCACAATTAATGTAGATTTTATAATTTCTTTTTGAAGATGGGGAGAATCAAAAGGAGTCAAAAACGTATCCGCCACAAGAAAAGCTTACAATGGTAGGAAGGTTATGACATCTATAATAATAAAAGCTAATTAGACCGGACATCCTTCCAGACAAAGCCGGGGCTTTGAGAGAAGCCTGGGTCCCAGGTGCCTGCCAGCAGCTGGATGGAAGCCCGGGACCTGGGTGCCAAAGGGAAGCCGGTGCCGGCAGTCAGGGGAAGGAAGGCCTACATTTGCACGAATTTTGTGCATTGGGCCTCTAGTTTAACATAAGACCATAATGTATGACATAAGACAGAAAGTCTTACAAGACACAAGCACAAAGATACCCAGCTGAAAGAATCAGAAAACGTTTTCAAAGAATCTATATTTGAGATGAATGTTTGAGAATTTCAAAAGTTGAATGGAGATATAGTATGGGAGTACTTTTCTGGTCTGGGTAATAATTTGAGTAAACTAGCAAGAAATAAACTTCTTGGATGATCTTCAGGTAAAAGTTAATGGCTCTATGGGTGAGTGATAATTATATGCAGAGTTCTAGAAGGCAAAGAGTTTGTAAATTGAAGGGTAGCCATATTATAGATTTATTTAGAGGGGGATTAGAGTTAATTAACTTACTGAGAAATGAAAAGTCATTGAGAGCTTGACAGTAATAAAATTAATTTATAATAATAAAAGTGTAATGATTAGAGAATAAATTAGAGTTTAAAGAAATCTTATTGCCGCCGAAACCGGTTTGGCTCAGTGGATAGAGCGTCGGCCTGTGGACTCAAGGGTCCCAGGTTCGATTCCGGTCAAGGGCATGTACCTTGGTTGCGGGCACATCCCCAGTAGGGGGTGTGCAAGAGGCAGCTGATCGATGTTTCTCTCTCATCGATGTTTCTAGCTCTCTATCCCTCTCTCTTCCTCTCTGTAAAAAATCAATAAAATATATCTAAAAAAAAAAAAAAAAGAAAAGAAAGAAATCTTATTGATAATGGTGGCGTAAAGGTGAATCATTAAGTTCCCTCTTCCAAAACCTAATGAACTAATAAACAATTCTTTACCACTATTACTAGCATCAGCTATGAATATCTACTTGAATTTTTAATAGAACTTATTTTATTTAAAAAATAAAAATCAAAGAAAGAGATGAGAACCTGCTAGTGCAAATGTCAATTAGGAAGTTATATAATGCCTTGGGTGGTTGGGAAAGAATAGTTTACACTATGAAGAAAACCATTTATAATTTTCAAAATAGAGCAAAGGAAAAAATAAACTTCAGAAATGTAGTAATGGAACAAAGGGAAAAAAAATGAATACAGTAGTAAGAAGAATTACTTCTCTGGAAAATTAAAGCCGTGAGAGCCTGGGTGGATAGCTCAGTTGGTTAGAGCATCTTACTGACACACCAAGGTTGCAGGTTTGATCCCCAGTAAGGGTACATGCAAGAAGCAACCAATGAATGCATAAATAAGTAGAACAGCCAATCTATGCCTCTCTCTCTCTCAAGTCAATAAATGAATAAAAATAAAATTAAGTCAGGGATGGTTAGCAAACTTCCCCCAGAGTGCAGAGGAAAGAGAGACATAAGATGAAAACAATGAGAGATCATATGATAAAAATACAGGGACCCAATGTAGCTCAAACATTTTAGGGGTATAAATTTAAAATGAAAACAACAAAACAAAATGATTAACTAGAACAGAAGGAAAAATCAAAGGCTTAAATAAAGAAAATTTCCTGAGGTAAAGGAGAGGTTGAAATAGAGATGGGGTAAAAGACTGAGTAATAATATCCAAGTTAATGATCCAAAAAGTACCAGAAGCTAAATGGTCATTTCAAATGACAAGAGAGGGGAAATATTGTTATCCATCAATTGCATTATTATTCAAGTTGTCTTTTATGTGTGAAAACAATAAAAATGCTTTTAAGATATACAGGGCTTCAGAAAACATTCTACACACAGGTAAACAGGTGAGCTCTTTGAAGGCATAGGCAATATCTATCTTATTTATCACTTTATAACCAGCAATTCCTGGGGAAGCTAATAAATAATGGCTCTCTATCCTCCTTTTATTATGTGCTACTGAGGTTTTTACAGGTTATTCTGCATTCTATGGCAATAAATAGTTGACACAAAGTAAACATGATGTTTCAGATGGAGATAATTTCCAGGGAGAAAAATGAAGCAGGGCAATGGAGACATGGAATGCTGGGGGCATGGGGAAATTGTTTAATAGAGAATGACCAGGGAACACAAAATAGGTGAAGTGACATTTGAGTAAAATTAAGAATTAAGTGAGAATTCCAACAAAATGTTCCCTTCAGCTTGACTAAATATTAGACAGGCTTCTTCCTGCCTCTGGGGCCCTGAAGTCCCTTTTCTTAAAGCTTATACTTTACAAAGGTGTCATTGTAAAACCTCCCCCTCGACTTTGTGATGCAAAGCTTCTTGACTATTTTTCAACCCAAGAATGTCTTTCTCAAGGACCTGGGAGCCATCCTTTGAAATGTAATCATCAAGGAAGAGTGTGCCCCTAACTCAATTTCTGTGGACAGCTAGGAGCCTAACTTTAGCAGGTACCTTGTCATGAAGAAAGGAGAAAGTTTACTTGCAAAGGTTCTACATCTGTAGATGTTTTTACAGTGGTATTTGGAAACCAGTGCTCAATGTAAGTTTAACAGTAATTGTTAAAATGCACTATGCATTTCTTTTTTAAAAAAAAATATGTTTTATTGATTTTTTCACAGAGAGGAAGAGAGAGGGACAGAGAGCTAGAAACACCGATGAGAGAGAAACATCGACCAGCTGCCTCCTACACACCCCCCACTGGGGATGCGCCCACAACCAAGGTACATGCCCTCGACCGGAATCGAACCCGGGACCCTTGAGTCCGCAGGCCGACGCTCTCTCCACTGAGCCAAACCGGTTTCGGCACTATGCATTTCTTAAGGTCAGGAATGTGATATGAGGATATGGATGCATTTTTCTTCGAAGGTTAAATCTCTGAAATGAGGGTCTTAAAATTAGGAAAACAATCATATTCAAGTGCAGGCTCAACAAATAAGCAGTGTGGTATTGAGGCTTTTGGACTGGTCTCTGATCCAAACTTTCTTCCCACATAACTTTACAGTTTTAAAAAAGTGAATGCAACTATTGAGCTATAGGCAGGGTAAAATGTTGACTGATTTGAGCCATATACAGAAAAACTACAGTTATGTTTGGGTCCAGGTAAAAAAGACTTAAAGGAAGGTGATTTTGAAAGAAAGAAGCTAAAATAATTACAATATGAGGTGCTTTATGGAGAAAAGGCTGAAAGAGGATTACATATGAGATATTATGGGCATGAGGGTATTGACCATCTTGGGTAGCTGGAAGAATGAATTAAAAGTGTTGGAAAGGAGAAGGTGGTACAGAGTGGGGAGTAGAAAGTCACTACGGAAAACATTTCCTAAGTGGCATTGTTACAGGTTTTCTTTACAAAAACAAAACAAAACAAAACAAAACAAAACAAAAAAACACACACACGTAAAAAAACCTACTTTCAATGTAGTACATTAAATTAGTCAACATACATACCTTCTTTCCAAATCATAGAATCACTCTGCATATTATTTTCATTTCCTTTATATTAACAAATTGATTTTTATCCATGATACAGTAACATTCATTAAATTATTACATTCTAGGGGCCTGGTGCATGAAATTCGTGCATGGGGGGGGTGTCCCTCAGCCCAGCCTGCACCCTCTCCAATATGGGACCCCTTGAGGGATGTCCGACTGCCCATTTAGGCCCGATCCCAGTAGGATTGAGCCTTAACGGGCAGTCGGACATCCCTCTCACAATCCAGGACTGCTGGCTCCCAACTGCTCAACTGCCTGCCTTCCTGATTGCCCCTAACTGCTTCTACCTGTCAACCTGCTCACTCCCTAACCACTCCTCTGCCAGGCTGATTGATGTCTACCTGCTCCCCTGCCAGCCCGATTGCCCCTAAATGCCCTCCCCTGAAGGCCTAGTCACCCCTAACTGCCCTACCCTGCAGGCCTGGGTCCCTCCCCCCAACTGCTTTTCCCTACAGGCCCGGTCACCCCCAATTTCCCTCCTCTGCCGGCCTGGTCACCCCTAACTGCCCTCCCCTGCAGGCTTGATCGCCCTCAACTGCCCTCCCTTGCAGGCCTGGTCCCTCCCAACTGCCCTCCCCTGCTGGCCATCTTGTGTCCACATGGGGGCAGGATCTTTGACCACATAGGGGCAGCCATCTTGTGTGTTGGAGTGATGGTCAATTTGCATATTACTCTTTTATTAGGTAGGATAGAAGCCTGGGGCAAGGGTGGGGGCTGCCTGGTTTGCCCTGAAGGGTGTCCCAGATCAGAGTGGGGGTTCCCTTGGGGCATAGGGCGGCCTGAGAGAGGGGCCTGTGGTGGTTTGCAGGCCGGCCATGCCCCCTGGCGACCCAAGTGGAGGCCCTGGTATCTGGGATTTATTTATATTCTATAATTGAAACTTTGTAGCCTTGAGCAGAGGCTAGGGCAGCCCAGGCTGGGCAGAAAGCTTGGCTTCCTCCATCGCTGGGGAAACCCAAGTCTCCTGCTCGCTCCGTGGCTGTAGCCATTTTTGTTGGGATTTATTTATCTTCTATAATTGAAACTTTGTAGCCTTGAGTGGATTCCACGACTGGCCAGGGTGTTTGGGAAGCTTGGCTTCCTCCATTGCCAGGGAAACCCAAGCCTCCTGTTCGCTCCATGGCCATAGCTATCTTGGTTGGGTTAATTTGCATATTCGCTCCTGATTGCTGGTGGGCATGGCTTGTGGGTGTATCGGAGGTATGGTCAATTTGTATATTACTCTTCTATTAGATAGGATAGTCAATAAATATTCATTATTATTTCCTCCAACATAAGGTTACAGATGCCTTGTGAATGTATGTCTTCCTCCTCCCTTATCCTGTGGCATTTCTCTGTCCTCTGTACAAGTAAGATAAGTATTTTGGCATTTTGCAGCTGCTTCTAACCTCCACATATGCATTCCTGTCCCATGGGCCCTTTTTATTCCCTAAACCTACCTGTTTTGTCTCTAAAATTCTTCTTACAAGGAAACAGGATAGGCTTTGATTTTTAATACATTTTGGGGGGAAATTATTACAACCATTAAAGTGGCATAGGTAATGACTTTGGATAACTTTAAAAACATCTTCACTTTCTAAAAGGTTATTTAAATTTTTTATTCTAGTAATTTTGCTTTGTTTTTATTATTCTTATTCTCTTTCTGTAGCAAGCGGCACTTATCCTTTAGAGTGAGCTGTGTGCCAAGAATCTTTTGCCCACATGAGAGGCCCACGGTGTCCACTAAAAACTAGTAGATAGCAGTAAAACAAGAAACAGGACAGGAGCGATGGAACATGATGGATATGATGCCAAATGCAATAGGAGTGTTTATAAATATAGTGAGAAAACTGCCAAGGATTTCTACCAAGGGAAAAGGAAAGACATATATCATGAACAGAACTAGTAAAAAAATAGATAGAGTCAAAGAGAGAGGGTATAAAGGAAAACCTTCAGCTTTCTCACAGCAATTACCATTTTTATTTGGTCTTTTTTTGAAAATTCTCTCTGTAATTTCCTAACACATTTGTGTCAAAGGAAGAAGAAAATTGGATTGTTACCTGAAAGAAGAAGAGGGAATTAACTGATGCTGTTGTCTGGTTTCCATCATGAAGTCAGAAATGTGAAAATCTACATTTCTGTTCATCACAGATAACCAACCTGAGGTAAGCGAGGAGCACGAGCAGCCGGAGTCAGGTGCAGCTGCAGGAGTTGGAAAGTGAGGCTGTTTAGGCTAATGAGGCAAAACAGAATAAAGGCCAAGTCACAGCAGAGAGAGTCTTAAATGCACAGCTGTATCTACTGTTGTCTCTTTTCCCACCTGCTCTTCACTTGCAGGTTCATTTTTTTTCTCTGTGCAGTCTGTTTGCTTCTCTGCAGGGCCCCCTAACATTTTTTGGGGGGTCCAGGGCAGCTGCTATTGATTATTTATTGTGAGTGCCCTGTATCAGATAAAATTTAATTTTCTCCTATCTGTAGGCCCTGAGCTGAAGTTAACTGTATTTGTCCAAAGTTCACGTATGATACAACATCTCACTGTTATCAAAGTTCATTTTAATTATCAAGCATGGTGTGGCTTGAAATGATACACACACACACACATCATTTATTATAAGAATATACAATAGTCAAAGCATGTGTGGGGGTTTTGAAGGTGAATAAATGAAGCAGTGTTCTTTCTCATGTTTGGAACAAGTTGAACAGGTAAGATATACATGAGCTGAGGGCTGCCTTGCTGTTAACGCTGATTTGGAAATGGGGCTTTAGGTTTCAGCTCACTCACACTTTATGTCATTAGAAAGACTCCCTATCTTAGTCAGAACTGGACAACTTGGATTATAATAAGGGCATGGGGTCCAATATTTTACCACAAAGCTCACTCCAAATAATATGGGCTTTCTACAGGTAATAAAATTATAATGATCACATAATAAAATAATCCTATATAATAAAAGCCCAGCATCTGAAATGGTGGAATGACCAGAATGACCAGAGACCAGATTGACCAAAGCGGGGACCCCCCACCTCGATTCAGGGCTCCCATCAGGGCTGGCTGGCCCCCACCAGTGCACTGGGCCTCTATCCTGTATAATAAAAGGGTAATATGAAAATTGACTCTAACGGCGAAATGACCAGCATGACCACTTGACCAGTCACTATGAGGTCCACTGACCACCTCTTGGTACCTTTCCCTGGCCGGCAGGCTCTGATTGCCCGATAGCAAACAGGGAACTGGGGGTGGGTGGCGGGGGATGCAGGTGGTTCCAGGCCAAGGCCCCCTGCCCCACCCTGCCCCGCCGGTTGCCCCACACACAGAGGGCGACCTGCAGCAGGGGCAGGACTGGCGATTGGGCGGGAACGCCTGACCTCTCGGTCCCTTCCCCTGGCTGTCAGGCTCCAATCGCCCGATGGTGAGCAGGGAACCAGGGGTAGGTGGCAGCAGGCGGGGGGCTGGCAAACCGGCAGAATGGGTGACCTCTCGGTTCCTCCCCCCAGCCAGTAGGCTCTGATTACCCGATGGTAAATGGGAAACCAGGGGTGGGTGGCGGTGGTGGGCGAGGCTGGCTGCGAGCAGCTGGGAAAGATGGCCATGATCACAGGCGAGGCCTAGGGACAGTACCTGCACATGAATTTCGTGTACCAGGCCTCTAGTAATGATAATATTAACATTAATAAAAACAAAAATAAATTCTCACAATGTCCCTTCAGAGCCTCAAGTGCTGTGGCTAGCAAATTTACCCTGGAAAAATCTGAAAAAGAAAAGGAAATTAGAGTTTTTACCTGTATTAGAAATGTCCTTCCTTACCTAAAACCTTGAGGAAGATCAATCTCCCATTCCCCTTCCCCCCACAGGGCTCCTCCATGCAGACCCAGTAATGCAGGTGGTATAGTCCAGCAACCCAGGACTGAATAAAGCACACCTGCATGGGGCAGCTTTCTCACCAGGCCTCTGTCCTATCCTCTGGGTCTAGGCTAGAGCAATATTTAGGCAAAGCAGCTGAACAGGAGCCACCTTCTTATCACTGAGAACTATTTTCTTGTGGGATATTAATATGCCATAAACATGTGAGCACATAATTACTATTACACACACATCTTTAGCTTTCTGTTAGCATTTGCTTCGACCAGTCTATTAAAAGTCCAGATTTCAGATCTGGCTGATTTGGCTCAATGGATAGAGCATTGGCCTGGGGACTGAAGGGTACCAGGTTTGATTCTGGTCAGGGGCACATGCCTGGGTTGTGGGCTTGATCCCTGGTGGGCAGGGGGCATGCAGGAGGCAGCCAATCCATCTCTCATCATTGATGTTTATATCTCTCTCTCCCTCCCTCTCCATTCCTGTCTGAAATCAATTAAAACAAACAAACAAACAAACAAACAAACAAACAAACATCAGATTCTTAATTCCCTGAGGTAAACTGCAAGCACATCATATTGAAGGGTTTTTAATAACCTCAGTTTTCATCAAGTCATATGAATTGTTGAGTTCTTCATAACTGAAAGCCTTCATTTACTCTTAAATTATCCTAAATCAGGTTTAATGACTAAAGCCACCTTGATTTTCCTAGATCACTCTTAGATTCCAATTAACATATCTCTATGACAACTTACTGCAGTTTCTTATTTCTAACAACACTCTCTGCACTGGTAAGTATTTTAAAACATTTTAAATTTCAAATTTGTGGAGATTTGACACAGTTTAGAATGAATAGGGGGGAATGAATTATTTTCATCAACCTAGTAACTTAGGTGGAGAAAAATGTAACACTATTTTGATACTTCAGCTTAATTACTATATTGAGTCTCCCTTTCACTTGGGGGGAAAAAAAGTCAATGCTAGGTAAAGCTTTGGTGCTTTTATAAGCATCTACACTAATAAAAGAGAAATATGCAAATTGATCATCACTCCGCTACACCCACCAGCCAATCAGGAGTGAGTATGAAATTAACCCAACCAAGATGGCAGTGTCCAAGGAGCTGGAGCAAGCAGGAGGCTTGTGTTGCCCCTGGCAATGGAGGAAGCTAAGCTTCCTGCCCGCCCTGGCCTCTGCTGAAGGAGGGGCTGGGAGCCTGGGTTGCCGGGGGCATGGCCAGCCTGAAAATGGCCCTCAGCCCCTTACCCAGGCTGGCCACACCCCCAACGAGTAAGAGTCCCCACTGGGGGGTGTGGCCAGCCTGCAAACAGCCATCAGCCCCTCACCCAGGCTGACCATGCCCCCCCAGAGGGGTCTCTCTCCCCATAGGGGCATGGCCAGCCTACAAACCACCACAGGTCCCTCACCCAGGACACCCCATGCCCCAAGGGAACCCCCACCCTGATCCTGGACACCCTTCAGGGCAAACCAGCCGGCCCCCACCCATGCACCAGGCCTCTATCTATACTAATAAAAGGGTAATATGCTAATTAGACTGGGAGACCTTCCAGGAGACCTTCTGGATATTCTTCTGGACAAAGCCATGGTGGTGGGGCTGAGGTAGAGGCAGTTAGAGGCCAAAAGTGGAGGGAAGTTGTGGGTGATCAGGCCAGGATGGGACAGCAGTTGTGGGTGATCAGGCCCATGGGGGGGGGCCATTGGGGATGATCAAGCTGGCGTGAGGGGGGCAGTTGGGGGTGAGCAGACCAGCAGGGGGACCAGTTGGGGGTGAGAAGGCTGTCAGTGGGGGTCAGTTGGGGTTATCAGGACAGCATGGGGGGCAGTTTGGGGTGAGCAGGCCAGCAGGGGGCAGTTGGGGGTGAGCAGGCCAGTGGGGAGGGGAGGTGGGGGCAAGCAGGCCAGCAGGGGGGGCAGTTGGCAGTTGGGGGAAAGTAGGCCAGCCTGGGGAGGTAGTTGGGGTGGAGCACACTGGCATGGGGGGCAGTTGGGGGAGATCAGGCTGGAGGGAGGGGCAGTTGGGGGCGAGCAGGCTGGCAGGCAGAGTGGTTAGGGGTAATCAGGCAGGCAGGCAGGTGAAAGGTTAGGAACTAGCAGTCCCGGATTGTGAGAGGGATATCCGACTGCTGGTTTAGGTCCGATCCCTGTAAACTGGCAGTAGGACATCCTTCGAGGGGTCCCAGATTTGAGAGGGTGCAAGCCGGGATGAGGGACAACCCCGTCCTGTGCACGAATTTTGTGCACTGGGACACTAGTTTATATACTAATAAAAATCCAGACATTTCCTTCTCTGTTCTATTTTCTTCTAGTTTTTTAAAGGCTTACATAATTAGAGTACCTAAGTTGCCTTTGGCTATATTTGATACTAAGCTAGTGAGATATCAAGTACCTTCTCTGGTTTTTACTATTGAGCATATCTTCAGTGAGGCTCCTTGAGCTCGATGTGGTCCTGCCAGGGCCTCCAATCATCAGCCTCTGTAGCTTCCTCATGTTGTTCTCAAGATCCATGAAGATTTGCTAGCTATGTCACCACCCTTCATTCTCTCTCTATAGGAAATTTGAAAATTTTCAAATATTTCTCTTTGCCTCTCTGGGACAGTGGTTGACTTGGAGACTTATGAAACTGTCTCAGCTCTCTGTCTAGATTTTTGTTTAACCAAATATTTCTTCTTTTCTGATGCTCCTTACTGTGAACAGAACTTTTGTGAAACTTAATACCATCTTGGAAAAGTAGAAACACAGTTACCTGACAAAATTCCTAAACATTTGGAATTCCTATTGTTCCCCACTCCTAATAAGGGTATTGGGGAAAAGTAGGAAGGAGAAAAATAGTGTAAGGAATAAAGTCCAGGGTGAGTAAATGACATTTATAAAAAGTTTGGGTACTAAATTTTGATCAAATATCAATTCAGAGATAACTCACATTTCAAAACCAAACAGATAAAGGAGAGTGTGAGCAAATATTTGAATAAAGTGAAACAAAGACCCATGCTTGTTTTGTTTGTTTAAGAGTAGAAAATTCCAGCCAGCTGGAGTGCCAAAAAGTGAGGACCAGAGGGTACAGGTTAGATATGGTAAAAAAAAAAGATTATGAGAGTCTGTGTTTCAAATAGGGCATTTTGTTTTTCTGCCTCATCTACATAAAATAAAATAAAAAAAACACGATTTTGATGTCAGATTTTTCTTAGCTACAGACTGTAGAACTGCCCACTCAACCCCCTCATTTGAATTTCTCAAATGCATAAAAAACTGAAAACATTAAATGGTCCAATTTTAATCCCTCATCTGAGTTCCCAATGACCCTATCTGAGATAATTACATTACCATGTAACTATTTGCTGAAATCCTGAAACCTAGGGGTTATCTTTTACATCTCCATTTGCTTTATAATTTCCCTATGGTAGGAAAACCATCTAAAAGACTATAGCTAGCTCTTTTTCAGCTAAATATATCCATGGAACTAATTTTTGTCTGCTTAGAGTCACATCATTTGGGATTTCTAAGAGTGCTTCTGAAAGTTTGCTGATTTCATTTGTTTGCTTTCATCTCCTACTTTCTTTTTTTGGCATAGAATTTGAATTTGGGTATGATTACTGGTAGTCCACCATATAATATTATTTCTTGAACTTGAGAATCAGGATGGTGGAATCAAAAGATGAAAACTTTTATCCCTGATGATAAATATTGACTTTATATCAGTTTTTTATTACCAGCCTACAAACTAATTTTCATGGGATCTTGGTGAATGAACAATGTAGGGAGGTTGAAATAATAAATTTTGATATTTCAAGCAGAAAAGCTTTGACTTATTTTTGGCAATATGCCTGGCCAAACAATTATCTTCTGCACTTTGGAAGGCATCACTTAGGGAAAATTCAAATTTTGTTTTGCTTACATTGAGAATTTTACTAAGTCTTATAAGAGAGTGATTCCTAAGTTTAGAAGAAACCACATTACAAGCAAGCATAGGAAGTATTACAAATATCCTTACAAGAGGGGGCTTTCCGCTGAGCCTATAGATTCATAGGAATGCTTTATTATGATATTTTCTTAATCTGTATGCAGTAGGCTTCACTCATCATGCAATACAAATTTGTGCATTTTGATATATGCTTAGGGACATGTACCCATCATCTACACCCATCACCAAAATCAAGTTATAGAACAATGTCATGCCTGAAGAAATTCCTCCTGCCAAGTCTGATAGTCAACATTTCTGATTATCCCCAACTCTGGTAACTATTAATGTGTTCTCATTTCTATATTTTTGCATTTTTATAGTGTCATATAAGTAGAATAATATAGTTCATAGCGTTTTGTCTTGCTTCCCTTACTTAGTAAAATTTGAAATTCATCCCTGGTGTGTGTGTATAGTTTGTTCCTCTTTATTTGTGAGTTCATTGTATGGATGTACTACATTCTGTTTATTCATTCACTGGATGAAGGACATTTAGATTGTTTCTATTTGTTCACATTATGAATAATGCCACTATAAATATTACTATAAAGTAATGTGTCAACATGTTTTTTACTTCTCAGTATAAATAACTGGAAGTATGATTGCTGGTGTGTATGGTAAGTATGTATGTAATTTCATAAAAAACTGCCAAAGTATTTTACAAAGTGACTCTTTTCATTTTGCATTTTCACCAGCAATGTATGGTCTGCATTCTCACCAACATTTCAAGTAGTAAGCATTCTTTTCTCATCTATAATAAAATAATAAAAGGGTAATATGCAAACCGACAGAACGGCCGACCAGCAGAACGACCATTCGGATGACCTTCCTGAGGACCTTCCAGACAAAGACCGGACTGTGAAGGCCTACTTTTGCACAAATTTCTTGTGTAGGACTTCTAGGAGGTGTATAATAGTATTGCACTATAGTTTTTTTTTATGTCTTTATTGTTGAAAATATTACAGATGTCCCCTTTTTCCCCCCATTTATGCCTTCCACCCCACACCCTCTCCCTGGCCTTCACCACACTATTGTCTGTTTCCATGTGTTATGCATATATACATACAAGAGGCCCAGTGCATGAATTTGTGCACCAGTGGGATCCCTCGGCCTGACCTGCGAGATCGGGCCAAAACCGGCTCTCCGACATCCCCCAAGGGGTCCTGGATTGTGAGAGGGTGCAGGCCAGGCTAAGGCACCCCATTGGTGTGTCTGCCTCCTGGTGGTCTGTGCATGTATTAGCAAGTGGTTGAGTGGCCTTAGCATATCATTAGCATATTACACTTTGATTGGTTGAATGGCTGACTGGACACTTAGCATATTAGGCTTTTATTATATAGGATAAATTATTTAGTTAATCTCTTTCCACACTCACACCCACCCCCGCCTTCCCTCTGAGATTCCTCAGTCTGTTCTATGCTTCTATATCTATGGTTTTATTTTGTTCATCAGTTTATTTTGTTATTAGATTCCACAAATTAGTGAGACCATGTGATACTTGTCTTTCTCTGACTGGCTTATTTCATTTAGCATAATGCTTTCTGGGTCCCTCCATGCTATCTCAAAGGGTAAGATATCCTTCTTTTTTACTGCTGTATAGTATGCCATGGTGTAAATGTACCACAACTTTTTTATCCACTGATCTATTGATGGGCACTTGGGTTGTTTCCAAATCTTAGCTATTTTAAATAGTGCTGCTATGAACATAGGGATATATATATTCTTTCTGACTTTGGGATTCCTAGGATATATTCCTGGAAGTGGGATCACTGGGTCAAATGGCAGTTCCATTTTTTATTTTTTAAGGAAACTTCATGCAGTTTTCCAGTCTGCATTCTCACAAGCAGTGTACCAGGGTTCCCTTTTCTTCACATCCTTGCCAGCACTTATCATTTGTTGATTTGTTGATGGTAGCCATTCTGAGAGCTGTGAGGTGATACTCACTATCATTTTAATTTGCAGCTCTCTGATGATCAGTGACTTTGAGCAATTTTTTTTCATATATTTCTTGGCTATCTGTATTTCCTCTTTGGAGAAGTGTCTATTTAGGTTCTTTGCCCACTTTTTAAATTGGATTGTTTGTCTTCCTTAAGTTGTATGAGTTCTTCATATATTTTGGAAATTAACCCCTTATGAGATATAGCATTAGCAAATATGTTCTCCCATACAGTGGGTTCCCTTTTCATTTTGTTGATGTTTTCTTTTGCTGTGCAGAAGCTTTTTATTTTGATGTAGTCCCATTCATTTATTTTCTCCATTGTTTCCCTTGCCCTAGGAGATGTATTGGCAAACATATTGCTATGAGAGATGTCTGAGATTTTGCTGTCCTATGGTTTCTTCTAGGATTTTTATTGCAGCATGGCTTACATTTAAATCTTTTATTCATTTGACTTTATTCTTGTATATGGTGTAAATCGGTGGTCTAGTTCAATTTTTTGCATATACCGGGCCAAATTTTTCAAGACTGTTTATTGAAGAGGCTGTCTTTACTCCATTATATGCTTGTGCCATCTTTACCAAATATTAATTGAGTATAATGACTTGGGTCAATATCTGGGTTCTCTGTTCTGGTTGATCGGTCTATATGCTTTTTCTTGTGCCAGTACCAGGCTGTATTGATTACAGTGGCTTTGCAGTAGAACTTAATATCTGGTATTATTATCCTTCCAAGTTTGTTCTTCTTTCTCAAGATTGCTGCATCCATCTGCACTCTCACTGGCACTTTGTGTAGTCAGCAATTTACATTTTCCTGAGAAGTGTGCAATAGTATTGCATCATAGTTTCAATTAGAGATCCCTAGTGGTGACTAGATCTTTATTTTTACGAGCTAGTTCCTATTTGTACATCTTGTTTGGTGAAGTGTTTATTAAACATTTTCTCATTTTTAATGAGATATTTGCTTTTCTATGGTTGAGTTTGATACTTTTTAAAATTAAATCTCATCCAAGGATATTTCTGCCCCCCCCCATTGATTTTAGAGAGAGTGGAAGGGAGAGAGAAACATTGATGTGAGAGAGACACATGAATTGGTTGCCTCCCACATGCCCCTGACTGGAGCAGGGTATGGAGCCTGCAACTGAGGCACATGGCCCTTGATTGAAATCAAACCCAAGATGCTTCAGTCAGAGGGCCGACACTCTAACCCTGAGCCAAATCGGCTAGGTCAATTTATATATATATATATATATATATATATATATATATATATATATATATATATTATGATTACAACTTATTTGTCAACTATGTGACTTACATATATTTTTGTGCTTTGGGTGTTATATCTAAGAATTTTTTATTTAATCCATTATAACATAGATTTTCTCCTATGTTTCTAAGTAAAGGTTTTGCATTTTTATATTTTATATTTAGGACTCATCCATTTTGACTAATTTTTTTGTTTAAGGTATAGGATATGGGTCAAGACTTTTTAATGTTATTTTTGCATGTAGATACCCAAAAGCTCCTAAAAATTTATACTTTTGTCAAAAGTCTCTTGATACCCTGGCTGGTGTGGCTCAGTTGGTTGAGCATGGTCGCATGCACCTAAAAGTCACCTATTCCCAGTTGGGGCACATGCCAGGGTTGCGGCTCGATCCCCAGTAGGTGGCATGCAGGAGTCACCAATGGATGTTTCTCATTGATGTTTTTTCTCTCTCTCCCTTTCCCTTCCTTTCTCTCTCTAAAGTCAATAAAAACATGATAAAATATATTGATGTATTTGTGTCATCTGTCACTGGATTCTTTATGTGCTAATAGTCTATAGTGTTTATCTGTTTATTAATTAATGTAGCTTTTTATTAATTCATGAAACAAGGTAGTGTGAATCCTCCAAATGTATTTATCCTTTGATTTGGTTACTCTGGAATCTTTACATTTCCATATAGGCTTTAGGAGGAGCTTGTCAGTATCTATACCATTTCTGTTGGCATTTTGTCTAGGAGTACGATGAATCTATAAATTCAATGAGGGGGTTGATATCTTAATAACTTTAGACTTTCAAATTTATAAACAAGGTATGTTTCTGCATTTACTTAGTTTCTCTTTATTTTATGAGAGTTGTATGATATTCTCTTTAACACTCTTGTAAATATCTTCCTAGATTCAGAGCTAAGAATTTCTAATTTTTGTTACTGTCATTACAATTGGTATTGTTTTTTATATTCAAATTTTACATTTTTTTTAGTATATAGAAATACATTGACATTTTCATTATGATATTGTTTCCTGAAACCTTCCCAAGGTAACTTATTACTTTTAAAACCATTTTTTGGTAGTCTGTTGATTTTAAAAGACATAGATAATAATATTATCTGCAAATATAAACAGTGATACATTCTTTTCTATCCTCATCTCTTTTACTCTTTTCCTTTTTTGTTGTTGTTTTGCCTTATTGCCTTTGGCTAAGACTTCTGATGTAATGGTGAATGTGAATGTTAAGAGAAAACACCTTTCTTGTGCTAAATTATAGAGATAAACTGTTCAGCATTACAACTATCTTTTTCTCATTTCCTTTCATTTTGTCATGAGTGAATGCTAAGTTTTATTCTACATTTATGAGAAAATTGTTTTTCTCCTTTAATCTCTTATTATGATGAATTAATTTAATTGATTTTTGAATGTTGAAACAACCTTGTGTCACTCACTTTGTTTTGATATATTCTTATATATATTTCTGGATTCTATGTATTAATATTTTATTGCTGATCTTTCTATCTTCATGAAGGATATTTAGTATTATTTTTATTAATATCTTTGTTTTTATTAACAGTTTAAGGCCTTTGTTCTATAATGGATGTCTGTTCTTCGACATTCTCTTGGCTTCTGCCCTCTTCATGATTATTTCTGATATTGGAGTATTTAACAAAATGCCCACCCCCTGCCTCTTTTTTGAAAAATATTGGAAGCATAAAAGGAATATACTTCTTTTTCTGATTGATAAAGATCTTGCATTTCTGACTAACTGTTATCCACAAATTATTCCTACTATTTAACTTAATTGTGCATTATATGAGGAGAATTTTCCTAGCATCATTTAGGTGGTCAATTCCATTCTTTAAAACAAATATAGCATGTGAGTTTATGAATTTCATACAATCACATTAAAGCCATTCATGTTATTTGTTATTGAAATAAGGTTTAATTTTTAGTATTATAGATTTTTACTTTAATATATCCACATATGTGATTTAGAGGGAAATTAAAAAATAATATTTTGACCTGCCATTCAGATATTTTTTTTTTAATTTTTTATTGAGGTATTATATGTGTACATATCTTACCATTACCCCCCCACACACACCCCACACCCACACATGCCCTCACCCCCCAGAGTTTTGCGTCCATTGTTTATGCTTATATGCATGCATAAAAGTCCTTCGTTTGATTTCTTATCTCCCCCCCCTAACTTTCCCCCTGTAATTTGAAAGTCTGTTTGTTGCTTTACTGTCTCTGTATCTATCTTTTTGTTCATCAGTTTATAATGTTCTTTATTATCCATAAATGAGTGAGATCATGTGGTATTTTTCTTTCATTGACTGGCTTATTTCACTTAGTATAATATTCTCCAATTCCATCCAGGTTGCTGCAAATGATGAGAATTCCTTCTTTTTTATGGCAGCATAGTATTCCATTGTGTAGATGTACCACAGTTTTCTGATCCAGTCATCTGCTGACGGGCACCTAGGCTGTTTCCAAATCTTAGCTATTGTAAATTGTGCTGCTATGAACATAGGGGTGCATATATCCTTTCTGATTGGTGTTTCTAGTTTCTTCGGATATATTCCCAGGAGTGGGATTACTGGGTCAAATGGGAGTTCCATTTTCAGTTTTTTGAGGAAACTCCATACTGTTCTCCACAGTGGCTGCACCAGTCTGCATTCCCACCAGCAGTGCACGAGGGTTCCTTTTTCTCCGCATCCTCGCCAACACTTGTCGTTTGTTGATTTGTTGATGATAGCCATTCTGACAGGTGTGAGATGGTACCGCATTGTTGTTTTGATTTGCATCTCTTGGATAATAAGTGACTTTGAGCATGTTTTCATGTGTCTCTTGGCCTTCCTTCTGTCTTCTTTTGAAAATATTCTGTTTAGGTCCGTTGCCCATTTTTTTATTGGATCATTTATCTTCCTTTTATTAAGTTGCATAAGCTGCCTGTAGATGTTGGAGATTAAACCTTTATCAGTGCTAGCATTTGCAAATATGTTCTCCCATGCAGTGGGCTTTCTTGTTGTTTTGTTGATGGTTTCTTTTGCTGTAAAAAAGCTTTTTATTTTGATGTAGTCCCATTTGTTAATTTTTTCTTTAGCTTCCATTGCCCTAGAGGCAGTGTCAGTGAAGAAGTTCTTTTGGCATATGTCAGAGATTTTGTTGCCTGTGGATTCCTCTAGTATTTTTATGGTTTCCCGTCTTATGTTTAAGTCCTGTATCCATTTTGAGTTTATTTTTGTGTATGGTGTAAGTTGGTGATCTAGTTTCATTTTTTTGCATGTGTGTGTCTAATATTCCCAACACCATTTATTGAAGAGACTGTCTTGATTCCATTGTATGTTCATGCCTCCTTTGTCAAATATTAATTGAGCATAGTGGTTTGGGTCGATATTATTTTGAGCCAGATAAATGTAAAATAGGAATTAAACCAAAGAATTATTACATGATTCAGTTTCTCAAAGATCTCTTTTATTGTATAAATGCCAGAAATAAGATAAAATAAAGATACTTTATTAGTGTTTTTTTCATATAATGAAACATTTGAAATTTTTGTTTGAAATTATGAAAACTATTTGAAACCCCTACCTACATTTTCTATAAATGTTACTTATATGAATTGGAAATATGAAATTATTTGGGTGCAGAAATACTTTAAAATCATCACACACTTTGGTAGTTTAAGCTTCAAAGATAAGTTTCCATTCTATAGCACAGAGAAAGACTTAATGAAATTGGAAATTAACTTGCAAATGCATTGAAAGATTTTTATACTTACTGAGACTTTTAAAATAATATTGTTTATCCTAAAGGATCATTGCCAGGTAATATTATAAAATAATATTTCTTCATACTTAGGAAACTTTTTAATATGAATATTTCATGTCTGTATATTTATCTAATTTCAGCAGAGAGCTTGGTCTTTTTTTTTCTTGACATATCAATAAAACTATGAAATTAATTTTTAGTAAGGACAATGGATTCCAGTAATGTACCATAAAGAACAGGGTAATTGAGCAACTAGATTAGTAAATGCTAAAATATTCAAAGTTTTGACATGCTTCATGAAAGCCAGTCATTCTGCAGTGAGTTGTTAATGTAAATTTGACTTCTATGTGGGCCTCCATAATGATTTGCTTTTTAGAATCATGGGATAACATAGACTATTTGAAATTATCTCATTTAATCTTACATTCTGGAGAGGAAATAAATGCCCACATATTAATAACATAGTTAAATTCCTCATAGTTGTTATTCATAGAAATGTATAAGACCCTGCTAATCTACCTCCCAAGAGGATATATTTAAAAGTGATAAAGTTTTAGGTAATTCATTTGTTAGATAAAATATATATTTTAGTATCTATAATAACATTATTGGGAATAAATATATTGACCAAGTATGCAAAAACCTTTCTAACATATGTTTTAATGAATCATTGACTGTTTAGCCTATGACTCAGTGATTAGTACAGTCATGTGCTGCATGAGGACATTTTGGTCAGCAACAGACCCCATATATAATTGTAGTACATAATAAAGCTGAAAAATTCCTATCACCTAGTGAAGTTGTAGCCATGGTAAGTAACATGGTAGCTCATGTGTTTGTGGTGATGCTGGTGTAAACAAGTTACTAGTCATATAAAAGTATAGCACATATAATTTTATATAGTACATAATACTTGATAATGATAATAAATGAATGTTAATGACCTATGTATTTACTATACTATACTTTTTATTGTTATTTTAGAGTTCACTCTTCCTATTTTTTTTTCTGTACAACAGTATGCCATATTACACCAGTAATAGCCTTATACATCTTATACGTCCAGTGTCTCTCTTAATGGCATCATTTTCTCTTGTGCTTGATTTAATCTCATGTTGTTTTGTACAGTAACACACTGTACAGACTAGGAGCAATAGCTATACCATATAACCAAGTGTGTAGTGGGCTATATCATCTAGGTTTGTGTAAGTGCACTCTGTGATGTTCACATAATAATGAAACCACTTAACGACATATTTCTCACAACATATCCCAGTTGTTAAGTGGTACACGGCTAAATTATTAAAATTAAAAACTGCAACAGAAAAAAAATTGTATAGTAAAATTTCCCTGACCAGGAATCGAATCGTGACCTCCTGGTTCATCGGTAGACACTCAACCACTGAGCAACACCGGCCAGGATATAGTATGAACTCAGTCCAAAATTAATAAGATATGCAATGTTAATAAATTTTAAAAAGTTGCACTCATTTACTACAGGTTTTATATAACTAAGAGCATTCTAAAGTTATGTTTAGAATTTAGATCATTAAAAATATATATCTTTATATATATATTTTTTATTGATTAAGGTACTGTATATGTGCCCTTACCCTCCCATTGCCCACCCCCCACTCTTGTCCTCACCCCCCTGGTATCTGTGTCCATTGGTTAGGCTTATATGCATGCATACAAGTCCTTTGGTTTTTAATCTAAGTTCTCAATATTAACAAAAATTCTTTAAGTACCTGTGTATTTTAATGTTCAAAGCTCATTTTTAAATATAAAGGGAAAACTCCATACTGTTTTCCATAGTTGCTGCACCAGTCTGATTCCCACTAGCAGTGCACTAGTGTTCCCTTTCCTCCACATCCTCGCCAGCACTTGTTGTTTGATTTATTGATGATAGACATTCTGACAGGTGTGAGGTGATATCTCATTATGGTTTTAATTTGCATTTCTCTGATGACTAGTAATTTTGAGCACTTTTTCATATGTCTCCTGGCCATGTCCTCTTTGGAGAAGTGTCTAATGTATTATTGGCAAATATGTTCTCCCATACAGTGAGTTCCCTTTTCATTTCGATGATGGTTTCTTTTGCTGTGCAGAAGCTTTTTATTTCAATGTAGTCCCATTTGCTTATTTTTGTTTGTTTGTTTGTTTCTCTTGCCCTAAGAGATGTATTGCCAAAAATTCTGCTACATGAGATGTCTCAGATTTTGCTGCCTCTGTACTTTTGTTTGTTTGTTTTGTTAATCCTCACCTGAGGATATTTTTCCATTGATTTTTAGAGAGAGTGGAAGGGAGAGGGAGAGACACAGAGAGAGAAACATTGATGTGAGAGAAACATGTCAATTGGTTGCCTCCCATATTCACCCCAACTAGGGCAGGGGATCAAGCCTGTAAATGAGGTACATGCCCTTTACTGGAATTGAACCTGCAACCCTTCAGTCCACAGGCTGATGATCTATCCACTGAGCCAAACTGGCAAGGGCTACTGCCTATGTATCCTTCTAGGATTATTATGGTTTCATGGCTTCCGTTTGACCCAGTGATACCCTTCTGGCAATATATCCTAAAAACCCTGAAACACCAATCAGAAAGAATATATGTGCCCCTATGTTGATAGCAGAATCTCTATATATAACACCCTAATATGCAAATAGACTGAGTGGTGGAACAACCAGTCACTATGACATGCGCTGACCACCGTGGAGCATGCGCAGAACATGGCGGGTGTCAGCTGTGGTGGGATAGTGGAGCAGGTGAGTGGGGCGCCTGACCAAGGCGAGGCACCAATCACTGTCATTGGGGCAAGCCTATGGTGGTTACTAAAAATTCTTTGCTCCCATACCAGAGCCGCTGCTCGCACCCACTGCTGGCACCTGGTACTGGCCCCAATCGCTCAGCGCCATCAGCGGGTGTGAGTGGCAGCCACCTGCCCCAATAGCCCCTCAGGGCTTCTCCACTTCCCCCTGCTCCTGAGGGGCAATCAGGGCTGGCAGCTTCTGCTTGTACCTGCTGCCGGCATGTTCCACGCTGCCCATGGTGGTCAGAGCACATCATAGCGAGCAGTCCAACTCCCGGTCGAACTCCCAGTGAACAGTTTGCATATTAGGCTTTTATTATATAGGATATGCATAGCCCCTGGACATGGACAATGGGATGAACACCTAGAGGGGTGGTGGGTAGGGCCTAGGCAGAGAGGGGTAAAGGGGGGGGGGGGCGATGGGAGACATCTATAATACTGTCAACAATAAAATAAATATATACAAAATAACGTGATAATTATAATTCTAAAAATTTTTAATTTTCTAACTAAACATGTCCTTGACATCAGCATGTTTAAAATATATTAAAGTACGTAATGAAATAATTAAATAATATATAACAATCAATAAACAAAATGTAATCATATTTGAGAGATTTGACTTAAAAGGAATTATTAACAGTGGTTATAAAATGAAAGAAATGATTATATTAGTTAATAACCTGTATAGTCATGTCTTTTAAATATGTTTTATTGGTAATTTTTAGTTAAGATGACTATTTTATTTAATTTTTCAAAAGATATGGCAATTTGCATGTTCATTTTTTCAGGGTGGTTTGCATTTGTCCTTGGATACATATTATCTTAGCTGAAAGAATAATACTAAAAAAAGAAAATTAAATATACTTCCAAGAAGAAATTATACATAATAAATATATATCATTTTCCAAGAGTATCTTTTTGAATATCTTCTGAATACAGACATCTCTACTATGATTTATAGATATATTAGAGACCCAGTGCATGAAAATTCATGCACTGGAGGGGTGTCCCTCAGCCCGGCCTGCCCCCTCTCACAGTCTGGGAGCCCTCAGGGGCAGGAGGCGACCAAGTGATCAGGGGAAGGTGATGCCCCATCACATCTCTGCTGCTGCCACTGCCAGCAGCACAAGCCTCTGCCAGCTCTGGTTACCTGAGCCTTGGGTGGCCCTGGGCAGCTGGGCAGCCACCATCTGAGGCTTGCCTGTACCTCAGGCATCGGCTGCTCAGCTGCCATCTGAGGCTTGCCTGTGCCTTGGGCTGGCTCTGGATGGCTGGGGGGCTGAGAGGACTAGGGGACTCCAGAGGCAGGTGTGCAGAGCGGCCGAACCCACCTGGGGACAGGCCCGGCTGTGCCGCATGCCTCCCGCCCCAGCGGAGCTGAGGGGACTGGGCGTTGCCATCTTGTGGCTGTAGGCGCCACCATCTTTGAGGGCATGACAGTCAATTAGCATATTCCCTTATGGGCTGTGGGGGCCACCATCTTTGTGAGGGTGTGATGGGCAATTAGCATATTCCCTCTTTATTAGATAGGATGATGGTGGAACTAATATAGAAAATGGAGCTAGGGAACCTGTTAAAGAATACCTGTCATTCTTAGTGTAAACCTAGGCATGCCATGAATTTTTAAATTGAAGGTTATTTACTTGAAAAGTGTATATAATGGTACTGCATTTTTCATGTGCTTGTGATTATTATATGAAATGGAGTATGTAAAAGTATTTGTAAGCTTAAAATCTAAAACTACATTGCTATTAGGAGTTTTCCAAACATTGAAATTCACTCACCATTTTAGAGATCTATTTATGATATTTGTATATTTTTGGTTACTAAAAAAAGTGGTATATGAACATTTTCTTACTGGAAATTTCTGGCTTAATTAACATAAAAATGATACATTCAGATATATAAAATATTTAATCACATTGTTGTTTTGAGTATTAAAGAAGATAATCTATGTACATTATTTAAACTAATACCTTGCATGTGCTTAATAAAATGTTAAAATCATACTAAGTATCAGCCCCAATAGAAGATTTCTAAAGCTTCAGGAATTAGTGTGATGAGCTCGGAATTCAACATCGCCTCTCTTTAATATATAAAGCACTTCTTGCTTAATCATTTTTTAGTGTTCAATAAAGAACCTGAGTACTAATTAAATAAGCATGGTTGAATGTGAAAGGCAATTAAAAAATGTCTGCAATGTTTTTTTGTTTTCTTTAATAGAAGTCAAAAGCAATGGCAAGAGTTACGTAGCATATGTAATACTTTGAAATTTTTGATCACCCTTGTTCTCTAGTTCCAGAATTATTTGGTGAGGGTCTTACAATTTTATGATTTGCTTTGAAAACTAATTATCTGGAAAGTCTTCAAAGTTGTCTTCTTCTTCTTTTTTTTCACCTGAAGTGTAAAATTAGATGGTTGTATCTTATACTGCATCATCAAAAATTTAAAAGTACCAGCTGGATTCAAAACCTGGATAGAGTTTTTACAGAGCCTACAGAGCCTATATTCTTTTCTGTATCTGATTATTGCCATTTATAAATTTATTTTATGCAAAATAGACATATCTTAAAATCAAAAGTAAATATGCTTAATAGTTCTTATAATTTTCTTAGAATTTGCTTGTGAGAACCACATATGTTTTAGTGTTTTCTAAAGAAAATGTAATTTATATGAAGTTAGGTGTATTCTTTAACAATAAAGTTAATCAGCAACTTTTAAAATAAAAATATTAGTACTTGTGAAGTTCAAATTCCTGTGAATGTCTAGAAAAAGGACACATTTTAACTCAGCATTTGAAGTGAGAAAACAAAATTAGGTATGGGCAGAAAAACCTCTCAAAATCAAGTTATTTTGTTAACATAATGTTCTTCTGTATAAAAATGCTTATTACATGTGGGCTTTTTATTTGCATTGTCTTTTAGCTTTTATTCACTCTGTCTGTGCAGTTACTGCATGTCTGCCCCAAGGTGGTGGAACTACTGGTCATATGCTCCTCCTTCAGTTATAACACACTAGAGGCCTGATGCACAAAATGTGTGCAAGAGTAGGCTTTCCTTCCCCCGGCTGCCATCACCTGCTTCCCTCTGGCACCCAGGACCCAGGCTTCCCTTGCAGCCAGGCTTGGTCCGAAAGGACATCTGGTCTAATTAGCATATTGTGCTTTTATTATTATAGATACTTAGAAAAATTAATAGCTGCTGAAAAGTCTTAGGATCATGGAATGTTTTGCTCAAAGGGACTTAGGAATTGTTTCATGCTGTTGAATTTTTTATTGGAATAAAAACATCAATTGATTCGATCACGAAAAAGCAGTACAATTGTAATTGTCTAGTTTTAACGGAACAGGAAACCTAGAATTCAGCCTTCTCATTGTTTTTTTTTTTTTTTTCTTATCTGCCCCTTTTCTGTCACCCTAATGTGGCCTTGAAGGCACATTCTTAAGACTATTCTGTAATGGAAATGATATAACAGAAGCTCAAAGCGGTGAAGTATAATATGATGGTCACACAAGTATATAGCAACAATCTTGACTGGAATTCAGTTGTTCAGAGTCCGAGTATATTATCTTCTTTACTACCTGCTAGCTAGTGATGCTTTATCCTTAGAAATATTATGTAGCTTCTCAGCAGCAGAATTTGTCCTATTTCCTGTTTTATGATGGGATACTCTAAGTTGGGACATGGCAAAAGAGAAACAAGTTATAAATAAAACATATGATATATGATAGGGTTGCTCAAGTATTTTTTAGTAAATACCATTTTGCTGCAAAGGCCAGAGCTAGAGGTTATAAGTTAAAGGATAGTAGTATTATTGATTTATTTAAATCATCTTTTCTATTTGAGTAATGGAGTTGGGTTCTGCTTCTCAGGTATCATGCATTAGAACTTTATCCATATATCCTCAAAACCACATTTCCCAAACTAAACTAGCTTTTTTTTTTTTTGCTGTAGTGCATACTGAATTTCTTCTTATCTATTATCTATTTTTCATATTCTTTTATTACAGTACACCCAATGTGTGTTTTTTTAAGAATGACAATTGCTCAAGTAAAAGATTATGTTTTTCTAGCCTTTCTTAAAGTTAGATGTGGCCCTGTGACTTAGTTCTAGTCAAGTGAAATACCAGTAATAGCTACTAGATAGGACTTCCAGGAAGTCTGGCCAAAAGTGGGACAAAAAAGCTGGGTGAGGTATTATATGTCTTCTTTAATCCTGTTCTCTGTTAATATCCTTACTATCATTTTCTCAATGCAATCTATTCTCAACACAACAGCTACAATTACCTTTTACAAATGTGTGTTAGGTAACCATCTCCCTCCCCTGTTTATCCACTTTCAATGGTTCTCAGTCTCACTTAGCTTAAAATAAAAATCCCTTAGCCTGTCAAATAAAACCTATATGTCTACTCCCTCAATATCTCCCAGGACTCCTACTAGTCTTTCCTTTTCTTGCTCCACTGGCTTTAAAACTCTTTCAGGTTTTCAAATGTGCCAAGATCCTTTCTAATAAATTTTCCTGGGATGATTTTCCCCAGGTCTCTATATGGCTGGTTCCCACTTGTCACAGAAATCTCAGCTTAAAGTCAGCTATGTTGAGAGAACTTCCCTAATTACCCAATCTAAAAAAAAAAAAAAAAACTACTTGATCACTCTCTGTCCTTTCACACTCTTGATTCTTTTGTAGTGTGGTGTTCTCTATGTAGTATAGTATTTCATTGTTTGTTTCTTCACTGTCTCACAATAGCAGAGACCTTGGCCATTACATTCTCCACTGAATCTTAGACCATAGTGAACACTCAGCATTTGTCAACAACAGTATAAATAAAGATATATGTGGTTTGATATGGCATTCATAATTTGATAATTTTTTTCTTTGTTATTATGTTTGCCTTTTTATCGATCAGATTTGCATTTTATTACTTTATATTGCATTGCATTGCTTAATGCTCTAAAGGTCTT
Organism: Cnephaeus nilssonii; assembly: GCF_951640355.1. Classification (NCBI taxonomy): domain Eukaryota; kingdom Metazoa; phylum Chordata; class Mammalia; order Chiroptera; family Vespertilionidae; genus Cnephaeus; species Cnephaeus nilssonii. The sequence continues at coordinate 82,603,445 of NC_137074.1, forward strand.
TTGTAAAAGCAGAATGTTTATTCCTGCCCTTTGACCTTGGCTCTGTTGAATTTGTCCCTGCTGGATGTGCCTGTACATTTGACACAGGAGGACATCTTGTGGAATGACAGCACTGGAACAGTTTTTAAGTCACATAATTTACTGTAGGTTATTGGACATTGTTTTTCAATGTAGGGTTTGCTATTAACAAAGCTGCAAAAACAAACATCATTCAGTAAAAAAGAAAAAAAAAAGCTTTGTCTTCAATTATGAAAAGTACCAATTTGTCAGAGAATCTATAATAATGAAAGTGTAATATGCTAATTAGACCATACAGCCGAACGACCTTCCAGATGTCCTTCAGGATGAAGTTGTTGAGGCGGGGGCTGAGGCAGAGGTGGTTAGGAGAGATCAGGCAGGCAGGCAGGCGAGCAGTTAGGGGCAATCAGGCAAGCAGGTAGGAAAGTGGTTAGGAGCCAGCAGTCCCAAGTTGCAAGAGGGATGTCCGACTGCCGGTTTAGGTCCAGTGGGATCGGGCCTAAACCGGCAGTCGGACATCCCATGAGGGGTCCCAGATTGCAAGAGGGTGCAGGCCTGGCTAAGGGGACCACCCCCATGCACAAAACAAATTTCATGCACCAGGCCTCTAGTGTATTTATATAAACAGAAGAGCTAAAGCATCAACAGGTAATAGAGCAGATCATTAACCTTGAGTTATATCTTTTGTGGTGCTAACAAATTCAATTTGTTTCAGAATTATTAACAGTTCATTTTTCTACCAACCATCAAAAATCAGAATGCAGTTAAATTTTATAGCAATTTTTGAAGAAAATATATCATGGCTTTGAAAAAGATCTGGATTCTCAGGTCAGCAGTATAGTAAAAGAAATTACATCTGAAGCAAGACCCACATGGAGGACACTAGCAATTCACCTAGATGTCTTTCCTAAAATTAAACTACAAAAATATTATAAATAACTGTTCATAAAACTTGAAGGAAATATTGCTGACCTAATATGGTGACCCCTGACATGACATTCTAGCTATAAGTGGCACTCTATTCTCAGACCTAAGACCCAAACATGTTTGTGTTCAAGGGAAAAAAAAAAATAAGGTACTCTAGTGTCAAATAGTACTTACTAAAAAGAATTTCCACTTCTAGGAATATATCAGAAGATCCCAAAATACTGATTTGAAAGTATATATGCACCCCTATGTTCATTGCAGCGTTATTTGCAATAGCCAAGATTAGGAAACAGCCCAAATGCCCATCAGTAGATGAGTGGATAAAAAAGCTGTGGTACATTTACATAATGGAATACTACTAAACAAAATAGAAACAAACTTGTAGATACAGAAAACAGACTGACAGCTGTTAGAGGGAAGGAGAGTTGGGGGACTGGGTGAAAAGGTGAAGGGATTAAGTCAAAATAATCCCCTCCCAAAACTCAGACACAGACAACAATATGGTGATTACCAGAGGAACAGGGGGCGGGGGGAGGTGAAAGAGGGCATCAATGGTGACGGAAAGAGATTTGATTTTGAGTGTTGAACACACAATGTAGTATACACTTGTTATATTATAGAATTGTACACCTGAAACATATAACTTTTTATACCAATGTCACCCCAATAAATTCAATAAAAACAAATAAAACCTATGGGGAAAATTAACTTGGTATAAGTCAAAATCTTGTACTTAAAGCAGAGTCAGGTGTTCTTATCTAAAAGGCTACTATGCATAGTAATAATTTATTAATATTGTTGAAATTTATTTTTGCTTATTTTGTGAATAGGTATTAGGACACATGGTACATAATTAAAAATCTTCAAAAAGTGTTCAGGGAAATTAAATCTCCCTCCCATTTCTTCTCTAAGCCACATAGTTCCCCTTCCAGAGGCAACTTCTGATACCACTTTTTGTATATCCTTCCAGAGAGATCCTATCCCATAGATCAGGATAGGGACATTGGCAGCATTATACAGACCAGACATAACATTCATATAGAGTATGATGCAATGATGGTCCTGAAGTGGTGCAACACAGGAGCTCAGCTATCAACAGAAACATATTTACATGGACAGTAACATAAAATACACGCTGTTTGCATCCTTTCTTTTTCACTTACAATATTTTGAATTTCATAGCAGTACATATACAGTTACATCATTTTTTAGTAGCTGTATACAGTAGTTTTCCATTTATGGTTATACTATAATTTATAAAACCAACATTTATTAGTGACAACTTATTTGGTTGACAAACATTTGATATTTAAAGCAATTCTGCAATATTAGAATTCCTGTGTCAAAGAGTATATACATTTTTAATTTTGAAAGATATTGTTAAATTATTCTTAAAAGATTTCACTAATTTATGTCCCCATTAGCCAACAGTGCAATCTTTATTTTTAATCATCATCTAATAGGCAAGAAAATATGTTTCAATAAATTTTTAATTTGCCTTTTCCTTAGTTTAAAGTGATCAAATTGTAAAGCTGTGATTTTTTATTTTACGAAACATTTGTTGAGAGATTTTAAACATTTTTCTATTGAGATATTAATCTTGTCCTAATGGTGTTATCTTGCATAAAGTTTTCTCTTATAGCTTATATATTAAGAATAACAACCTTTGGCCTATAATATGAGTTTCAGACATCATTTTTCTCATGGAAATGTTGGTATTGTTTTTATATGGACTTTGTGATATTTTTGTTTTCCTAAATGTTTACATTTTATGAAGTCAATTTTCAGGTTTTCCTGGGATTTTAATTTGTGTTGTATTTATTTATTTATGTATTTATTTGTAAAATGAGAATACAGAGGAACTATCTCCATTTTCTCAAATATTTTTGAATCACTTTTTATTTTGAAATATTTCCTTCATTCAAATTTTTAAATGAGGTCTGTTGTAGGAATCCAGTTTTATCATTTTTACATATATCTATTCATTTGCTTCTTCAAATGTATCAAGTTATGTATATTTTCCTGACATAAATATAATACTTTTCAGCATATAAGGTTCACATAAGGTTTTAATGCATTTGAGACTATATCAGAAATTTTTATTTTCCATTGATTTTTTTGCTTTCATGTGTCATATACAAATATTGCCATGAATCTGTGATTTAATACATGATGACAACAACCTCATCTTACTACCTTCTTGTTTTTCAGAAATGTATTTTTCTTCTTTATTTTTCCATACAGATTTTATAATTAACTTGATTACTTTTCTACTTATCCCCAATCCTATTCTTTATATTAGAAATATGATATCCCAGACAGCAACTTGGTAGGGTGGGAATCATTATAATGTTAACATTTTCTATTCAGAACATGGCATAAATATTTTGTACCTCAGTAGCATAAGAAAAAAAGTTATACAGACCAGACACACTTTTTGTAAAGCATATTCTTCCTTTTCTTACTTATTTTGCCTCCTTTTGTATTTTTTTCATCATTCAAAGGATATTTTTGCATCACATTTTTCATACCATACATTGTTCTAGGCATCAGTAAGGACCTGTAATCAGAAGACAGGCCTCTCCCTGATAACTAGACTCTGTTCTCTCTGATAACCCACGACCCTTTGGTGTGCATATGACACACCACCATCACCTCTATGCTAAGAAAAACAAATACAATTATTCCTAGATTGATAGATTTTTCAGAAGTAACATTTAAATCTTTAAAAAATTATGTTAATAGAGAATTTAGCTTTATTTAGATGTTCTGCTTTTGGGTCAGCACAATTCCAGTAATTCCCAGTTAAGAAAGGGAATTACCTAGTAGAAAAAGGCATACAAGAGGAGGAACTTCAATTGTCAAAGTCAAGAAGGGATTAGAAATAGTAACAATAAAAGAAAAAGGAGAAAAAATATAACATCAAATGAGATTTTGACTTGATTTTTTTGAGCATAGGGCAAGCAGAATTAGGAGAAAAATATGCATTATTCCTTAACTAACTATATGAGAAAATCAGAACACATAGTAATTTTTATTTCATCTGAATACCAGAAAACAAGGAAGCAATAATATATACCTTTCTAAGATGAGATTTAGATTCAATTAAAGCATAGGGATTACTAATTTAATAATGTGCTAGATGCACACATTTCTTACCTCAAATGCTCACAATTCTTTTAAAAGATGACTTTATTTAATAGTTTAGCAACCTGAGATTCAATGGGATTAAGTAATGCACCTGGGATCATGAACCAGCCCACCTCACCAGATTTTGCTGTTATATTCTATTATATATGATTTATCACACTATTATCCATCTATTCATCTCTCTATCAATTGATTTGTTTTGTGGTGCATTGCAATTTAATTCACAATATCAGTACATGTCTTGCAAAATACTTCACTGTGCATTCCTTTATTAGAAATCAATATTTGTTCGTGCCTCTTTTTCTTATTTTGATCCTACATGAAATAACTATACCATTTGATGAGTAGAATCATAATCTCCATTAAGATAAATGCATTACTAGCTCGCCGGTAAGTTCCCTTATTCTCCTTTCCAGTCAATCCTCATCCCTGAGGCAGCCACTGTTCTGATTTTTTTCAGCCACATATTAGCTTTGCCTATTTTAGAATTTTACATGAATAAAAGCATACACTATTTTGCTGCATAAAGCTTCTTTCATTCAGCATCAGCATTTTAAGATCCATGCATGTGGTGTGTAGATCCTTGTTTATTTTGTTAAATAGTATAGCATTGTATAAATATATTGATGTTCTTTTGTGTTTTATTTTGTTTTTGTTAATCCTCACCCAAGAATATTTTTTACATTGATTTTTAAAGAGAATGGAAGGGAGGGAGAGAGAGAAACATGGATGTGAGAGAGACATATCAACTGGTTGCCTCCCACACGTACCTTAACAGGGGCAGGGATTGAACCTGAAACCCAGGTATGTGCCCTTGACCAAGAATCAAACCCACGACCCTTTGGTGTGCTGGCTGATGTTCTAACCACTGAGCTGCACTGCCCAGGGAAATATATGTTGCTGTTTTTACTAATTTTCCTGTGAACACTTGGGATGTTTCTAGTTATTGTTTATTAAGATTAAAACTGTTATAAGCATTTTTGTAACTTCCTTTTGAAGACAGTTTTTATTATTTTATAAATAACTAGGATTGGAATTGCTGAGTCAGTCATAGTGTTGTCATAAAAGGTTATACTGTTTTATACTCCCACCAATAATAGATCATAGAAAACACAGAGTAGTACAGCATAGAGTAACAATCATAACCTCCATCTATGTGCATACTTTTCAAGTCCACACACTCAAACCCATTTCATTGTCAACCAACTGACCTCCCTCCCTTATAGTTGTTTGTATCCACATTCCAATTTCCTCCACACAGGGATGCCTGTGAATCTGCCCAGGCCCTAATTACAAAAGACCCGAAAAGAAGAAACTGTTTTTGGATCTTTCTTGCCCATTGGTTTCAACAGTTTGCAATTTTGATCCCAGGGTACATTTAGCAATGCCTGGAGACAGGCTTGGCTGTGACTAATGTTGGAGAAGGCATTAAAAGCATCTAGTGTTTAGAGGCCATGGACTCTGCTAAATGTTCTACAAGGCACAGGACAGCCACCCCAAATGTCAGTTAGTGCAGTTTGAAAAATCCTGCTTTAGCCTTTTTTTATAAGTTCCTATCTTAACATGCTCTCTTCTAGTAAGGTCAATATGGAAATAACTAGGGGCCCCGTGCACAAAATTCGTGCACTGGGGAGGTGTCCCTCAGTCCAGCCTGCCCCCTCTCACATACTGGGAGCCCTCAGGGGATGTCCTACTGAAGGCTTAGGCCCGCTCCCCGTTGGGAGCGGGCCTAAGCTGCAGTCTGGCTTCCCTTTGCAGGAGGCGACCAGGCTGATCAGGGGAAGGCACCAGCCCCATCACCCCACTGCTGCAGCCACCAAGGTATTTTCATCAACACAGACTCCAGTCCCTTTACCATGAAAAAATGACAAATTTCTTTAGGAATTTTCAAGATGTGTCTTTCATAGGATATGATATTTCTTTCTTTATTTTTCTTTTTATCCTCACCTGAGGATATGTTTCCATTGATTTTTTTTCCCCTTCCCTCCTATCCCAGGTTCAGCCCCTACCCAAGCCTAAAGGCTCTGCCCCAAGCTTTAGGCTTGTGAAGGGGTTCCCCCGCCCCCGGCACCTCTGATCACAGGCTCGGCCCCTTACCAAGCCCAAAGCCTCCAGCCCAGGCTTTAGGCTTGGGAAGGGGTTCCCTCCTGGCACCTCTGATTGCAGGCTTGGCCCCTTGCCAAGCTTAAAGCCTCCGCCCCAGGCTTTAGGCTTAGTAAGGGGGCCCCTCCACCCCTCCGATGGCTGGCTGGGAGCGACCTGGGGTCCAAAGAGGTTCCTGGGACCCAGGTATGTATGCAAATTAACCACCATCTTTGTTTGGTTAATTTGCATACTCACTCTGATTGGCTGTGGGCGTAGCAGAGGTACAGTCAATTTACATGTTTCCCTATTATTAGGTAAGATATCTGTTTCAAGATATCCTTCTCCCCAAACACATACCACCCCTGATTTCCTCTCACACTTTGGTCCCTAAGAAACAAATTACTTCAGAAACAGTTCAACATCTGTACATTTGGGTTGTCCTGAATTAACATCAATCATAGCATTACCATCCTAACTAGTTATCTATCTAATAATAGAGTAATATGCAAATCATCACTCCGCTACACTCACAAGCCACGCCCACCAGCCACGCCCCAGCCACGCCCACCATTCAATCTGAGTGCGTATGCAATTAAACTGAAAACATGGCGGCAGCCCCGCCCCCCAGCCTCTCCAGGTCTCTGGGAATTGGAGAAGTCAGGCGCCAGTGCCTGAGGCTGGCTGCAGCCACAGAGACCAAGAAGCCGCCTGCCCCATGATCCCAGGCTGCAGCCAGCCTCAGAAGCCTCAGGTCCGCCTGCCCAACGTCCTGGGGAGACGGAGAAACTGGGCCCCAGCGCCTGAGGCTGGCGGCAGCCACAGAGACCAAGAAGCCGCCTGCCCCGTGATCTCAGGCCTCAGCCAGCTGGAGAAGCGGTTCACTCCACGTCCTGGGGGAGACAAGAAACCAGGTGCCAGTGCCTGAGGCTGGCTGCAGCCCGGGAGATGAAGAAGCCGCCTGCCCTGTGATCCCAGGCTGCAGCCAGCAGCAGAAACCTCAGGTCCGCCTGCCTCACCTCCTGGGGGAGAATGAGAAAGCGGGCCTCAGCGCCTGAGGCTGGCTGCGACCTGGGAGATGAAGAAGCCGCCTGCCCCGTGATCCCAAGCCGCAGCCAGCTGGAGAAGCCGCCCTCCCCACGTCCTGGGGGAGACAAGAAACCGGGTGCCAGTACCTGAGGGTGGATGCGATCTGGGAGACGAAGAAGCTGCTTGCCCTATGATCCCAGGCTACAGCCAACTGGAGAAGCTGCCCACCCCATGTCCACCCGCCCCACGTCCTGGGGGAGATGGAGAAACCGGGCACCAGTACCTGAGGCTGGCTGCAGCCCGGGAGATGGAGAAGCCGCCCACCCTGCGGTCCTGGGCACCAGCACCTGCGGCTGGCTGTGGCCTGGGAGACAGAGAAGCCGCCCACCCTGCGGTCCAGGTGCCAGCACCTGCAGCTGGCTACAGCATGGTAGATGGAGAATCCGCTCACCCTGCAGTCCCGGGCACCAGCACCTGTGGCTGGCTGTGGCCTGGGAGACAAAGAAGCTGCCCACCCCGCAGTCCTGGGCGCCAGCACTTGCAGCTGCAGCACAGGCGAAGCCCCCTGTCCACCATCCCCTAAGGCTGCAGCCAGCCTGGGCGCCTATGGCTGACCAGAGGGAGGGAAGCCCGGATACTGGGTGCCTGTGGTCAGCTGGAGGAGGGAATCCTGGGTACCAGGTGCGGGCCGAGGCAGAGGTAGTTAGGGGCAATCAAGCCAGCAGGGGAGCAGTTAGGGACAATCAGGCTGGTAGGCAGAAGCAGTTAGGGGCAATCAGGCAGGCAGGTGAGCGGTTAGGAGCCAGCAGTTCTGAATTGTGAGAGGGATGTCCAACTGCTGGTTATCCCATGAGGGGTCCCAGATTGGAGAGGGTGCAGGCCAGGCTGAGGGACACACTCCCCGCTGCCCCCCGTGCACGAATTTCGTGCATTGGGCCTCTAGTTAATATTAATAACAGGAAAAGAATAAAGGGAAAGCCAGACATGGTAAGCATGGTTATCTGGGCAGTTTCACTGGGAATCTGCAAATGTACACTCCCAGGGAACCACCAGTCCATTTCCTGCAAATCACTGGGGGACGGGGTCCAACAAAGGGGAAAATTGACACCTGCGCAGTGAAGTCCAAAAGACATAGGGAACACGCTTGTCGCTCAGTCTAACCTGGAAAGAATGATCATTGGCTGGGAGGTGGGGCCACTACAAGCACATGAAATCTTGGAAGGGTAAAACCCTTCAGACAAAGAAATTCTTGCTCTCTGGTTCTTTTTTCTTTGCTCCTGCTTCTTTATGCTAGCCTGTGCTCCCTCTATAGCCATGTGGACCCTATGTGCAATGGGCTGCAGCTGGGAACACAAGCTAGGCTAGCCTGATGCTGGACTGGACTGTGCAAATATGAACCAGAAACTCTAGGCAATAGGTTTGATTCTGCTGAAGGCAAAATGAGACTTTTCTATGGAGGGACAGAAGGAAAAGGGACCTTGGAAACTCAGGGGTTTAATTCCACAGAAATAAAGCTTTCCACAATACCCCAGCCTCCTGTGGGAGCCTCAAGAAATTCTGATTCCTGTGGCACCCCAAGAATCCACCTACAACAGCAACACTTGGGGACACAGAGAGCACCCCACCAATAACAATACTATTATTTTTTAAAATGTTCTTTTCTAGACTGTGAAAAAAAGAATGTGTCCTTCTATCTCTCTGTAGTTCCCTTTGTCTTAAGCTGGTCTTCTACTAGAAAGAACTGTTCAAAAAAAAAAATAATGTAAAGAATTTTGTTAGTACAATCATGATATTGTATTACAAGACATCTACGTTTGCATAAAGCTGAGAAATACTTCTCTCTCTTGTGTTGAGAGAGAATATTGAGAAGACAGTCTTCCCCCAATTCAGCTTCCAAAATTAAAGAATCAGGCACAACAATAAAAACACATTTGTAAAACAGTACTGAAGTTCTTAGTTTATATTAACAGTGATGTCATATATTTTTCACACAAGCAAAGTAAACCTTGCTTTATAATCCTTTACATGGACCAATCAATCAAGTGCTTTTTATTTTTTATTTTTAAAATAAATCTTTATTGTTCAGATTATTACAATTGTTCCTCTTTTTTCCCCCCATAGCTCCCTTCCACCCGGTTACCACCCCACCCTCTGCCCTTACCCTCCCCCCCCCACTGTCCTCGTCCATAGTTGTATGATTTTTGTCCAGTCTCTTCCTGCACCCCCACACCTCTTTTCCCCCAAGAATTGTCAGTCCACTCCCATTCAATGCCAATGATTCTATTATATTCACCACTTTATTCTGTTTGTCAGATTTTTATTCACTTGATTTTTAGATTCACTTGTTGATAGATATGTATTTGTTGTCACTTTGTTGTTCATAATTTTTATCTTTACCTTTTTCTTCTTCTTCCTCTTCTTAAAGAATACCTTTCAGCATTTCATATAATACTGGTTTGGTGGTGATGAACTCCTTTAGCTTTTTCTTATCTGTGAAGCTCTTTATCTGACCTTCAATTCTGAATGATAGCTTTGCTGGGTAGAGTAATCTTGGTTGTAAGTTCTTCCTATTCATCACTTTGAATATTTCTTGCCACTCCCTTCTGGCCTGCATAGTTTCTGTTGAGAAATCATCTGATAATCGTATGGGTGCTCCCTTGTAGGTAACTAACTGTTTTTCTCTTGCTGCTTTTAAGATTCTCTCTTTGTCTTTTGCCCTTGGCATTTTAATTATGATGTGTCTTGGTGTGGTCATTGGATTCCTTTTGTTTGGGGTTCTGTGCACTTCCTGGACTTGTAAGTCTATTTCTTCTACCAGGTGGTGGAAGTTTTCTGTCATTATTTTTTCAAATAGGTTTTCAGTATCTTGCTCTCTCTCTTCTTCTGGCACCCCCATAATTCTGATGTTGGTACACTTGAAGTTGTCCCAGAGGCTCCTTGCACTATCTTCATATTTTTGGATTCTTTTTTCTTTTTGCTTTTCCAGTTGGGTGTTTTTTTTCTTCTTTGTATTTCAAATCTTTGACTTGATTCTTGTGATCCTCTAGTCTGCTGTTGTATCTCTGTATATTATTTTTTATTTCAGTCAGTGTATGCTTAATTTCTAGTTGGTCCTTTTTCATATCCTCGAGGGTCTTGCTAAATTTATTGGCCTTTTCTAGAAAATTCTTGAAAAACCTTATAACCGTGGTTTTGAACTCTATCTCCAGTCATTTGTTTTCCTCCATTTCTTTTGTTGGTGATCTGTTTCTTTGTCTTCGCATTTTGTCTCCTTCCCTGAGTTGATAGAGTGGCTTTGTGTGCTAGGGCCCTAGAGGGCCCAGTGTCTCAGCCTCCCCAATTACCTGAGGTGGACACTCTTGGTGCACCCCTTTTGGGCTGTGTGCACAGTCTTGTTGTAGTTAAGCCTTGATTGTTGTTGGTATCACTGGGAGGAATTGACTTCCAGGCCAATTGGCTGGGAGGATCAGCTGTGTCTATGATGGGAGAACTTCTGTGCTGGAGGCTGCCTTATGAGACAAGACTTCTTCAGTGGGGCTTTGGTGCTCACTGAATCTGCCCCCTGAGTGTGTCCCTTAGGGATCTGAGGAGTTGTAATCTGGATGGTCCCACTCTGACCCCTGGGTACACGGGCTCTTGGATCTCCAAGGAGGTACTAATTTAGCCTCTGCCTGAGGCCAGCCAGCAGGAGCTCTGGAGAGATCTGCAGATTCCTCTTCTTTGTTTGGGTTTTGGAGGTGCCCAGGTGAGGCCCAGCTGTGAAGCAATGCAAGCTGCTGTGGGGCCTTCGGCCTTCTTTTGGATGTTCTAGGTCTCACTGACTCAGCTGCAGTTTGTTAGGTAAGTTTAGAATTCAAAGGACCAGACCATTCATATGCAAAAGCCTCTGTGCTCAGCTTGGATGGGGTGGAGTCTCAGGGTGGAGCAAACAGCAATGACTTCCCTTCAGCCCTGCCCTAAGAGGCCCCTGGGTCTCAGTGTCCTGAGGTACTTGCTGAAAGCACCTCTGAGAGAAAGCCGCCCTCGAGTTTTGCCCCCTGCCAGACAGTCCAGTTTCTCCCCGTATGAGTCTAGGTCCCCAGAGTCTCGCCCGGAACTGGAGTTCAGAGCAGTCGGGAGCTTTTGTCTCCCTCCCAATTGAGAAAGCCAGCCGCGTACTCAGTTGCCAGCCCTCTCTGCGTGCGCCCCTCTGTACCTCTGCACTTTACTTCTGCAGCTCCTGTGAGGCTCAGTGTGCTTTTCTCTTTCCTTCTAGTTGTAGAATTTCCACTCAGCCAGCCTTCCTATGGTTCTGGATGATGTCCGTTTTGTCTTTTAGTTGTAGTTTTGAAATTGTTGTGTGAGGCAGCAGTTTAGGTGTTTACCTATGCCACCATCTTGGTTTCTCCTCTGTTTTTGATTTTTAATCAGGAAAAATGATGAGTGTATCTCAAAGTGGATTATTAAAATTAAATATATTGGGGTAATATTGATTAATAACATAATGTAAGTTTCAGGAGTATATTTATATAAGGCATAGTCTGTATTTTGCATTAAGTGCTCACCACCCAAAGTCTACTCTCCTTCTGTCACCATATGTTTTGGTATCCCTGCTCTTCTAGGTCCTGTGTTGTTTACAACTGCCTGATAATCTATGCTGATTCCTGACCTTACAGAATTTTGTTAATCTGTCTTTTACTGGTCAGAAATAGAGCTATGAGTAGAAAGCAGGTGTGCCCTGCTGTCAAATAGACACCTTCTCTGCAGTCAGTATTGTTTGGGAAAGCAAGTGGGTTAGATAAGCAAAACTGAACTTGCAGCTCAGAGGCTGAACACTGAATTGTTTCCATCAGAGACATTTATGAGGCATTTAACAGCCTAATGTACTCTCTCTTCTTTTAGATCTGAAGATCTGTCTCTCTAGTTCACTTAAAAATCAATGATTGAGGTACTTACTGTGTTAACCATTCAGTTAAGTGTGAAGAACACACGTTTTAAGACTGTGAATCTAAAATCTTCTTTCAAACCCTAATTTTGACTTCAGAATTTGTGAAAACTGCTTAATGAAACAAATTTCAGCCTTCTCTGTTTCATCTACTGTCACTCATTTCCTGAGCTCTTGCATTTAGAATTCCAGTTTGATAAGTTTATTCTAACTGCTCATCCTGATTTGTTTGTGTGGTAATTTATTTAAGAATTTCAAACTGTTGGGCATAACCTATTTTCAATTAACCCTGATTTGCAGGAGAGCCACTAGGATCTTTAAATTATTTTTATTTTAAGATCTTGATTCTTTTAGTGTATAGGCTTTAGATGTTACTTCTGCAAAAGTATTATTACATACTATCCTGGTAGAATGATGAAATTAATGTGTGTTAATAAATGTATCATTTTTTCAATCTTTTAGGAAAGAAAGGAGAAAAGTGTTATTTAGCGTTTCAAATTGCAAATTTTATTAGTGCTAGTTATTTTTAACCTACTAGGTACTGCTTTTTTTATGATTCACAATCACTTCCCTTAAAAAATGATGTAGAAAATGGATAATGAATATTTTTCAAGTGTTTTTTTTCTGAAATTCCTTTTCAGAACAGAGTTAACATTACTCATTATCTGTTGCTAGCTTCATGGAGGATAGCAGCTTGATTAGCAACTATCTCCTCCATCTCTAATTTATAATTCAAGAAGGGTCAGTGAAAATTAAAAGAAGTGTTAAAAATAGATTGTCTTCTACAAATGAAAAAGGAAATAGTTTCCACAGAAAGAATGATAACCTAAAGCAATAAGTATTTTTAGCAACAAGTAACTATGAGACTCTTCAGTAAAGCAAAGCGTTTTCTGACCAGATAGGATAGTAATGAACTTTTGATAGAAGACTCAAGATAGACTAAAATAGATTTTATATAATTCTCACATCTTAACTCAATATCAGCCATTATTAGTAGAAAGCAAAAAAACCTTTAGCAAATTATATTAGAAAAAGAAAATAAAAAGAACATTTATTTGTAATCTTTCATACATATTTTTTGTATTCTAGAAATCTACTCATAATGAAACTTGATATTTAATGTTGTGTTCAGTAATTCACCTTGTGGGAACATAAAATTAAGTCCCATGTATGTTATATACATAGTCTCTGTCCATGGTAACATTAAAAAAATATAAGAAGCATTCTAAAGTATTTATATATTAATAACTCTTACAAATAGCAATTAATTCAGGTAAAGCACAGTTCTAAATGCTTTATTCATATTCACTTTTCACCATAACCCTTGTCAATAAGAACAATAACTACATACACTTTATAAAGCAGGACAGTGGGAATCACAGAGATGTAAAATGGAGTTCTGAGAAATTCTGATGTTGAGCTTTGTTGTTTACACAATAGAAGAGTTTGATTTGGAGAGCCTGTGTATTCTAAATATAAGATGATATTGTTTTGGTGATGCTTTTTTAGTTATTTGGTTTTACAAGTGATTGTTAATGATTACGTTAAATCAGTATTAATTTAAATTACAAAGCAATGATTGTTCTAATATGAATTTAAAGAAATCAACTTTGAAAATATTTCCTTTGGATTAGGGTAATATAATACAATAGTTAATAAATATATTTTATTTTAAGAGTGTGAATCAGACTGTTAGCAGATTCAAATGTTAAGAATTGGCAATTAAGATCAACTACCACTATTTGACAGTGATATCCTGGTTTAGCTATATTACATAGTTAACAATTTTAAGCAGCAGGCATGATTTATTTATAAACATATTTTAATATAATTTAAAAATTAACATAGATATTTATGTAGGACAATATTAAACAAAAATTTCAATGTACATTTCATTAATTTTGCCACTACTTTATATAATTCCTTCCTTTAATCAAGTTTTACTGTTTTAGTAAAGAACACCCACCCTCTCTTGACTGTCTGGATGCTTATGTTTCACTTAAGCACTGCAGCTTCATGCAATTTTCATCCAGTCTCATTGATTAGCATCTGCTGGTGTCTACCTGCTTCCATACCTAAAGACGTGAAGGAGCAGAGAGGAATTTGGATTAAGAGGAAAAAGAAGGACAGGAGGGAAAAGCTGAAGGAAGGCAAAGAGAATTACTCCTTTAGTTCACTACTTTTGCTATTATGAATATCTACCCATTCTGTAAGAAAGCAAAAAAATCAGAAAGAAATTCATGTTATATTATTGATATTATAGTAATCTACATAGATTTTCTTTTCTTCACCTGTAACTCCCCCTCTCCCCCAGGGCTTTCATTATCTTCTCAGGTCCCCTAACCCAGCTCACTTTGCACAGATGAGCTACTGAATCAGTGTTCCATTTTTTATAAATTAAATATTTCATGCTAACAAAGAAGGGTAGGTATTAGTATAACAAACCCTTGTATTCACTATGAGGTTTAATAACTAAAACATTATGGATGTAGTTGAAATTTCTTTTGTTTATACTTATTTGATCTCATTCACTCCCATTATTCCAGAAATAACTATTCTAAATTTGGTGTCTATCATTTCCATCATGGTTATATATATAAAACCAGGGAACCCAGCTAGGTGAAATTGCTAAGGCAACCCAGATGGGCCTAGATAGAAGGGTATGCATGAGAGACAAATTTTAAAATGTATGGATGTTCCTAAGACAAGCAATTTGCACATAACAAATCACAAGGCAATAAGAATTGTAAACCAATTCCAATGATGTTGCTAAGGCAGAATTCTTTGAAAAGAGCAATCAAGAGCTAGCAAGGCTATATCCACCCCCTCTTGCGCTCTCTCTCTCTCTCCACCCAGAACACTCGATTCTTGGGTTGATGGCAGAGACATGCTCTCCTGCGCCCACGTGGCTTATGGCCGTGTGGGATTCCACACATGGACTAATAGACTTTAACTAGTTTGGATGCTGAACTACACCCAACTGCAACATGGAACCCCAGCTGCACCTTTTCCAGGACTGGCTTTTCTCAATAAACTTTGCTCCCACAATTTTTGTCCACAACTTCCTTCTTCAATTTAAGGAGACAACAAACTCAAACTCACCCCACATTTTGGTTTCAAAAAGAAATCTCATATATATGCATTTTTGCCTCATGATATTTTCATGCAACATCTATCTATGTAAAAATCTTTTTCACATTGTTCTATGTAATTTCAGTTTATCAATTTTCTGGATTATATTTAGGAATATACTTCAACACATACACTCATATGGTAGAGTTTCTCTAATTATAAATGTAACACTTACTGGGTGTAGAATAGATTTAAGTTTCACATTATTAATTATTACTGATTTGATCCCCAAGTGTTTTGGCCTGTATTTACTTTCACTTAGCATAATACTCTCCAGGTCCCTCCATAGTGTCTCAAAGGGTAAGAAATCCTTCTTTTTTACTGCTGCATAGTATTCCATGATATAAATGTACCACAGCTTTCTTATCCACTAATTTACTGATGGGCACTTGGCAACACAATTTACAATAGCAAAGATATAGATGGGTATGATTTGAAGCTACATCTCTCATAATAGTCCTTCAATTCACTGTTTCCCCAGATATGTTTTAGCCTAATGCAAGCTCATTGGAGCTGTGGATACATAATGAGATCATTGTGAAACTAAAAAATGAAACAAACAAAACTGATCATCTGCATTGGATGAGGGGTTTAAAGAAAATGACATCCCATCTAAGCTTAGATACACCAACAACTTTTTCAGGGTTAAATACTTTCAGACACTATTCTTGAGGCTAAAAAAAAATAAATGGAAATATATATTTTTTTACTTAAAATGTTTAAATCTACTTTTAAGAAATACTAAAATATTTAATATCAGTTTTGTGTTTAAGTTCTATTATGGAGTTTTATATAAGAATGAAATGATGTTTCTAAGCTAAGAAAGAAAAAAAAAAGAATCCTACAAGGATCTTAGAAGAAAACATAATTAGGCTGAATTTTGAAGGATTGGTAGGGAGATTTTAGAACAAGGCATGAGTAAAAAAGAAATGGAAGGCCATTTCTAACAGAAGTAAAAATACAGACAGAAGCATTGGATTAGAACATCCCTCAACCAAAGAACAAGAGATAGCCTTTGATAGAACAAAAAATAAATAAAAATAAAATAAAATAACTAAAGCAGAACAATAATACTTTTTTATTAATCTTTATTGTTGAAAATATTACAGATGTCCCCCTTTATTCCCCCCATTGCCACCCAACACCTGGTTCCTGCCCTGCCCCAGGCTTTCACAACCCTATTGCTTGTGTCCATAGGTAATGCATATCTTTAATAATAATCTTTAATAATAAAAGGGTAATATGCTAATTAGACTGGACGTCATTCCGGATGTCCCGATGAAGCCAGGGCCAGCGGGAAGCCCGGGTCCAGGTGCCTTTCTTCATTGTATTAAAGAAAGAACTGGACAAAGTCTATGAAACATCTGTTTGCAAACATTGGACAACTGGCAATGCAGAATTTTGATCACTGAGAGACGGGTAAGAAAGGGAGAGAGCCCTAATATGTATGTCCCTGATATTCTGCCTGGAGAAACTTTCTGGATCATACATAGTACATAGAAGGGGATTCTAAACAGAGCATGGTGGTCTCACTGAGTTAAGAAACAGGAGGCTGCAGTGGCTGGACTTTGTGGGCCAGTTTATCAGAGAGAAGGGCATTGCCCAGATAAAGAGCCCCAAACATCTGCACGGGGTCTCATTGAGTCTCTAGCTGAATACTGTGCCCTGCATACTTAGATGAGATTCTCAAGTGGTTGGTCAAAGAACAATTACTGAGAACAGAAAAAACTACTAGAACTACAGGCTAAACAAGTCCCGGCACTAGCAAAGAATTGAGAGATGGTAGAGTTCTGATCCCACACAGTAATGAGACCTTTTTGAACATCTAGTACAGTTAATAGAGACCCCAGAAGGGCCATGCTAAATAGGCCTAGATTAAAGGCCACCATACTAGTAAGTCCATACCAACAGAGCTTACATTCAAGTCTTGAAAGCTGATCTGCAGGCAATTTAACTGTCTTCCAAGTAAAGCTGCTTTTTAAAAGAAGAACAAAAAATTTAGACACTTAGAAATTACTGGGAAGAAGGAGGAAAGTGGGAATCAAAATCAGGAAATATAAATAAACTAAAACCTAAGCAATAATAACTGAAAGCAGACAAGAATTTTAGACAGCTATTATAAATATGCTGAGGAACTTAAAGGAAAGCATGAACATAATCCTACATAATAAAAGGGTAATATGTAAATTACCATCACTCCGCTATGCCCACGATTGGGCCAGCAGGATGCGCAGGGGGCGGGACTCGGGGTGGCCGGGGTGGCCGATTGGGCTGGCAGGACGCTGAGCTCGCGTCACCAGTGGCGGCGCGAGCTCAGCGTCTGCACCATGGCTGTGCTGCGGCACATAAGGGGCCTCTGGGGCAGCGAGCCCACGTCCTGCTGTGGACCATCAAAAGCGGGGAGCGAAAGTGGGAGAGCTGGCTGTCTGTCCGCTCTGGCACCAGGCCTTTCAGAAAGCCTCCACCGCACCGGAGACTTTCGAAAGGCCTGGTGCACCAGCGGACAGATAGCTAGCTCCCCTGCGATCGAAAGCGAGGAGCTGTGTGTCTGCTCCAGCACCAGCGGACCCCCTGCTATCAAAAGCGGGGAGCAGGCTGCCAGCAGTGTCTGCGGAGCGTGCTAGGCTTTGCGGGGCAGTGGATATGGCCTGGATGGCAGGTTAGGCCTAGGGGACCCTACACGTGCATGATTTAATCATGCACTGGGCCTCTAGTAAGGAGATAAATAGAAAATATAGAAAAGAGCAAAGTGTGCCCTAGCTGGTTTGGCTCAGTGAATAGAGCGTCGGTCCGTGGACTGAAGAGTCCTGGGTTCAATTCCAATCAAAGGCATATGCCTGGGTTGCTGGCTTGATCCCCAGTGGGAGGCATTCAGGAGGCAGCCAATCAATGATTGTCTGTCATCATTGATGCTTCTATCTCTCTTTCCCTCTCCTTTTCTCTCTGAAATATATATATATATATATATATATATATATATATATATATATATATATATATATATATATAAAATTAAAAAAAAAAAGAAAAGAACAAAGTGGAACTTCTAGAAATAAAAGATTCTATATAATAAAAGGCTAATATGCAAATTGACCAAACAGCAGAAAAACCTGTCACTATGATGAGAACTGACCACCAGGGGGCAGACGCTCAATGCAGGAGCTGTCCCCTGGTGGTCAGTGTGCTCCCACAGGGGGGATGCCGCTCAGCCAGAAGCCCTGAGCAGGGCTCACAGCTGGTGAGCACAGTGGTGGTGGGAGTCTTGTCTGCATCTGCGGCAGTGTTGAGGATGTCTGACTGACTGCTTAGGCCTGGGCATTCCCTGAGGGCTCCCAGACTGTGAGACGGCTCAGGCTGGGCTAAGGCCCCGCCCCCCCCGCCGAGTGCATGAATTTCATACACCAGGCCTCTAATATTCATATAAGATCTTTGGTTAATCTCTTCCCAGCCCTCCACTCCCTTTTATTTTTTATCTTTTTTTTTTCTTCCTCTTCTTAAAGAATACCCTTCAATATTTCATGTAATACTGGTTTGGTGGCAATGAACTCCTTTAGTTATTTTTGTGGGTTTCTTTTTTGTCTGTGAATCTCTTTATCTGACCTTCAATTCTAAATGATAGCTTTGCTTGGTAGAGTAATCTTGGTTGCAGTCCTTGCTATTCATCACTTTGAATATTTCTTGCCACTCCCTTCTGGTCTGCAAAGTTTCTGTTGATAAATCAGCTGACAATGGTATGGGTACTCCCTTGTAGGTAACTAACTGTTTTTCTCTTGCTGTTTTAAGATTCTCTCTTTGTCTTTACCCCTTGGCATTTTAATTATGATGTGTCTTGGTGTGGGCCTCTTAGGGTTCCTTTTGTTTGGAACTCACTGCACTTCCTGGATTTTTAAGTCTATTTATTTCACCAGGTTGGGAAATTTACTGTCATTATTTCCTCAAATACCTTTTCAACATTTTGCTTTCTCTCTTCTCCTTCTGCCACCCCCATAATACTAATGTTGGTACGTTTGAAATTGTCCCAGAGTCTCCTTATACAATCTTAGTTTTGGATTCTTATTTCTTCTTGCTCTTCTGATTGGCTGTTATTTTTGTTGTTGTTGTTGTTGTTGTTGTTTTTCCTCATATTCCAATAGTTGATTTGATTCTCAGAATCCTCAACTCTATTGTTGAGTCCATGTAAATTGTTCTTTATTTTAGTTAGTGTATGCTTAATTTCTGACTGGTCCTTTTTCATGTCTTTGACATGCTCACTAAGATCCTTGAAAATCTCACTAAGACCCTTAAAACTCTCATTAATTCCCTTGAGGCTCTCATGAAGGTCCTTGAGTAACCTTATAACCATTGTTTTGAACTCTCTATCCAGTAGTTTGCTTGCTTCCATTTCTTCCATTTGTAACATGTTTCTTTGTCTCTGATTTTTGACTGCTTCCCTGTGTTTGTTTCTATGTATTAGGTAGAGCTGTTATGTCTCAGGGAATTGGTAGAGTGGCCTTGTGTAGTAGGTGTCCTGTAGGGCCCAGTGGCTCAGTTTCCCCAGTCACCTGAGATGGGTGACCCCTATGTTGGCTGTGTGCAGTCTTGTTGTAGTTGAGCCTTGATTGCTTTTGACATCACTGGGAGAAATTGACCACCAGGCCAATTGGTTGTGCAGACCACCTGTGTCTACAATGGAAGGGCTACTGTGCAGGAGACACCCCTATGAAGCAGCACTTGCTGCAATGGGGCTTTGGTGCTCACTGAGTCTGCCCCTTGAGGATGTCACTTGTGAGTGTGAAAAGTTGTAACCTGCTATGGTCTGAAGCTGTCCACTGAGTGCACTGACTCTGGGCCTCCTAGGAGGTGCAAAGTAGGCCACTGCCTGGGGCCACCTGGCAGGAGCTATAGAAAGATCTGCAGATGGCTTCAACTTGTATTGGGCTATGAAGTGATCAGGTGAGGTTCCACTGTGAAGCAAGGCAGGCTGGTGGTGGTGCCAGGTCTTGGGCTTTTTATTGATATGTGTGGGTCATGCTGACTCCAGCTGCTACTTGTTTAAGAGATTTTAGAAAAGTCTGAAGCCTGAACCAGGACAGGTCATGCATATGAAAAAGTAACTGCAAACTGCTTAGGTGGGGCTGAAAATTGGATGGGGTGGGTCTCAGTGCATTAACAGGGCTGTTAATAGTGTGAGCAAACAGTGTGAGTCATGCTGATGGAAACTCAGATATGGTTGACAGCCAGCTCTGGAATGGGGGTCACAGCACAGGATCAATGACCCCTGTGAGCACCCTTGTCTGGGAGGAAGCCACTCCGACATCCTGCCCTGATGTCAGACAGTCCAGTTCCTCTCCATATGACCAGTGCTTGAGTTCAGAGGAAGTGGGACCATGTGAATTCATGTGCAAGTCCCTTAAGAGGGACTCCTGTGTCTCCAGCAGCCTCCGTGTCACTCAGCCACCATCCCCACTGTTTTTTACAGCCCAGTTATGGGGACTTCTCTTTCCAGCTCTTGAACCCTGGGCTTGGCGTCTGGTGTGCAGTTGGAACCCCCTGCTTCTCAGGGGAGGACTTGGAGATATCCCTCCCAATTAAAAAAAAACAGCACATGTGGGTGCCAGACCAGCCCGATCTGAGTCTCTGACCCTCCTACCAGCCTCCATGTGCTTTCTTCTTTACTTCCCTATTGGTAGGACTTCCATTCATCCAGCTTTCAGGAGGTTCTTAATGATAGTTGTTCTATGTTTTGGTTGTAATTTTGATGTGGTTGTGGGAGGCAGTGAGTACAGGTGTTTATCTATACCACCATCTTGATTCTCCCTTCTTCATAATTTCTTAATCCTTGATCCTTCTCTGAACCCAGATCTCTGAATAACAATTTTCGATGTTTCATAATAAACTGAAATTGGAAAAAAAATCTACTGAGTCAGATAAGAAAACATAAGCAAGTCAAAGTAATATTACAAAATATATTTTTAAAATGGCGATATATTGAAACAAAACAACTATCAACTAGCTGTTATAAATGGTAGTGTTACAGAACAAGGAATCTTACATCAGGAAGGCAAAAATGTTGAGTAATGGCCTCATCTGCTTCTTTAAAATGCTGGCCAAGAAATGACACATTTGCTGTTCAATTTCATTGGTGAAAACAAGTCACAAGGGCATGAATGTGTATGAAAAGGGGATAAGAAAAGAGAATATTTGGCTAGGCAGCTGCCTCCTACCAAGGATTCTTTATGAGGAATCTGGAACACAAATATTTTTGGTGGGCAGCTAATCATTGCTCCCACATTATCTGGCTTTATTTATTTGGAGTGTCTGTCTCCTGTGAGAACATAATTTTTACAAACACTACTCTGTAAGTAAATATTTTATTTTTCATTTTGACAAATCAGGCCAATTCAACCACACTATTTTATTTGGTATTTAGCTAGATCAGGTTTATTTTATCATTTCAAAAATTACTATTAGTATCTATAAAAAATATTTTCTAAGTAGCAATTTGATCTTAACAACAATACTATGATGA
Source organism: Cnephaeus nilssonii (assembly GCF_951640355.1). Classification (NCBI taxonomy): domain Eukaryota; kingdom Metazoa; phylum Chordata; class Mammalia; order Chiroptera; family Vespertilionidae; genus Cnephaeus; species Cnephaeus nilssonii. Next base: position 82,625,215 of record NC_137074.1, read on the forward strand.
GAAGAACATAGCTTCTAAGTCATTGTTATTTTCAATGATGCTATTTTACTTATATGTAAATTCATTTTATAGCCACAAATAAATGCATGTCTTATAACAAACACAGATGAGTCTAAATTATTTTTACAAGTTGGGCCTTCAAACTCCGGTCGTTATTTTTCTAACTCTAGGGTATCCTCTAGGTCTTTTATTTTTTTGTAACTGTATTTGTTAATTAATAGAAAAAATTAGCAAAACAAAATAAATTTTGTGTTATACATATTTCTTCCCATCTACCAATTTTAACTTGTAATTTGGCCATTTTGAAATCTTTAAGAAGGAATTATGGATGTATTAATTTTAAATTATTTAGATTATTTATCAAAAAGGAAGTAAGTTTTTTAATTTACAGGTTGTTTTAATCTACATATGTAACTTAGGGAAAGATATATTGTAATTAAAGGCAGGGCAAATATCTTTGAAACATGAGTGAATCTAATTACTCATAGAAATATAATTGAATTTGGGAGCATTTAATTTACTATAGTTCTACTGTTAATATAATTTTTAAAAAGTGAAAAAAATTATTTTGGTGGAAATAAACAAATTACATTAAGGCAATATTTGGGATAAATAGTTCATTCAAACTGTTCAGTAAATACTTATTCATTAAAATAAAGTGATCTGATATATCTAATTGCAAAAACCAGTTAAATCATTATATATATACAAATCCAGGAAGTACAGATTGTCTCAAACAAGAGGACCCCAAAGAGATCCACACCAAAATTAAAGTGCCAAGGGTTAAAGATAAAGAGAGAATTTTAAAAGCAGCAAAAAAAAAAAAAAAAAAAAAGCAGTTAGCTACCTATAAGGGAGCACCCATATCACTGTCAGCTGATTTCCCAACAGAAACTCTGCAGGCCAGAAGGGAGTGAGGGAGTGGCAAGAAAGATTCAAAGTGATGAAAAGCAAGGACTACAACCAAGATAACTCTACCCAGCAAAGCTACAATTTAGAATTGAAAGTCAGATAAAGAGCTTAACAGACCAGAAAAAACTAAAACAGTTCATCACCATCAAATCAGTATTACATGAAATGTTAAAGGGTCTTCTTTAAGGAGAAGAAAAAGAAGAAAGAAGAAGAAGAAGAAGAAGAAGAAGAAGAAGAAGAAGAAGAAGAAGAAGAAGAAGAAGAAGAAGAAGGAGAAGGAGAAGAAGAAGAAAAAAAAATATGGTGAACACCTGATGCAAGGTGTGGAAGTGGGCTAGAAGAGGTTAATGGGGGAAAAAGAAGACACATGTAACACCTTCAGCAATAAAGATTTTTTAAAAATATGAACAATAAAATGACAACAAATACACATTTATCAACAATTGAACCTAAAAATCAAAATAAACAAACAAGGAATCTAATGAATAAAATAAACTGATGAATAAAATAGAACCAAAGGCATGGCAACATGGAACAGACTGAAGAATATCAGAGAAAAGAGGGGAGGAGGGTATGAAGATATAAACCAAAGAACTTATATGCATACTAGAGGCCTGGTGCACAAAATTCGTGCACTGGATGAAGGGGGCGTCTCTCAGCCCGGTCTGTACCCTCTCACAGTCCTGGACCCCTTGCACCTTACCACCTGCCTTCTCACTGCTTCTTACCGCTTGGCTCACTGCTCCTTAGTGCTGCCGCGGAGGCGGGAGAGGCTCCCGTCACTGCTGCTGCGCTGGCCAGCCATGAGCCCAGCTTATGGCTGAGCGGTGCTCCCCCTGTGGGAGCGCACTGACCACCAGGGGGCAGATCCTGCATTGAGTGTCTGCCCCCTGGTGTCAGTGCGCATCATAGTGACTGGTTGTTTTGGTCGTTCCACCGTAATGGTCACTTAGGCTTTTATTATATAGATATGCCTAACCATGGACACAGACAATGGAGTGGGGGCAGGATCAGGGATGGGGGGAAATGGGCAATAAGGAGAAAGGGTAGAGGAGACATCTGTAATACTCTCAACAATAAAGAAAAAAATACATATTTTTAAATAATATATTTTAAAATAAATTCAGAACCTAAGGATTTCTTTGACTGGTTCTGATTCAAAACATGGCAGTTTGAATTGGAAGCTACAACAGCACAAATTAACATCAAAAGCAATTTTTGCAGGTGTCCTCAAACTACAGCCCGCGGGCCACATGCGGGTGTTTTTGCCGTTTTGTTTTTTTACTTCAAAATAAGATATGTGCAGTGTGCATAGGAATTTGTTCATAGTTTTTTTTAAACTATAGTACGGCCCTCCAATGGTCTGAGGGACAGTGAACTGGCCCCCTGTTTAAAAAGTTTGAGGACCCCTTATTTAAACCATGTACATAGAGCACAAAGTAATATGTCCTAAAAAGTCCCTGACTGGAGAGCCTCAATAAGGCAAATGACTCACTTTAAAATGTTCTCCTCCCTTATGGCCTTTTTCACATGTGCAAACATTACTTTACTATCTACCAATCTGTTTTGATATTTTCCTTTCCTTTGCCTGTACTCTGACCTCCTTGAGGACTGATAGAGCCAGTGGATGAATAATCATTGTTTCTCAGGAAACCAGCTATGTCTGGAATGAAAAAAAAAAAAAAATCTGTGAGTTAGATTAAACTTAATCATAGGAAGGGAGGTTACTATAGTGGTAGATGTCTTCATAGTTTTCAAGAAAAGATGAGTCAGAAGAGGAGTTCTTTAATGAGTTACACCTCAGGAAAAATTCAGTTAGGAAGTCTGAGGAGACTTTGTAAAATTTCATAAAAGAGTCAGACACTTGAGAAAATGGAGCAATAACTGAGACTTCAGGAGAGATTCATCCGGTTTATAACTTCCCTTGTTATTTTTATCCCCTATATGTTTTTCTCTGGAGTAATCAGGAAAAAACCCACAAAAAACATAAAAACACTTTAGAGCTAAAAGGGATTTGTGCCCATTTGTAAGGAGTGCAAAGAAGTATGGGTCAAAGTTATAGTGTTTCACACCAGCGAATTGTGCCATAGAATGCCCTCCTGGGCCAGTATAGGAAACCATTGGGGCCAAGGGTGATCAACCCAAAGCTTCTCACCTGAATACTTGATGAAATTCATAGTAGGACTTCATATGGAGAAAGCACTGCCTGGCTTTAAATTTTAAAACCTCAGAAGGCATTATGCTAAGTGAATAAAATAAGCCAGTCAGAGAAAGATAAATATCACATGATCTCACTCATTTGTGGAATATAATGGACAACATAAACTGATGAATAAAAAATAGAACCAGGGTCACAGAAGCATCGAATAGACTGTCCAACCTTTGAGGGAAGGTGGGGGGTGAGGGGGTAAGAGATCAACCAAAGGACTTGTATGCATGCATATGAGCATAACCAATGGACACAGACGGGGAGGGGGATGGGTGAGAGCATGTGCTAGGGGTTGTGGGCAGCCTGGGAGAGGTCAATGGGGGAAAATGGAGACTTATGTAATATATTAAACAATAAAGAACTTGAAAAAAAACACACCACACAACTATTTTTTTATAAAGGCAAGTAGTTTTGTTTTCTGTAAAATAGAGAAATAACTTGCTATTAGTATGTTTTCTGTGTTATTCCCTTAATTTATTTATTTCCTGTAGAATTCAAGTTATATTATTTATAAAGAGAAAGTTTTTATGAGGTAATTACTAGTTCTTCACCTTCAATGGGTTTCACAAGTGAAAACTTTAAACCATTGTAACCTAGAGGAAATTTTCAAACAGAAATATTTTCCATGTTGCAAGCAGTGTCTACTAACATGAAAGGTCATTTGATACCATCTTTGTGGAGTTTATGAAAAGAAATGCAAATATTTTACTATTATTATGTATCAAACCTCAACTTTCTTATAGCAATTTATAGATGCATTCCCAAGGGTATTGTTTAATTATATCTTACTAGAGGCCCGGGTCCCTAGGCCTGGCTGGCAATCAGGGCCAATTGGGGCCTTCTGGCTGCCATCCAGGGCCTTTGTTCCCTGTCTTCCAGCTGCCAGCTGGGGCCTTCCTTCATTCCGTGCCACTCCCTGGTGGTCAGCACATGTCAGAGTGAGCAATCGAACTCCTGGTCTCCTGGTTGAACTCCCGAGGGGACAATTTGCATATTAGCCTTTTATATATATAGACTAAAGGCCCAGTTCATGGAATTCGTGCACTGGTGGGGGGTTTCCCTCAGCCTAGCCTGCACCCTCTCCAATCTGGGACATCCCTCTAACAACCAGGGAATGCTGGCTCCCAACAGCTCGCCTGCCTGCCTGCCTAATTGCCCCTAACTGCTTCTGCCTGCCAGCCTGATCACCCCCTAACCACTCCTCTGCCAGCCTGATCGACGCCTGCTCCCCTGCTGGCCCGATTGCCCCCAACTGTCCTCCCCTGCCGGCCCGATTGCTCCCAACTGCCCTCCCCTGCAGGCCTGGTCCCACCTAAGTGCCCTCCCTTGCTGGCCTGATCACCCACAACTGCCCTCCCCTGCCAGCTATCTTATGGTGGCCATCTTGTGATTACATGGGGGCAACCATCTTGTGTGAGGGTGTGATGGCCAATTTGCATATCACCTCTTTATTATATAGGACTAGAGGCCCAGTGCACGGATTTGTGCATGGGTGGGGTCCTGACAGGCTGGCCCCAACTGAGGCGGATTGGGGCGAATCCTATCAGGAGGAGGAGATGGCGGGAGGTTGGCCAGCCAGCCTTCCACGATTGGGGCCCAATCAGGGCTGGGCTGGCTGGAGGTAGGGGCCACAGGCAATTGGCCAGCAGGCCCTGCCCCCAAGTGGGTTGGGAGGGGCCCATTGGGGTCATTGGCCAGGGGAGGGGCTGTGGAAGGTTGGCTGGCAAGCCCCATCCCCAATTGGTGCAGGGGCCCGATTGGAGATAGGGCCAGCTGCAAGGAAGGGCCGTGGGTGGTAGCCACCAACCTTGCCCCTGTTCGAAGTGGGGGGGCCAATCAGGGCTGGAGCTGGCTAGAGCAAGGGGCTGTGGGCCAATCATGGTGGTTGGGGCTGATCGGGGGTGGGACCAAGCTTGGAGAGGGACTGTGGGTGGTGGAATGGCTGGCCCCACCCCTGAATTGGTTGGGGGGGGCATTTGGGGGCCAGCAGCCTGGGGGAGGAGCCATGGGTGGTTGGCTGGCCGGCCCTGCCCCTGATTGGAGTGTTGGGGCCGATTAGGGCCAGAGCTGGTTGGAGGGAGGGGGCTGCAAGCTGATTGGGAAGTTGGGGTCCCACTGGGGGCAGGGCTGGCCAGGGGGAGAGGCCTCAGGTGGTTGCCCAGTGACTCTGCCCCTTATTGGGGTGTGGGACCGATCTGGGTTGGGGCCAGGCAGGGGCAGTGGCTGCAGGAGGTTGGCCACCCAGCCCGATCTCCTATTGTGAAGAGGGGGCAATCAGGGGCCTGGCTGGCTGGGGGGAGGGGCTGCGGGTCAATTGGGGTGGTGGGGGCCCATCGGGGCCAGGTTGGCTGGCCGGTTCTGCTCCCTATTGGGGTAGGGAGATGTGCAGGGGTGAGGCCGGACAGGGGGAGGGGCTGCAGGAGGTTGGCCAGCCGCCCTGCCCTCGATTGGTGTTGGAGAGGCTGATCAGGGGCGGGGCAGCTGGGGGGAGGGGCCCCAGGAGGTTGGCTGGCTGGCTCCATCCCCCAGATCAGGCCGGTTCACTGGCCACAGTGGGCATAATAGCAACTGGTCGTTCTGGTCGTTATGTCACTATGGTCGCTGGCTTTTTATATATATAGACTAGAGGCCCAGTGTACGAAAATTCATGCACTGGGGTTCCCTCAGCCTGGCCTGTACCCTCTTGCAGTCCAGGACCCCTCTGGGGATGTCCACCTGCCTGCCACTACTGACTGGTCACTATGATGCGCACTGACACCAGGGGGCAGATGCTCAATGCACGAGCTGCTCCCTGGTGGTCAGTGCGCTCCCCGGGGGATCGAGCCTAAGCTGGCATCAGACATCCCTCTGGCAGCCCGGGAGCCTTGGGTGATGTCTGACTGCAGCCTAAGCCTCAGGCCTAAGCTGTCAGTTGGACATCCTTACACTGTCGAGGAGGTGGGAGAGGCCCCACCACCGCCACTGTGCTCACAGCCATCAGCCCAGCTTGTGGCTGAGCAGAGCTCCCCCTATGGGAGCGCACTGACCACCAAGGGCCAGCTCCTGCATGGAGTGTCTGCCCCCTGGTGGTCAGTGTGCATCATAGTGACCAGTCATTCCTGGTCATTCCGCAGTTAGTGTCAATTTGCATATTACCCCTTTATTATATAGGATTAGACTGTTTTCTTCAGAATTTTCTTACATTGAAACTAGAAAGCTGTTTTCAATAATACCAAATCACCTAGCAATTGTCAAATGCAACTATTTCCTTTTGTGAACTGCAATGGGACATTTAATCAAGGAAAATTAGATTAAATAGATCTCTGTAGACTTTTACTTAAAAAATTGTTTTCCTCATTTTAAGTTTGTACAATTAATCCAAGGGAACAATAATAACTTCACTGTGCATCTTTATCTTTACTTCAGAAAAAAACTGGTATCAGTTTTTGCAAAACTTTTACATATCCTTGAGGATCTGCTAGTATGGTGAACAAATGTTTCCATTCTCGACAGGATACAATGAATTTATGCAAGTAGTATAGTCACTAACTAATTAATTAAAATTCCAATAGAAAACAATCCCACTCTAATATACTGCATATATTAACATAAATCTTATCTTTACCTTTAGCTTCCTATTGTATTAAAACTGAAATATAAAATACATTAAGAAATCATTGATTGTGTTAAAAAAAAGGATTCCCTGCCTATGAATTTTTTAAATTGGTTGTAAAGATTAACTGACTATACTAAAATCTAATGTTTTATTATTTTCATATGAATAGTTGGATTTTTATTAAGATTATTGGTTTGTCATATAATACTACAACATTGTGAAATTACGCAAATAAACTCTATTCGTTAATAGACCCAGAAGTATTCTTTAGCAATCGTTTAAAGGGTTTTGACAATAATGCCCTAAATAACACTGATATCTATCAATTTTCTACTAAACAACACATAAAAGTTATCTCATAAAATATATTGGTTTCTTAAAAGAAAACACACCATATTTTTTTAAAGTATGCTGAGAAAAACACATTTAAGATTTTAGTATAATTAATCTTTTTTAGAAGCCTTAGGCCACATGACGAGTAGAATGCAAATAAGTTCATGAGTATTGAGTTAATTTATAAGATAAATAGAAGATATGTTTGCTCCATCCATAGGTTTAGAGATCTGTGAGAATGCAGTTAATGGATCATTCATGACAAAAGAAATACAATATATGGTAATGTATTAACTCCAATAAGTTGCTTATTAGAGGTACTCCCCAAAGGGAGTAATTTGTCAAGACTGTCTACTCTTTTATACCACTTTTCAATATCTTCACATGAATAGATGGCACCTACAAGTGCTGATGGCATATTAACAGATGAAAAAATTAGAATATTACAAAGTCTTTCCATTGTTACTTCCTTTAAACTAAAACTTGAACATTTTCAGATTACATAATTAATCATTTTTCTTAATTTGCACTTTAAAGTTCAGAATAACAAAAAGAGGAATTAGCGACAATGTAAACATTCTATGTAAGAAACAATAGTTGATATATTTTCACATTCATACCTTCCTTAAATTTTCCCCCTGAAAGCAAATAAATAAATTAAAAAGGAAGTAAAACAAAACATGAAAATATGTTTCTACATATACATATTAAAAGGGAGAAAACTATCTATATATATAAAAGCCTAAGCAACCGAATGACCATAATGATCTGTCAACTGGTTCCTATGATGCGCACTGACCACCAGGGGGAAGACCCAATGCAGGAACTTCCCCCTGGTGGTCAGTGCTCTCCCACAACCAACCTCCCGCAGCCAGCCAAACTCCCTTCGGCCAGCCAGCCTACCGCAGTCTTTCCCCCTGGCCTGCTGCCCCCCACCCCATAAGCCCCAATCTCCTACCAGGGCAAGAGACCCCACCTGTGCACAAATACATGCTCTGGGCCTCTAATCCTACCTAATAAAAGAGTAATATGCAAATAACCATCACTTCACTATGCCCACGATTGGGCCGGCGGGAGGCTGGGGGGCGGGACTCAGGGTGGCCTATCCGGCCGTTGAGAGGCAAGGGGGCGGGCCTATCCAGCCGTTGAAAGGCGCCGGAGGCTTTTGGCCTGGTGCACCAGCGGACCCCCTGCAATTGATCACCTGGGCAGGGAGCTGGGGGTCTGCTTTCGGCCTGGGCAGGAGCGGATCCCCTGCGATTGATTGTAGGGAGCTGGGGGTCCGCTCCTGCCCAACAGGCTTTCGGTCTGGGCAGGCCTGGGCAGGGGCTGAGCCAGTGATCAGAGGGAGCTGGAGAGGCCTGCTCAGGCCTAAAGCTTCGGCCGGAGGCTTTAGGCCTGGGCAGGGCCCAGCCCTCCATTGGTGTGAACTATAGAGGAAACACCTTTTCTGACTGCACATTGGCTAAGCTTCCTGTATGCCACTGGTAATATTCTTAGTAACTTGGGTAATAAGAATCCAAAAAGGTGATCTAGGGTTTTTCCACCACACTCCTGGAGAAAAAAATGAAGGTCCGCTGCTGGAAGGCTAAGAAATGTCATATCCTGCCCTAGCCGGTTTGACTCAGTGGATAGAGCCTCAGCCTGCAGACAGCAGGGTCTGGGTTTGATTCTGATCAAAGGCATGTACCTAGGTTGCAGGCTCCTCCCTGGCCGGGGCCCAGATCAGGCCTCATGCAGGAGGCAACCAATCAAAGTGTTTCTCTCTGTCTTTCCCTTTCTCTTCCACATTCTCTAAAAGTCAATGGAAACATACCCTCAGGTGAGGATAAAAAATAAATAAAGAAATCCATATCCTATGAAAGACACATCTTGAAAATGCCTAAAGAAAGTTGTCATTTTTTCTTGGTGAAGGGACTGGGGTCATGTTGATGAAAACACCTTGGTGGCTGTGGTGACTGGCAGTGGCTGCAGCAGTGGGGTGATGGGGCTGGTGCCTTCCCCTGACCAGCCCGGTTACCTCTTACAAAGGGAGGCCAGACTGCGGCTTAGGTACGCTCCCTGTGGGGCGCGGGCCTAAACCGTCAGTAGGACATCCCCTGAGGGCTCCCAGTATGTGAGAGGGGGAAGGTTGGGCTGAGGGACCCCCGACCCCCAGTGCACGAATTTCATGCACCGGGCCCCTAGTTCTAACATAATAAGCACTGTTGAATATTAATTTCTGTGATGAGAGAAAATCTTTATTTCCTTACCATTCACTATGATAACCAGTAGCTACATATTGGCTGTGAACACACTTGACATGTGGCTAGTACAACTGAGAAATTCAGTTTTCAATTTTATTTGCTTTTTAAAAAATGTATCTTTATTGTTGAAAATAATGCCAATGTAACCTTTTATTCCCCATTCATCCCTTCTAGCCAGCCCCCTCTCCCCACCTCAGGCCTTCACCACATTATTGTCTGTGTCCATGGGTTATACATATCCTATATAATAAAAGGCTAATATGCAAATTGTTCCCTCAACAGGGAGTTCAACCAGGAGTTTGACCAGGGGCCAGCTGGCCAACCATACGCTGCCCCTCCCCCTGGCCGGCCCTGTCCCCAGTTGGCCTCCCCACCCCAATCAGTGGCGGGGCTGGCCAGCCAACCACCTGATGACCTTCCACCCAGCTGGCCCTGTTCCTGATTGGCCCTCCACTCCTCAATTGAGGGTGGGGCAGGCCCGCCAACTCTCCACAGACCCTCCCCTCAGGTGGCCCCATCCCTGATCGGCCCCCCACACCAATCAGGGGCAGGGCCATCTGGCCAACTGCCCATAACCCTTTCCCCTGGTCAGCCCGGTCTGATTGGCCCTGATTGGGATAGGCCAGCTGGACACCCCCTGTGCACAAATTCATGCACCGGACTTCTATTTTATATATATATAAAAACCTAATATGCTAATTGTCCCTCCAACTGTTCAACCATTCAACCAGTCACTATGATGCACATTGACCACCAAAGGACAGATGCTCTGACCAGTTAGCTTGCTGCTGGGGTCCAGCTGTTCAGGATTGGGCGACATGGGCCAGACACACCCTGGAGCCCTCCCACAGTCCCACCCCATCTGACCAACCTCCTGCGGTCCCTCCCCAGCCTCGATCTTGCACTGATGGGGTCCCTCGGCCTGGCCTACACCCTCTCCCAATCCAGGACCCATCAGTGGATGTCAGAGAGCTGTATTTGGCCTGACCCCCACAGGCCAGGCTGAGGTAGCCCACTGGTGAATGAATCTGTGCACTGGGCCTCTAGTATGCATATAAGTTCTTTAGCTACTCTCTTTTAATTAAAGTTTAAATAGTCACATGTATCTAATGGCTACTGTATTGGAAAGTTCAGTATACTCCTATGTAAGCCAATGTTGATCATGTTTCTGGAGGCCAATAAAACTCAAAATAGCTATTTCTGCAAATCATGCAAAGAAATCTTTGCTATTGTCCTCAACCATTTCCTTTACTCTTTTACCTAGTTCAATGTCCTCAGCTTTGTTCTTATGCCACCCATTGCACTGATCACATTTCTGTTAAGCACATGTTAGTTTTCTTCAGGACCAGGCTTGACTTTATCCCTCTAATTTGCTTTAATCCCACTGACCTTGCTATGCCATGGCACATGATAGGAACACAATAAATATGTGTCAAATAAGTGAAAGAATACTGCCCCTCACCAGTTTTTCTCAGTGGTTAGAGCATCAGCCTGTGGACCCAAGGGTCTCGGGTTCAATTTCTGGTTAAGGGAACCTACCTTGGTTGCAGTTCCCCAGACCTGGTAGGAGTGCCTGTGGGAGGCAACCAATCGATGTGTCTCCCTCACGTCAATATTTCTCTCTCTCTCTCTCCCTCCTCCCTCCCTTCTGCTCTCTCTACAAATTAATGGAAAAATTATCCTCTGGTAAGGATTAAATAAAATGAATAAAAGAATATGACAATGAATAAAAGACTGAACATCCTGTTTAAATTTATTTTTCTAAGAAACTTAAAACTTTCTCTAAAACTGATTTAATTTATCTGAATATATATTATATTATATTATATTATATTATATTATATTATATTATATGCACACTAGAGGCCAAATGCATGAATTCATGCACTAGTGGGTTCTATCAGCCTGGCCTGCGGGGATCGGGCCAAAACCAGCAGTCCAATGCCACCTGCCGCTCCTGCTCACCTCAGCCCTGCTGGGCCTGCCATGGGCTCACGTTCAGTCAGTCCTGATCTGGAAAGGCTCCAGCCACCCAGCAACGCTAGCCAGCTGTGAGCCTTGCATCTGGCGCCTGTTGGTCAGCTGAGCGGCACTCCTGCTGTGGGAGTGCACTGACCACCAGGGGGCAGCTCCTGCATTGAGCGTCTGCTCCCTGGTGGTCAGTGTGCGTCATAGCAACCATTTGACTGGTTGTTCGGTCGTTTGGTCATTCGGTCGCTTAGGCTTTTATATATAGAAATATATGTATATATTATATATTTAAGTGTAGCACCCATAAAGTGTTAAATATTCAATGTCATTATTTCCTGGGAAATTTAGCAATAGTGTCTAACTATCTGTTATCTGTCTATCTATCTATCTATCTATCTATCTATCTATCTATCTATCTATCATCTATCTCTCTATCATCTATCTACCATCTTTCTACCTATCAATATATATATATATATATATATATATATATATATATATATATATATATATATATTTGTCTCTATAAACCAATGTGATTGGGACTCATAATTTAAGAAACTTTACAATATAATTTATTACCTTCAGAGGTGGAAACATGGCAGACACAATGAGAGGTAAACATCTTTCTGATTTTCAGACACAGCATTACAGGCACATAGAGAGTTTATAGCTTCAATTCTACAGCCCTTATGAGCCATGTGTCAGTGATAAACACAAAAAATATTTTTAAAAAATCAAATGTCCAATTGACAAATAGCTGTTCTCATTCCTGGTGGGGAAAAAATCTTTAAATGATTTGAGCTCAAGACAAAAATATACAAGGAAACAAAGACTAACAAAACATTCTATGTGGTTTTCCACCCAAAAGAAAATAGATATTCAAAACAAATAAGCAGAGCTCACCATATGTGTCAGGCTACAAAACCAAATCTTCAATCATTGCCACCAGCAATACAAAATAATGTATCAGCTGTAAGTTAACCAAAATCAAAGCAAAATACAAAAGTTGTAGAGAGAGAAACTAAATTTAGAAAAAGAAAGAGTCATCAAAATTCTCTTTTCAATTTGGATGGGAGGCTAGAAAAGATATTACTTGGCTCAAGCAGCCAAATAGATGCACCACAGTGGAGCTGAAATCTAGCTAGGTTTATTAGGTAAATTTCCTAGTCATCTATGTGGCACTTTCAAAATTATTAACATAAATTTCCCAGAAAAGAAAAGAAAAACATGACTCTCATACAAATATAAAACTCAAAGGGAATGAAGGGCTCAGAGCTTCTGTAGAATCAGATGACTAACAAATACACGCTGAACAATAATTTTTTTCTTCTGTACCAGGCAGCCTTCCTTAGGATAAACTTTGGCTCTGGTGTGCAGAGCACTAGTGCTGGGAGCTACCATCTCATTCTCTGGAGGAAGAGAGATGCAGGGCAAACCCTGCCCTAGAGTCCAGGATCCCTCAGGATCCTTGATGGTCAATCCCATTTCTCTGTACTTCGAGACACTGAATGGGATCCAGCTTTAACTCAGTGCTGGGAATATGACATAGCTACTGTCTTCAGATCACATATTGCCATTGTTTGTTTAGGTCCTTGGCCACCATGTAACCTTCCGTAAAATTATATTTCTTAAAATCAATAACAGACAGATTGAGACTAAGTTTATTATATTAATCACTTTAACATTTTAATTTGGTCCTGTGTTTACCCCCTTGAAGAACAAGCCCAATTCATCATTCCACACACCCAGTTTGCTCTTTTATTTGCTGGCCTAACATTCATGTATAAATAGGCCACAAAGTTGTGCACTTGCAAACTGTGATTAAATAAGAACACTAGTCTATTACAGTCCTTAATTTACAAATAAAGAAATCAAATATTAAAAAGCCTGCTAAAAGATTAGTTCAGTACAAGATTGCAAAAATTTATATTTCATTTTTTCTATAGTAGTCCATGCACTATGATTAGCATTAAATTAGAGGTTATAAAATTATATTTTAATCATTTTAAAACAATGTAATTATTTTGTGGAAAAGGCATAGACAATATAAAGTAAAATAAAATAAAATAAATGTACCATAAATGTCTAATGCTAATTTAATTCCATGTTCCTTGAATTATTACATATGAAAATATTGGCTTCTGAGAAACAGCAAAATATTCAAAAGCACTGCTACAGAGCTGAAACCTGCACAACCTTATGATTTGACCTTTTATCACCAACTTACATTTATTTCTTAATTTCAATATTTTAATATTGGGAGAATTAAATGTCCAGTGCAACCATATTTTTAAATCTGAAAAGCAAACATGGGCTAATTTATACCTACCAAATTATAACATTTCATATTGAAAATGACACTTAAGAAAATTAGTGTTCTTAAACAAATGCATTTCTTTGTTAACGATGAATTATGACTGGCCCAACTGTTTTGATTCTGAATTTTACTGTAGTCATATCACATACCACATGTTGAACTCTGATAACTAGAAAGTAATCATTGCACCTGCTTGCTGAATTATGTATACTCACTTTGACTTTATTCAAAAACAGAAATATATATAAAAATTTAATTTTTAGTATTATTTTATCTTTGTAATTTCCAGAATTTCACAATGAAATGCTCTAATGTAGCTTACTGAGCATTATTTATAATGTGTACTCCAGTCCCAGTCAATAAGATTATGGAAAATTCACATTAAATTCACTTGAAAGCTTGATTGCTAATGTAATAACACAAACAATTTAAGAATTATGTAAGAGAAGTGAAAAAAGGTACTTTGTGTTAGAACTCAAGATTAAACATATTTTGCTTTATTCATTTTCTCTGGGTTTCCTAACAAACAATGGCAAAAGTAAAATTAACATTATATAGCCTCTGTTCTTATTTTTAATAAGCACATTTATTTTTAAGAAAAGCAAATATTTTAGTTTTTGACACTGAATTCAAAGAATAATATACTGTATTAATTCTATTTAAACATTTTTAAACAATATAATGGACCTTGTGTTTAATAACAGTTCTACAAAAGATTAATAACTATTCTACTTACAGAGTTTATGTAACTTCTAATCACATATGTGAACATATCAAATTATAGTGTTCAGAAGACATTTTTCTATAATCATATATTATAGATATGTAGTTTTGTTTAGGGCCTGATTGTTTATATTTAAATTAAAACAGTGGAACAATTGTGGTTAGTATGACCATTTGGCAATTATTTTCATGTATCACTTGTTTCTAGAGGGCCACTACAAACATGCTTTGTGATTCAATAGTAGTATTTCCATTAACACTGAGTAGTAAAGACATTTGTTCTCATAGAAAATAATTACTGATTCATAAGTACATACTTCATTATTGTCTAATAATAGTAATATGATAAAAATAAAAAATGGCTCCTCCATTGAGACTACTTTGTTGACCCACTGGACAGTATCCTATATAATAAAAGGGTAATATGCAAATTGACCCTAATGGCGGAACAACCAGACAACTGCTTGACCAGTCACTATGCGGTGCACTGACAACCTATCGGTGCCTTTCTCTGGCCAGCAGGCGCCGATCACCCGATGGCAAACAGGGAACTGGGGGTGGTTGGTGGGGGATGCGGGTGGCACCAGCTCAAGGCCCCCACCCCACCAGTCGTCCCACACACAGAGGGCAACAGCTGACCTTTCGAGCCCATCCCCCAGCCGTCAGTCTCTAACCGCCCAATGGCGAATGAGGAACCAGGGGTGGTGGCAGTGGGGGATGTGCCTGGCGAGTGGCATCTGGGGAAGATGGCCCTTGTTTCCTCCCCCTGCTGGCAGGCTCTGATCACCAGATGGTGAATGGAGAATCGGGGGTGGGTGGCGGCGGGGGGTGGGGCCAGCTGCAGGCAGCCAGGGAAGATGGCCCTGATCGCAGGCCAGGCCTAGGGACCGTACCTGTGCACTAATTTAGTGCACCAGGCCTCTATTATCTTATAGGAACATCTAATTCTGTCCTTCATTAGTTCAAATATTATCTTCATCAATATAATAATTATTATGATAAACCATTATGGTGTCATGTAGCTTATTGTTTCTTAATATTATATTTTTCCTTCAAAATTTATTTTTTCTTATGAGATAATAAAGCTGAACTACATTCTTAAGATTTTTTCCTCTTTATTCTTTGAAAGTGATATCCAGTGATAAACTATTTCACTTTCCTGCATTTTAATTGAAATTATCAATGCTTAATTGAATCATTTATAGGTTCATTATCTCTGTCTTCTTTAGAATGTTGGGAACACTGTTTATTTTATTTATACTAAATCCTAATTAGTGCTTTATGTAGTATAAGCAGCCAATGCATGTTTTGGAATAAATGAATGATTTAGCATTAACTGAGCCATTGAAGTAGAATTTAAGTGTAAAAAGAAAAGTTCTAGTTTAGAGATTGAACTAAAACTTTGCACATATTTACTATAATCTTTTCCATTATAATATTTCTTCTTGCTTTTGTGCTTACAACTTGTATTATATGGGGACATGGAGGGAACAAATGTGATTATACTGGTGATGTGGGTAGTTATTTCTGTAGCCACATACTATGTAATCAAGATAATTTGTAAAAACACATTTTTGTTGATAAGTTCAATAATAACATAATTTTTCCTCTACAGAAAAATATCTATTAGCATTTTCCTAGTTTATTTTCTTTTTAAAGTATTAGCAGGTAGTAAAATCTGTTATTTCTTTCATCAATTTGCAATATCCTCATACTTGAAAAAATATTTCTATAAGGATATATTTTTATATTCTTCTTTAGTTCAATTATTTTCTCCATAATTATTGCAGTAATCATGATGAATTACATATAATGCCATTGATTTATTCTTTCTTAATGATATCTTTTATTTTTCTTTGAAATTAATTTTTTCTGGCTTGCTGATTTGAAAGGTCAAATTGATCCCTATACACTACATTTAATCTCTATAAAAATTAGTGAAATGACAAAGGGCAAACAAATACTTGAAAATGTATAATACTGTACACAGCCAAGAGGATTGAACACTTATTCTTTTGCTTGGGATTTATCTATATAATTACCTCTCAGTTTCAGATAACTCTTTTTCACTTGTCCCCTTTTAGTTTCAGGATGTTAAAATCCTCGGGTATACTAACATCCCTTGTTACTTTTCCTAAATCTTGTCTTCTCCATCTCTATTTTCAATACTAAATTGTCTTGAAATGATCTAATATGAATGTGCTATCCTTTTCCTATCTGAACTTTGATTGATACATTATTATATTGATAGTTTTTTAAAAATATAGATCATATTTCCTATGATATGCAATAAAATTTGAACTTAATAACAAAGTTATTAAACTTATTTAGAACTAGAAAAATATATATTCAGAAAATGTTTTAGAGTCAAAGATGAATTCAAACTGTTAAACTTAGGATACAGATGTAAAAATAACATTTGTAAGTTAGCCAACTCTATAAAGAAGAGGTCCTATAGATAGCATCTAATTTGATCCACCTAAATATTTTATACATTAAAACTGGGCCCTAATACTGAAATGAGTCCCTAATAGCTTTTTCTCCTAGAATTGTTTTGTCTTTCAGGAGATAACAGTAGACTTCCTCACAGCATCCAGACCACTAAGCCATATATTTATTTTATAACTAGCTTTAAAAAATCTATTTGTCAAATCTACCATTTAAATTAAAGGTTTTAGTCATATGCAATATAGTATTTTTATAAAATACTATTCTTCATTTATCTCATTGTCACTACTTTTTAACATAATTGCTTACTAAATTATATATGTTAATCTACAAACTTGGAGGTCATATAAAATTTTTGTAGTATAGATAAAGAAGTACTTAGGAAAAATCTAGAGTAATAAATACCTATATTAGAAAAGTTTCAAGGCAAGAGCTCAGATTCCATAGATACTTTTAAAAGATAAAGAGACAAAAATTATCAATTTCATGATAGGAGAGATGACATCTTGAATATATTAAATGGAGAAAATAATATTGTGAACAACTTTATGTCAATGCATTCAGCAATTTAGATGAAATAGACAAATTACATAGAAGACAAAAATTATCCAGCTCACTGAAGAAGAAATAAACTTACATCTATTAAAGGAATTACATTATTAAGGAAAAAACAATAACAAGGAATCTCTAAGCCAGTAAGGCTTTTCCAGTGAATTCTACAAAATTTTAATACTGCTTTTTGCATTTTAATGAGTCTTATTTATTTATTTATTCCTCACCTGAGGATATTTTTCCATTGATTTGTAGGATGGAAGAGAGAGGGAAAGACATAGAGAAATATCAAACACGTTGATTGGTATCCTCCTGCACAAGCCCTGACTAGGGCCCGAGCTAGGGAGGAGCCTGAAACCAATGTAGGTGCCCTTGACCTGAATTGAACCTGGGACCCTTTGTTCAGCAGGCCGCTGACACTCTATCCACTGAGCTAACTGGCTAGGGCTTTAATGAGTGTTTTAGATATAAATATAGGTGACTACAGGCCAAAGTTTTCTGTGAACTGGGAATATTATCTTAAGAGTCTTTCACCTCTCCTTCCTTTTTGTTTCAATTAAGGGGTTTTAGTTTTTAGAAGTTTTAGATCTACAGAATGGTTGAGCAGGTAGTAGAGATAATTGCCATCTATGCCCCCTTCGCTGTACAGTTTTCTCCATTCCTAAGATCTGTATTAGTGAGGAGCATTTGTCACAATTGATAAATTAATATTGATACATTATTATTAACTAAAGTTTACAGTTTATATTGTTTTATTCTTTTCTGTTGTATAATTCTGTGGGTTTTGACAAATGCATAATGACTTGTATCCACTGTTAGAGTATCATTTAGAATAGCTTCACTATCCTATCCTTCACTTTGATAGTCATCCTGACAAGTAATCTTTTTAATGTGCTTACGATTTTGCCTTCCTGTAATGTCATGTAGTTGGAACCATAGAGTATTTAGCCTTTTCAGATTGGCTTTTCTGACTTAGCAATATGCACTTCTAGTTTCTAAAAACGTCTTTCTGTGGCTTGTTTATCGCTTGACCTTTCTGAATCTCACATGCTGCCTCTGAAAAATAAGGATAACAATCGTGGCGACTTCACATATTAGGCTTTTATTATATAGGATATGAATAAATTAAAGTAAAAATAGGTCTTTAAAGTGAGAGTTAATAATCTAGATTAAACCTTCTTTTGCAAGGCCTCATTGTACTACATAAATTAATATACAAGTAGTTTTGATGTAAATGATGAGGTATTCTGCCCAGAGAGATTGTATTTAGAATATAATCCTGATTGTCAAATGAAAAACAACTTGGGTTCACTCTGCAATTCTATGTAAAGCAAAAGCAAAGAGACACTGAATATTCAAAAGTAAATGAGTCTAATCAAGAGAGAACCACAAATATTTATTCTTCACTACTAGCACTGTGAAGTGATGAATCATGATTGAATACAAGAAACATTATTTTTCAGAAAAGGTAAGAGGACTGATTCTTTAAAAAGAGGACAATGCTGCATGGGCTAAAAACGTTATTTTATTTTTATTTGCTTATCTCCATTATTATATACACTAAAGGATAATCTGTGTATATTGGATATGTTCTGTTAATTTTCCACATCTGTGTGGAACACTGCAAATATTTTAGTTTAAGATTAAATATAACTTTTGAAAAACACAACATGAAAATCCAATGATGGAATGTTACACTTGTGCAATCAGAAACTGGAAAATTGGTACTATGTACTTCAATTTGTCACTTGTCAACAGTTATGCCTTTTGGCAAAATAAAATTTAAAAACTGAAAAATGCTTGTGAAAGATAAGTAAAGCACTCCAAGTATAACTTTAAAAGTAAAAAAGAAAAAGTTAGTCATGATACTAAGTTACTAAATACATATACATGCAGAATCATCCTATTATTTAATAACTAGAGGCCTGGTGCATGAGATTCATGCACTCAAGGGGCGTCCCACAGCTCGGCCTACGCCCTCTCGCAGTCTGGGAGCTCTCAGGGGATGTCTGACTGACAGAAAGCTGGCCTAAGCTGGCAGTTGAACAACCTTAGCCCTGCCTCGGAGGCAGGAGAGGCTCCCGCCACCGCCGCTATGCTCGCCAGCTATAAGCCTGGCTCAGGCCTTCTGTGTGAGTGGCGCTCTCCCTGTGGGAGGGTACTGACCACAAGGAGGCAACTCCTGCATTGAGCGTCTGACCCCTGGTGGTCAGTGTAGGTCATAGTGACCAGTCATTCTGCCATTCAGTCAGTTTACATATTAGCCTTTTATTATATAGGATGTCAAATGTGTTGGTTTAACGAACACTTTAATGTAATGTTTTTTGAGAAAGCTAAATGGGTTGATTGAAGTTTCCTTGAATTAAGTAAGTTTTGTACATTTGAAGCTTTCATACAGACACATGATAAATCTCTCAATATTTCTTTAAAATTTCTGAACAAACTTTGAATTTTTAACTTGTTCTGTTTTTATATTATTGTAAATATTCAGTTTCTAATGTTTGGTACTTTGATGTTGGAATATATAAGTACAATTGATTTTTAATATTGACTTTCTCTCCTGTGACCTTGCTAAAATTGCTTCATAATTCTGATAATTTATTTTTCATATTATTTAGGTTCTTCAATGTTTGCAGTAATGCCATCCAACAATGGATAGTTTTATTTTTTCAATTCCAATCTTTATGATGATTTTTACTGCCTTATTTTTTGCAAGGAATTTTAGTACAATATTTAAAAATATCTTTTCATTGAATTCAGAGTGAAAGAAAGAGAGAGAGAGAGATAGAAACACCAATGATGAGAGAAAATAATTGATTGGCCGCCTCCTGCATGCCTCCCACTGGGGATCCAGCCCACAACCCAGGCATGTGCCCTTGATGGGAATTGAACCTGGGACCCTTCAGTCCGCAGGCTGACACTCTATCCACCAAGCCAAACTGGCTAGGGTTCTAGTACCATTTTTTCCTACTTTTCAAACTTAGGCAAAAAACTTTGTTTCACCATTGAACATGATATAATTTGTAAGATGTTCATGTTTAGTATGAATTTTTATGAAAATTAATAAAGTACTATAATTACAGACTTAAAATTACTTTCATACAACCATTTAGATATGTTTCAAAATCACATATATGTCATGAAGTTTTGCTTTACTAAAAAATAGTAAAAAAAATGATATTTATTTGACAAATATATGGCTATCAATGGGTTAGAAGTTGTATTTCTCTGAATTTTGAGATTTTCTAATATCTATACTATTAAAAGGTTAATATGCTAATTAGATCAGACATCTTCCAGACATCCTCCCAGACAAAGCTATGGTGGCAGGGGCCTAGGCAGAGGCAGTTAAGGGAGATCAGGCCAGCAGGAGGGAGCAGTTAGGGGGCAATCAGGCTGGCAGGGGGGAGCAGTTAGGGGTTAATCAGGCCAGCAGGGGGCAGCAGTTAAGGGGCAATCAGGCTGGAAGGGGAGGGCTGTTTGGGGCGAGATCAGGCCAGCAAGGGAGGGCAGTTGGGGGCAACCAGGCCGGCAAGGGAGGGCAGTTGGGGGAGAAAGAAAGGAAAGAAAAACATGGATTTATTATTCTACTTATTTATGCATTCACTGGTTAATTCTTGTGTGTGCTTTGACCAGTCACTTACAAGGAAGGGGTCAAACCTGCAAACTTGACATAATGGGATGATGCTCTAATCAACTGAGCTACCTGGTCAGAGCACTAGTCTTATTGCTTTTGATGTTTAACTAGAGGATCCCAACATATGATGAAGTTGGTAAAGACATCTACTGAAAGTAGTCTTAGAAAATAAATATAACTATCTAATAACATTTAGACATTAACTAATCAACTGATGTTGCAATTGTGAATGTTATTAAGATATTGTTCTTAAGGTGAATGTAAATTTAAAGCTCTTTTCTGTGTTCCAAATTGTGTTGTTGTTTTTTAAATCTTGCTAGTATGCTATTTTGCACAGTATATATTTAATTTATCTTTATTGTTGAAAGTTTTACAGATCTCCCCCTTCCCTCCCTGCTATTGACCCTCTTCTTTCACTCTTTCCTCCTCCCCAGGCCTTCACTCCACTATTGTCTGTGTCCATAGTTATGCATATAAGCATATACATTATTTGGTTAATATCGTCCTGCCCCATCCCCACCACCCTCTCCTCTGAGAATCCTTAGTCTGTTCCATGCTTCCATGTCTCTGGCTCTATCTTGTTTGTCAGTTTATTGTGTTGATTAGATTCCACATATAAGTGAGATCATGTGATATTTTTCTTTCTCTGACTGGCTTATTTCACTTAGCATGATACTTTTCAGGTTCCTCCATGTTGTCTCAAATAAGATTTGGGGGAAATATTTATAGCTGCATAGTATTCCATTGTGTAAATGTATCTCAGCTTTTTTATCCACTCATCTACTGATGGGCACTTGGGCTGTTTCCAGATCCTAGCTTTGTAAATAACGCTGCTATGAATATAGGGGTGCATATACTAGTATTCTTTCTGATTGGAGTTTCAGGCTTCTTACGATATATTCATAGAATTGGGATTACTGGGTCAAATGATATTTTGCACAGTGTATTTAAATTATTGGTTTATGAAATTTTTTTTTTAAATCCTCACCTGATGATATTTGAGTTTATTGAATTTAGAGAGAGGAAGGGAGAGAGAGAGAGGAGAGAAGTATTTATGTGAGAAACATAAGTTGGTGTTTCCCGTACAAGCCCTCCTCCCTGCAAGGAGGTATCAAATCTGCAGCCTAGGTATGTGCCCTGACCTGTAATTGAATCTGCAGCCTGTTGATGTACAGGATGATGCTCCTGCCAGGACTGAATTAAAAACAAACGAACATATTTGACTATTAGATCTTGCAAGCAGCCATAATGTTTTATTTATCTGAAATCCAGTACATCTTAAGAAATGTTTAAATGAATAAAGATATAAATGAATGGGTAGGTCAGGATTTGTGGCTTATATAGCCTTGAAAACCAAGAGACAAAATTGAGTCTTAAATTCATAAACCTAGAATCAAAACGGTAACTAGAATGCTTGATCAGCTCTTTGTTTTTTCTTTAAATAGACAATACTTAAAATTGTAATAAAACCTGAAAATATGAAATCATATTTTCTCTTATTTTTTATCAGAATCAAATGCACTGAACATCATCTGGATCTATTTTGACTTCAGTGATTTATCATCATACAACTTTTAGGGCTTAAAGTTGATAATATATGGATTAATGACAAAAGGTTGACATTTCTTAGTCTTTGACTAATATCTGTGTTGGATGTAATAAAATTGCAGCAATAACCAAAATCTCAGAACATTCAGTTCTTTTCTAAAACATCTGTGTTCCAGTGATATCTTATAAGCATCCTGCTAACAGGTTGACAGTAAGCTAATTTTAAGCTGGTAATATAATGTCATTTGAAAGCCAACAGAATCTCAGGGTCATCATATATCATGAAGCTGAATGGAGTCATGAGAAAATTCTTGAAGTGAAAGAAAGAGAAATAATTCTGAAATAAGTTTTTTTTTTAATTTTTATAAAAATGGTGTAATTTTATAATGGAACCAAGCGTTTCTGACTTTATAAGATACACATATGTCAATATTATAAATAGTAGTTAATTAAGGGTTAGCATACTTCTTCTTTGTCACTGAAATTATATATTTTTTATGCAGCACACCAAAATACCCCATTATCCACTTTTCTATTTATATTGAAGTATTACTGTGGTCATACATTTCTTTCCTTAATACACTTCTTATTACTGTATAAAATTTCCATAATTGGAATACCCATTTAACTCTAATCTTTTTTAATTGAAAGTATGTGAACTATAAAATAGCAAAACAGAATATATCTTCAAGAAATTATCTTTTATCTCTCTGTGCATAAAAGAGCCTTTTAACAGTCTAATTAGTAATTGTGTTAATAGCTCTGGGAATATATTAAAGCACTAAAAAATTTGGTAAGACTTAAAAATAATGACAGCTATTTTACAAATATGTAAATTTGATGATGAACATTAGATTCTAGTGGGTATAGCTAGTTGAAAGAGCAAATAAATCATTTTTGTATATGAAACAAGTTAAGATTGTCATTACTAAAATTATACTTACTATACTATATAATATGTCTTTTAAATTGTCCTAGACTTTCTATATTTATATGCAAAAGAGGGTAGTTAGCAAAATATATTCAACTGTGCAAGTTTGCAAATGTACTCACATGCATTTATACATTTAAAATTTAAAACAATATGCTGCTTGTAAGTTCAACTATTTCTAAAAGTAATAAAATTTAAATATTCAACATAACCTGTTCTAAGCAAAACTCAAAAATCCCACTTTTTTTTTTTTTTTTAAGATTTTTAGAGAGAGACAGGAAGGGAAAGAGAGATAAACCTCAATTTGTTGTTCAGCTTACTGGTGCATTCATTCATTGCTTCTTATATGTGCCCTGATCAGGAATCAGAACCCACAACCTGACTTATCAGGACAATGCTCTAACCAACTGTGCTACTCAGCCAGGACCAAAAATCTCACTGTGAAGGCATAGTGTGATGCAGCCTCCTCTTTCTCTCTAACTGCATCTCCTCCTTCTCTGATTCATCCTCTGGTTACTTCTAGCCAGGTCACTGCTTCCTTTCTCTTTCTAGATGTGCTGAACATTCACTTTGCCTCAGCACCTTTACACTAGCACCACATCCCCACACCGAACTCCCCCATCCCCTTCTGGTCTGGAACAATATTATCTGAGACAAGCCACAGCAGCAACACTTATCCACGAAAACTTTCCCACACATTGTTTTAAGTTTGCAACCTGTTATTACATTCCCACATTTCCAAATTATTTTGTCATGCTATTTTTTTAGCACTCATCTTTCCCTTATATATTGTAACATTGATCCATGTGTTATGTTCATTGCATATTTATTTGCCCCAGTAGACTGTAGCTTTATGAAGATAGGTTTATTTTTCTTTTTTATTTACTTATTTTAAAAATATTGATATTAGAGAAAGAAAGAGAGAGAGAGAGAGAGAGAGAGAGAGAGAGAGAGAGAGAGAATGAGAAACATCAGTGTGAGAAAGAAACATCAATCTGTTGCCTTCCATATGCACCCTGACTGGGGTTGCACCCACAGCTTGGGTCTATGCCCTGACATGGATTTGAACCCACCACCTTTGAGCCACAATGGCCAGGTCAATTGTATTTATTTCTAAATAAGTGTTTCACAAATTCTGAATAATGTGCTCAGTCCACAGTAGATGCTCAAATAACTGTCAAATAAATAACTGAATTAAAAAATAAACATAAAAACATCAAAGCTTAAGTCAAACAATAAATAATAGAAATGTGATGGTAGCTTAGGTCTATTGGATACTAAGAAACTACATATTATATTAAACTAGAGGACCGGTGCACGATATTTGTGCACAGGGGTGTGTGTGTCCCTCAGCCCAGCCTGCACCCTCTCCAATCTGGGATCCCTCTCACAATCCAGGACTGCTGGCTCCCAACTGCTCGCCTGCCTGCCTTACTGATTGCCCTTAAACCACTTCTGCCTGCCAGCCTGATCACCCCGTAACCACTCCCCTGCCAGCCTAATTGATGCCTAATTGCACCCCTGCCAGCCTGATTGCCCCTAACTGCCCTCCCCTGCAGGCCTGGTTCCCCGCAACTGCCCTCCCCTGCAGGCCTGGTCTCCCGCAAGTGCCCTTCCCTACAGGCCTGGTTGCCCCCAACTTCCCTCCTCTGCCAACCTGGTCACCCCTAACTGCCCTCCCCTGCAGGCTTGATCTCCCACAACTGCCCTCCCTTGCAGGCCTGGTTCCTCCCAACTGTCCTCCCCTGCTGGCCATCTTGTGGTGGCCATCTTTTGTTCACATGGGGGCAGCCATCTTTGACCACATGGGGGAAGCCATCTTGTGTGTTGGTGTGACGGTCAATTTGTATATTACTCTTTTATTAGATAGGATAGAGTCCTGGTGCATGGGTGGGGTCTGGCTGGTTTGCCCTGAAGGGTGTCCCGTGTCTGGGTGGGGGTTCCTTTGGGGTGTGGGGTGGCCTGGGTGAGGGGCCTGTGGTGGTTTGTAGGCCGGCCACACCCCCAGTGACCCAAGTGGAGGCCTTGGTATCTGGGATTTATTTATCTTCCATAATTGAAACTTTGTAGCCTTTAGCGGAGGCCAGGGTAGGCTAGGCTGGGCAGGAAGCTTGGTTTCCTCTATCACAAGGGGCAACCCAAGCCTCCTGCTCTCTCCAGCTCCATGGTTGCTGCCATTTTAGTTGGGATTTATTTATCTTCTATAATTGAAACTTTGTAGCCTTGAGCGGAGGCCAGGGCCGGCCAGGGCAGGAAGCTTGGCTTCCTCCATTGCCAGGGAAACCTAAGCCTCCTGCTCCCTCCTTGGCTGCAGCCATCTTGGTTGGGTTAATTTGCATACTCACTCCTGATTGGCTGCTGGGCATGGCTTGTGGGCATAGCGGAGGTATGATCAATTTGCCTATTTCTTTTTTATTAGTGTAGATGTCTAGTTCTGTAACAAACTAATCCTACATATATTTTCATACTGAGACTATTCACTTACTTTCTTATAAATTCATTTTTAGTAGCTTTACGATTAAACAAAATATGCACCATTAGAAAACATTGTTGGGAACAAGGCTTCCATTTCGTTGTATTCTGAACTAGCAATGGGAAAGCAGGAGAAGCTATTCATCCAAAGAGAAGTGCTCACATACTTTACTTACAGATCTGCAAACATTAAACTTTCCTGTGAATATGAAGCTGCTTTGACATTTTTCTAACTGAAATATTCCACAGTAAATAAGAGGTGCCCAATTCTGTGTCAATTATATTTGTGGTTAATGACTGTGTATGATTCACAGAGAGTAAATCATAAGGTGAAAAAGAAGCTGTTTTTGATGTGGATGTTGAAAATACTTTTGAGATATGCAAAGATAAATATACCAGTTGAGAGAAAGTTTTTGAAAAGGTCTGAAGACTTAAAGAGGCATGATGTGATCAGGGAATGGTGACTACTTCAGTAGAATTAACTCCCATGGTGCTTTCTAGGGAGCAATGGAAGATTAACCAGGAACAATAAAGTATGAGGGTATTTTTATGCCAAGCTAACCTTGTATTGGATTTATCTGGGTGTTTTAAGCACAGAAGATGAAAACTAAACAGAATAGAGCTTAAAACAAAATATTTTTAAAATTAAATTTATTGGGGTGACATTGGTTATTTTTGACAAGTATTACATTGTTAATGCTGCATATATTTTGAATGAGAGTTTTATTTGTGCATGTTTATTTTATTGTTGAATATAAAAATGCCAATAAGGATAAAAAATGCAAGGCAAATTCAAAACAAAGTTTGAAAAGTAATGTATTTCTAAATAAATAAATTACACTTTTTATAACTGAAAAAGGTCTTACATTTCAAATTGATGAAAATAAAATTTATAACACTGCAATTAGTGTTTGATAATTTGATATAAAATTTTGAGTTTTATACTATAAAGTGAGATGATAAAAACAAACATTTAAAATTAATTATTTAGCTCAGCAGAGTGCTTTTCAAGTTGATTTTAATGCACAGTAAATTTGGAAAAATTTACGTAAGTTGTTAAGTGAAATGTTAATTTCATTATTCTATTTATTACTTCGTAGTATTTTTATCACCCAGTATTGGTGTGATTTTTGGGAAGCGATATATTTTGATTTCACAGAGTTATTCCACAGCCATTAAATATTCAAAATATTTTAAAAATTATTTTATTTTATTTGTAATTTGTCTTTCCAATATGCTAAGTTCTATATTAAAATATAATAAATTTAACATTGAATTTTTCAATATGAATTAATTCAATATATTTTTGAAAAGATGTGAGCGTTTGCAGCTATAACTTCCAACCTATGGGAGGCGACTGAAATCAACATGGGTAAAATATGTAATTTTTAACTTTTTGGTTTTATATATTAATTTTACAAGTGCAAGCTAAATAAATTTATGATAAAATTTTCACACAACACACATACAAGACTGATTTTTTTAAAAGTTATACCCATTAAAAAAATCACTCACACAAAAACTATGTTCTGGAAGAAAAGATAACAGAGTGCTTATTTTGCACTGTCAATTCACTGTTTTCATGGTAGACTTCCTTTAGGAGGTGTATTAAAATTAGGGTGATATTTTATTAATGTAGAGGAATTGAAACAAAATCAAATGGATAAATTATGATTATTTCTTTTCCTGCTTCCACTTAAGATATAAAAGAAAACACAAAGAGACAAAAATTTTCAACAAAAACTGTAATATTGTCAGATGCCAAGAACAATATATATTAAGTAAAATGAAGTTAGGCCCTGAAAAGAAGTGTAGAATAATTTGAAAGTAAATAAGAAGAGACTACTCTATATAAAAACCAGCATAACCAAAGTAAATACAGCACCTCATAAAAAGTGAACTCTTTAGGAATACTATGCTTTGTACAGTAATTCTTCACTATAATTCCTATTCAAAAAAACATGCCTTCGTTGGATAGGTGTAGCCATTTAAACACTGCATCCCAGGATGTGATTTTAGGCATAAACTGTGGAACAAAACACAAAATGCAAGAGACCAGGCAGAGCTCACTGGGGGTTATAGATTTTCAATCTTTTTTTTTACAAGAAAAGAATTGACGCTTTGAAAAGTCCAGGAATAAATACCTTTATGAGTAGCCAGATTAACAGGCAAAAGGAATGAAGATTCTCTTCAGTTAATCAGGGTAAGCTAGAAGGCATCTAACAGACACTAGAAATTTGACTAGAGTGTCAGCTAGAATGTCACTTGCAATTTATGATCTAAGAACAGTCAACATTGAAGTTAGGGGAGTAACATAGGAAAGTAGAAACAGAGTAGTGAGCTTTGTGTGCAGATAATTAGTATGTCTCTGAGCTGTGACTCTGCCATTTTCTTAAGCTATAAATATATGGCATCAGAAATTTTATAAATCACTATAAATATTATATATCACTTATAATCTCTAAGAATGTTTTCTCACTGGGAGACCAAAACCTACTTGTAGAGCCATAGATTAAATGTGTGTAGTTTATCAAGCCAGTCAGAGAAAGATAAGTATCACATCATCTCACTCATATGTGGGATCTAATGAACAACATAAACTGATGGACAAAAATAGACCCAGAGACATAGAAGCATGGAACAGACTGTCAAACCTCAGAGAGAAAGCAGGGGAGGGTGGGTGAGGGGAAAGAGATAAACCAATGAACTTGTATGCATATATGCATAACTCATGGACACAGACAATAGTGTGGGGAAGGCCCAGGATAGGGGGCAGGGGCAGGCTGGGAGAGGTCAATGGGGGCAAAAAGGGACATATGTAATACTTTCAACAATAAAGATTAAGAAAACATTTTTAAACGTGTGTAGTATATCTACTCTGTGTCTAGCATAGGGAAGATACTTGAGGAAAAGCAGCTGCATCATCAATGTCATCATCATTAGAGTAAAAAGCTTATGTAAGACATATTCTAATTAACTGAGTTGGATCATAATAAAGAATGTAGAAAAAAGACACATGAGTAAATTATTTATTGCAAAGTTGCACAGTGATCTGGTAATAAAGATAGAATATAAATTGCTTTAGTGGTTAAGAAAACTGATTTATTTTTATGTATAATGAAATGAAAGTTTCTAATTTTGTGTATTAGTTTTTATGGGGCATATATAACAAGCTACCACATATTTAGTGTTTAAAAATACACACATTTATGATCATATTTTCCTGGATGACAGAGTTGTCACTAGGCTAAACATCAAAGTGTTTTCAGTGATGCATTCCTTTTGGGGGACTGAGGGAAGAATCCATTTTCTCCTCTTTTCCAGTTTCTAGAGGTTGTCTGCATTTCTAGTCATATTTTTTTTGGGATGGGGGGAGCTAATAAAAATATAACCATAATTTTACATGAGATACGAGCTTAAATAAAATTGAAAGGTTTAAAATAAAATGATTTTTAAAAACCTACAAATTGTAACTAAAATATTTTAAAGACCTGAAAATGTTGACATAAGTTGAAAGAAAAATCAGTTGATAAATCAAAACCCCCCATGGCATTTAGTACTTTTGGAAGGGAAAATCCACCAGGATAATAAAATAATCATGAAAATTTGTGCTCAGAATAGCATACTATCAAAATTGTTAATTTACTAACTGTTTTGAAATAAAAACACACTTAAAAGACCCCTATGTTTCATTTGAAGGGAAATATATTATTCAGAAATTAATAAATTACTCCAGCTATTGTGAGTGTGCATCTGTGTTTAATATTTTGCCCCTCTCTTAAATTCTTTCAGTATGGGTAAACTTTGTGCTTTACATGTTTATATTTACTTAATGTCTAATGTAGTGCCTGATGCATAATATAATATCAATAAAAATGGAGCTCTAAAGTGAAAGGATGGACCTAAAATTCCAATAAGATAAATATATTTATTAAATGTAAAAAATAATTTAATATAGTGATAAATTTAATTAGGCAAAATAAATCCAGATTTGAGTCAGTTCTAGAAAACTACCTTTATTCTGAGTATTTTATTTTTATTTACATTTTCCTTACATTATTTTAAGAAAAAAGTATACTTTCTATACTTAACACCTATTTATTTTTACACAATTACCATAAACAAATTAGGATATATTTTAAAGAAGAAACCATTCATAATAGTACAATGAGTTAAATATCTAGAAATAAATATACATTTTTGTGGTTAAAATGACACCACTTTATTGAAAGACATTAAAATATTAAATAAATGCAAACAACTTGAATGCAAAAAGCAAAACTATATTTTTAAAGTAGTTAATGAGGAGATAGAAGAGGGCTAGGTAGTTAGGGAGCAACTGGACCACAGGAAGGAAAGTAGGACCTAGAAGTCCAAGAACAAGAAGATCTTGTGAACATGGACAGAATGCAGCTTGCTGACCGCACTCTGTTCTGAAAGAAACCGCAGAGAGAAATAGAGTAACCTAGGGCTGAACCCAATCTAGGTAGGAGTTTCTAAAGCAACCCAGCTAGGCAGTAAGGAAGTGCCTGCAGGAGATGTGAGCTTTAAAATATATGGATGTTGCTAAAGCAGAATTCTTTGAAATGACCAATCAGGAGCTAGCAAAGCATATATCTACCCCTAGACTACAAAGAAACACATTCTCTTCTTTCTCTGGTGCACTGGCTTCCTGGCTCCCCTGCACCCACATGGCTTATGGCCATATAGGACTCCACACATGCACTAATGGACTTTAATTAGCTTGGGTGCTGAACTACATCCAGCTGCAACATGGAACGGAAGCTCAGGACACTGGACTGCTTTAAGCTCTCCTGGAACCCCAACTGCCCCTCTTTCAGGACTGGCTCAAGGGGCAGGGGACTTTGGAACCTGAGACAAAGAAGCTTCACAGGCAACCCACGTTGGGCTCCCTCCCTGCCTGCTGCAGGGAGTCCATCTATCAATAAACTTTGCTTCCGCTTACTGTCTTTGTCTGTGAACGCATTCTTTGATTTTGCAAGTCAACAAACTAGGACCCAAGTACAGCACTTTGGTTTCATTAATATTCTTCAAACTGATCTATAGATTTAAAGCAATTTCAATAAAGCTCAGTACAGATTTTCACATATTTAAAAGAATAAACCACTAAGAATCAATAAGCTACTTTTACAAAAGAGTAAGGAGGACAAACTTTCATTTTGGGATATTTGAGCATAGCATGAAATCATAAAATTAGAAATAGACTTGTACTTATGCAGAGAAAGACAAATTAATTTAAAAAGAGTAGGTTACCCTGAAATGTACCCCAAAAATTTTAGAATTTGTCTATTAGGGTATGGAAAATTAAGAAAATTAGAGATTATTCAATAACTACACCTAAAAATTAGGTTAAATTAAAAAATAAAATAAAATTGGTTCCTTTATGGAGTTGAAGAAAACTAATTCAAAATTTATATTGATTTAAATATCATAAACAAGAAGAAAACTTTTTAAAAGAAATATCACTAATTATGTAGTATCAACTATAAAAATATATTTTTAACCACATTTACATTAATAATTTATGTTCATCAAAATTCAAGAAATGAAAAGACAAGTTACAAAGTGATAGAAGATTACAACACTTGATAAAAAAGGGGGTATTAGAAGTTTTTCAAAACAAAAAAAGAAAAAACAAAAAAATGAACAAAATAAGTAAAGTTTTTAATAGAAAAGGAAACACATATGACCAATAAGTATATTAAGACATATTTAAGCTCATTAGTGATCAGGGAAATAAAAACCCAGATCATAATGAAATTCCATTTTTTACCCAGTGCTAAATGTTAAGAAGTCTTAAAGTTTGAAACATTGTAGAGTATGTAATCAATCTACTTCCTGTGTGTGTGAAAATTGATACAACCACTTTAGAAAAAAGTTTGCCAATTTGTGTATACAGATATACAATCCAGATTTGCCCCTTCTAGATATGTACTCAAGATAAATTCTTTCAATTATATACCACGCAATATGGTAAAGACTGTTCTGAGTAGCCCAGTGGTAAAAGCAGAATATTATTTGAGGTGGAATCCAGTATTCATCAGCAGAAGAATGAGTACATAAATTTTATATATTCACAAAACAAAATATAACCATATATGACTATTTATCTATATAATATAATATTAATCAACAGTCAAAATGCACAAATTTAAGCTCTAGAAAGAACAATGCTCATGAATTTACCAATATAATATTAAGTAAATGAAAAATATAATAAAAGTTTACATAAAGAATATTTCATTTTTTAAAAACTGAAAATTAAGCAGCAAATATTTCATAAACAAAAATATGTATGAAGTATATGGCTGTATAAGTGTATGCCTATGTATAACATATATGTATACATTTATATATAGCTTATATGTACACTAAATATTATATATACTATGATAAAACAAGACTCAAGTTGGAATGGCAGGAGACTAGAAGAATTTGTAACTTATTGACAATATTCTAATTTTTCTGTTTGTTGGTAAGTTCACATTGAAAGTTCATGGTTATTTACTATTTTATGAACTGTTGCAAATTACACATAATAACAAATGAGATCTATAGATTAAACAAAAATTAGTATATAAAATTATTAAATACTAGAGGCCTGGTGCATGAAATTTGTGCACAGGGGCGGTGTCCCTCAGCCCAGCCTGCATCCTCTCCAAACTGGGACCCCTTGAGGGATGTGCGACCGCCTGTTTAGGCCCGATCCCACTGGGATCGGGCCTAAACAGGCGGTCGGACATCCCTCTCACAATCCAGGACTGCTGCCTCCCAACCACTTGCCTGCCTCTGCCTGATTGCCCCTAACCTCTTCTTCCTGCCAGCCTGATCACCCACTAACCACTCCACTGCCAGCCTAATCAATGCCTAACTGCTCACTGGCCGGCCAGATTGCCCCTAACTGCCCTCCCCTGCAGGCCTGGTCATCCCTAACTGACCTCCCCTGCTAGTCTGGTCACCCTAA
The DNA here is from genome assembly GCF_951640355.1 of Cnephaeus nilssonii. Classification (NCBI taxonomy): domain Eukaryota; kingdom Metazoa; phylum Chordata; class Mammalia; order Chiroptera; family Vespertilionidae; genus Cnephaeus; species Cnephaeus nilssonii. The sequence continues at coordinate 82,658,097 of NC_137074.1, forward strand.
ATGTCCTCCCCTATAGGCCTGGTTGCTTCCAACAGCCCTCCCCTGCTGGCCTGGTCAGCCCAACTGACCTCCCGTGCAGACCTGGTCCCCCCACAACTGCCCTCCCAACTGGCCTGGTCACCCCCAACTGCCCTCCCCTGCAGTCCTCGTCCCCCCCAACTGCCCTCCCCTACAAGCCTGGTTCTCCCAACTGCCCTCCTCTGCAAGCCTGGGTCCCCCCCAACTGCCCTCCCTTGCATGTCTGGTCCCTCCCAACTGCCCTCCCCTGCCAGCCATCTTGTGGTGGCCATCTTTTGTACACATGGGGGCAGCCATGTTTGACCACATGGGGGTGGCCATCTTGTGTCTTGGAGTGAAGGGCCATTTGCATATTACTCTTTTATTAGATAGGATGATCAATGTGATTCTGGAAAACTAAGATTCATAATATAATGTAGATATAAACTCATGATTGTTCAAATAATTCTGATGGTTAGAGAAAAATGACGAGTTCTTTTTTATAACCACATTTTCTACATTTAAGAAATTATATACATATGCAGATATTTTAAAATAATTAAATGGTTTAGTTGATCTTATTTCAATTTTTTCTAAGAAGTGTGTTCCATTATAATGAAGTTAAGTAGACCTCCTAATGAAATATTAGTCACAAATGTCACAATAGAAATAGTCTGAAAATGGCATATATCAACTAGATTGTTTGATTTAATTATATTTGAACATTGCTTGTAATCACAATGCATTACCTTTCTTTTGCCATTAATATCAGTGATGTAATAAATTAACATATTTTAATTACTCAAGAACTGTATCCTATCTAATAAAGTAGGAATATGCTAATTGACCCTCACACTATGGCAAAGTGGCAGCAACCACAGCCAATAAGGAGGGAATATGCTAATGACTGCCCGCCCTCCAAGATGGCAGCACCCTCAGCCCTGCTGGGGCAGCAGGTGTGCAGCAAGGCCGGGCCCACCACCAGGCAGGCCTGGCAACTCCATGTGCCTGCCTCCAGAGTCCCCCAATTTCCTCAGCCCCCCAGCCACCTAGGGCTGACCCGAGGCACAGGCAAGCTTCAGATGGTGGCTGGCCAGCCCACCCTGGGCCAGCCCCAGGCATAGGCAAGCCTCGGACGGTGGTTGCCCAGCTGCCCATGGCCAGCCTGAAGTGCATGCATGCCTCAGATGGCGGCTGCCCAGCCATCCAGAGCTGCCAGAGGCTCAGGTAACCAGGGCCGGCAGAGGCTTGTGCTGCTGGCAGTGGCAGCAGCAGAGGTGTGATGGGACGTCGCCTTCCCCTGATCACCAGGTCACCTCCCACCCCTGAGGCTCCCGGGCTGTGAGAAGGGGCAGGCTGGGCTGAGGGACTCCCTTTCCAGTGCATGAATTTTCATGCACCGGGCCTCTAATTATTATATAATCCAAGTGAGTTGTTTCTTCATGATAGTGAAAAAAATAAGACCAAGATTTCATTATAGAAAAATATTTTGAGGAAAGCTAAAAGTAAAATATGCATTCAAAAATATAAAATCTAAAATGTATTATTAATTTAGCTTATTTTGTTAGTGTTTTAGGTTGAATTGTTTCCTCTCAAAATATATATGTTGAAGATGCAACCTCCAGTACTTCTGAATGGATACTTATTTGAAGGTTCTTTGCAGATATAATTGGTTAAATTGAGGTCATGCTGGCAGAGAGTGGGACCCTAAGCCTATGACTCCAGTACAAAAGCAGCTGATTACAGGTTAAAAAGCCATAGATGCAGAGTCTATTTTAGAAGTAGTCTTTAGGGTCCCCAAAACAATAGGGGAGACCAAATGAGAATAAAAAAGGCGAATGACACCTCAGGTACTTAAAACACTCCTCTTATCCAATAACCCAACTCCTAGCAAGACAAACAAAACTTCACAAAATAGGTATATTTACCATAGTCCCTATTACCAATAGAGTTTATTTGACTTTCAAGAAAAATTACAAGGCATTTTAAGGGGTAAGAAAAAACAACATAAAGAAACAAGTCAAGTATCAAAAATGGACTCAATTATAATAATACAGATTTTAAAATTATCAGACAATGACTATGAAAAATATGCTAAAATGGAAAAAGTGGAAAACATAAAAGAAAAAACAGGTAAAGTTAGAAGAAATATATATCCTGGAAGAAATGAAAAATATTAAAAATTTAAAAGTGAAGTCACAGCAATAAATAATGTTCTTTTTAAGCTCATCAGTAGCCTAGACATAGATGAGGAAAAATTCAGTGAGTTGAAGATAAGTCAATATAAATTTTCAATATATAACATATATGCAATGAAATAGAAATTTCTGAATCTGAAATGAAAAAAAAAAAAAAAAAACAAGAAAAAAACACACACCACAACCAACAAAAACAGAATGAAGAAAAGACCAGTATATTCATGAACTGTGGGAAAGAAAAAAAAAAATTAAAGAGTATTATAGATATACTTAAATTGCCAGAAGAAACTGAAGAAATATTTGAAGTATTAATGGCCAAAACTTTCAAAAATAATGTGAGGCAACAAACTACAGATCCAGGAAACCCAGAGACTATCAACCAGTACAAATAATAATAATAATAATAATAATAATAATAATAATAATAACAATAAATCTATCCTTAGGCCTATTATATTTAAACTGCAGAATATCTAAAACAAACAGAAGATCTTAAATAAAGCCTGAGCAGAAAAACAACTTAACTACAGAGGAACAAAGATGCAAATTATAGCAGACATATTGTGAAAAACAAGGGAAGAAAAAAGAGAGTGGAATGAAATATATAAAATGTTGAAAGATAAAAGACACCACCATCTAATTCTTTATCCAGCAGAATTATCTTTTATAAGTAAAAGATAAATAAAGATTTCATCAATGGACTTAACTTGTAAGAGATGTTAAAATAAGTTTTTCAAGAAGAAGAAAATGATATAGATCAGAAACCCATATCTATGTAAAATCAAGAAGATTATGAGAAAAAGAATAAATCAAAGTATAATAAAATATTTTATTTTTCTTACTCTTAATTAATATAATAGATAACTATTCAAAATAATAATAGCAGCAATGTAGTTTGTGATTATTTAAGTGAAATAAATACAATGTTATGAAGGATGGAACAATTTTTATAAGATAAAAGCATTATCCAGGAAGTAGTATAGTACTATTTAAAAGAAGATTTAGATTATGTATATTAAATAGTCTAAAGCTACCACTGAAAAAATAATATTTTATAAAGAAGTATAATTGATGTGCTAAAATATGAGAGAGAATGGAATTATAGAAAATATTAAACTAAAGCCAGAGAAAGCAGAAAGGAAAGGATAGCACTTTTTGGAAAATGAACTCATGCAACAAATAAAAATAATTACAGAGTAGGCAGGTAATTAATCCAACTATATTAATAATTACTTTAATGTGAATGTTTTAGTACAATACTTAAAAAACTGACTCTCAGAATGGAAGAAAGAACTGTGCTGTCTAGCACAAATCCACATTATATATAAAGACATCCATAAATTGAAAATAAAGGAATGGAAAAGGTATTTCATGGAAACACTAAAGAAATCCAGAGTACTTTATTAATTTCACTGAAAGCAGATTCAGAACAAAGGAACTTCTGAGGGATAAAGAAGAGCATTACATATGATAAAGAGGCCAATTCTCTAATAAACCATAACAATCATCTTACCTAATAATAGACAAACATGTAAATTGACTGTACCTTCGCTACGCCCATAGCCAATCAGAGTGAGTATGCAAATTAACCCAGAGTCTGTGTCCCAGGAACATCCTGGCACCCAGGTCACTGTGAGCTAAGGCTGCATGGGCCCAGAGCAGCCTGGGAAGGGCCTGAGCCAGGGGGCTCCTGGGCAGGGCCAAGCCTGCAATCAGAACAAGGGTACAGGGGTGGAGTCTTCGATTGCAGGGAGCTGGGGGTCCCCTGTCCAAGGCCGAACGCCTCCACCAGAGGCTTTCGGCCTGGGCAGGCCTGGGCAGGGGTGGAGCCGGTGATCGGAGGAAGCTGGAGGGCCCCTGCCCAGGCCTAAAGCTTCAGCAAGAGGCTTTAGGCCTGGGCAGGGCTCAGCCCTCGATTAGTGTGAACTACAAAGGAAACACCTTTTCTGACTGCACATTGGCTAAGCTTCCTGCATGCCACTGGTAATATTCTTAGTAACTTGGGTAATAAGAATCCAAAAAGGTGATCTAGGGTTTTTCCACCACACTTCTGGAGAAAAAAATGAAGGTCCGCTGCTGGAGGGCTAAGAAATGTCATATCCTGCCCTAGCCGGTTTGACTCAGTGGATAATGCCTTGTCCTGCAGACAGCAGGGTCTGAGTTCGATTCTGATCAAGGGCATGTACCTAGGTTGCAGGCTCCTCCCTGGCCAGGACCCAGGTTAGGGCTTATGCAGGAGCCAACCAATCAACGTGTTCCTCTCACTTTGATGTTTCTCTCTGTCTTTCCCTTCCTCTTCCACATTCTCTAAAAGTCAATGGAAACATACCCTCAGGTGAGGATAAAAAAAAAGAAAGAAAGAAATGCATATCCTATGAAAGACACATCTTGAAAATGCCTAAAGAAAGTTGTCATTTTTTCTTGGTGAAGGGACTGGAGTCCATGTTGATGAAAACACCTTGGTGGCTGTGGTGACTGGCAGTGGCTGCAGCAGCAGGGTGATGGGGCTGGTGCCTTCCCCTGATCAGCCCTGTTGCCTCCCACAAAGGGAGGCCAGACTGTGGGGAGCGGGCTTAAGCCATCAGGAGGACATCCCCTGAGGGCTCCCAGTATGTGATAGGGGGCAGGTTGGGCTGAGAAACCCCCCAACCCCCATTGCACGAATTTTGTGCACTGGGCCCCTAGTTAGAATATAGTCACCAAATATCTGTGTGCCAAAAACTGTGAAACAAAAACTGATATATTTTCCAGGAGAAATAAATAAACCACTATTAAAGTTGGAGACTTCAAAACACCTTATATATAAATTATCGATCTAGCAGGCAGAAAATCAGTGAGAATACAGTGATCTGAACAGCATCATAAATCACCTGGACTTAATTGACATTTATAGACTACTTTATCTAACAACAGCAGAATGCACTCCTCAAGCTCACTAGAACATTTACCAAGGTAGACCATTCTGGCCCATAAAACACACCTAAAACAAGGTAAAAGAACAGAAATGTTACAAAGTATGTTTTTAGACCACAATGGAATTAAACTAAAAATCAATAGCAAAAAGATAACTGGAAAAATCACAAAATATCTGAAGTTACACAACATACTTTAAAATATGTCATAGATCAAATAAGTCTCAAGGGAAAATAATAGGTATAGGTCATATGGAAACATATTATTTCTGTAATTATTCAGTAGGTCTAAAACTGTTTTTAAAAATAAGGTCCCCGATAACAGATATCCTATATAATAAGAGCTAATATGCTAATTAGACTGGACAGTGGAACAACCTTCCAGAACAACCTTCCGGAACGACCAGTGGGCGGGGGGCGGGGCCGTGGGGCAGTGAGGCAGCCAGGGCTGCAAGAGCTGAGGCAGCTGGGACTGCAAAGGCCTACTCTTGCATGAATTTCATGCATCGGGTCTCTAGTAGTTAATAAATCAACAAAAGATTTAAAACAATAATAAAATATGTTCTATTAATAAAAATAATGATAGATAAGGAAAATGAAAAAAAGAATAGATGGGAAAAATAGAAAACAACTGGCAACACATTAGCTTAAAACAGAACCATAGTGATAACATAGTAAATATAAGTAATCTAAAGACTATAGTAAAAAGGAAGGAATTACCAGAATAGATTATAAAAAAATTTCAATTATATGCTGCCTACAGTATAAAGATTTTCAATGTATGTCACAAATGCATCTAAATAAAAATAATGGGATACATACACACCATTTACTGAATCAAAAGAAAACAGTAATGTTATATGAATATCAAAGAAGATTTTAGAGGAAATAGTATTACCAGGAACAAAGGTCATTTAATAATGATAAAAAGATAAGTGCATCAAAAGAACATAAAAGTTCCCTAAATGTTTGTGCACTTAATAACAGAGTTTCAAAATCAAGAGCTACATTTTATAGAAATGTAAGTAGAAATAGATAAGATAAAATTATGATTAGATAATCTTATACCCCTTACTCAATATTTAATAAAAAGATAAAAAATCATTAAGAATGCAGAAGTCTTGAATAATAACTAATTTATCCTAATTGATAATTACATAACATTTAACCAAAATCAATAGAACACATATTATTTTTTAGTTTACTTATAACATTTACTAAGGTAGACAATATCTAGGTCATAATATATGTTTCAATAAATTTAAAAGGTTTTGAATCAGATATTTTCTGATTATAACTAAATCAAAGTAAAAGTAAATAAAATAATTATTTAAAAATTCTCATCTACTTGGAAACATTTAACACAAACAATAAACTATAAAATCTATATAAAAAGTAATTTAAAACTAGTTAAAACTAAATGAAGATGAAAAGATGGCGTCACATTCATCTGATACATCTGAAGTGCTGCTTACAGTAAAATGTATAGCAAGATATGTCTCTATTAGAAAAGAGGAAAAGGTCTCATATCAATTACTTAAGCTTCCACCTAAATAATTTTTTAAAATAAATTTAAATCAATGTAAGCAGGAGAAAAATAGTAGTGAAAAATCAGAAATCAGTACATTAAAAAGAAAATAATCAATTAAATCAAAAGCTGAGACTTTGAAAAGTAGCAATAAATGGACATAAGTCCAGTATACTAATTTTTTTAAAAAGAAGGCATAAATATTTATACCAAGAATGGGAGAAGACATTAAAATAATTGTAAGAGATTATTAGCAAAACCTCTATGCCAATTAATTTCACAACTCAGAGTGTATGGAAAAATTCCTTGAACAACATAAACTAACAAAGATCATCATGGAAACACAATAACTTCCTATTTATTAATAATATTGGACTTCTAGTGAAAAGACTTCCCACACAAATATCTTCACCTATATTGCTTCACTTGTTAATTTTATGAAAGATTTATGGAAGAAATACACAAACTTTTCCAGGACATTAAAGAGGAGAAAACATACCACCACTTGCAATGCTAGGTTCAGGATCTGAAGAAGGGGCTGATGCACAAAAGAAAACACTAGACAAGACATATGAATTATTAAGGGGTGGGGACCAGGTGGTGTCTCTTTTGTGAAGAGCACACTGACCTCTGGCCAGTCAGCTCTTTATTTACTTGAATACATGTTTGCCCTTTAGCAATGCATACAGGCATATCAAAGGTAAGGTTTGGTAACAGTAAAAGGATTATCAGGTGAGGGAATTTACCTTGAGCCACCACTATCTTAACAGATGAGGTGCTTAGTGTCAGCCCTGCTAATGCCCAAGGTCCATTGGCCTTCTGCGTTCTTTGGTGCACTCTAGTGACAGTATTGGCAAGTGGTGGCTTCTCACAAAAACACTTCCTATAAGGGCAGTAATGCCAGAAAAGATATTTAGAGAAAAAGGACCCAAAAACTAGATACCAATAATACTCATTATCAGAAAGGCAAATAATTTCAACAAAAATCATTAAATTAAGTTCCAGAACATATACAAGTACAGTATATCATGATCAATTTATTTTCAGACCAGAAGTGTAAGTTTGGTTTAACATTGGAACTATTAATCCAAAAAATTTAACATATAAAGGGTAAAAATATTGTCTCAATATTGATATTCAACAGTTATGCTTGACAAAAATTCTCAGTGAATAATGAATATATAAATATGAAGTATACTCACCCTTACAAAAATCATCCACATCACAGTAAATGTTGACTCAATGAATGAATGTATTCCTCCTATAATATAGACATACTATAATATCCAAAATGTGATATGCATAGAAATAATTTTTTTTATTGTCTAAAGTTTTACATATGTCTCCTTTTCCTTCAATTGACCCCCACCCCCAGCCATTCCCACTCCCGGCAAGCCCTCACTGCCCTAGTGTCTGTGTCCATTGGTTATGCTAATATGCACGCATACAAGTCCTTTGGTTGCTCTCAAACCACCCCCTCTATCAACAAGAATAGATCCCCGAGGGGTCCTGGATTGCAAGAAGGTGCAGGCCAGGCTGAAGGACCCCACTGGTGCACAATCAGGGCTGGGGAGGGATGCAGGAGGTCGGCCAGCTGGGGAGGAACCACGGGAGGGCTCCAGGGCATGTCCGGTGCATCTTGTTCAATCCCGATCGGCCAGACACCATCAGCAAACTATCCTACCAGTCAGAGCGTCTGCCCCCTGGTGGTCAGTGCAAGTCATAGCGAGTGGTTGAGAGGACTTAGCATATCATTAGCATATTTTCTTTGATTGGTTAAACGGATGATCAGATGATCGGACACTTATCATGTTAAGCTTTTATTATATAGGATGTCTGGTATTGTGATCCCTCCAACTTTGTTATTTTTTCTCAGTAGCACACTGCATGGAATAACATATTTTCCAATGGGGTTTATGTATTCCCAAATTGTCACAGGCCTGTAATGGCCCTGCTTACTCTAGTCAATCCATGGTTCTCCAGGCTTGACTGACAGTCACTTCCCTTGTGTCACCCCAACTCACTGTGCACACACCCATTTCCCCTTTATCCAGTCCCTGTTCCCATTGCTGGTGGTGATCGAATTGCTTCAAACTCTTTGGATGACAAATTGGAAGTTTCTTTAAAAAGCTGGACATTGGCTTACTATACAATGGAGTAATCACACAACTTGGTATTAACCCAGTTGACTTGAAAACTTATACCCATAGAAATACTCACAAGCAAATATATGTATATAGTATATTTAATCATAATTGTCAAAAACTGAGAAGCCATCCAAATGTTGGTTGAATGGGTAGACAAACTACATATACCCAGACAATGAGATGCTTCTCAGTTACTAAAAAGAAATGTTCTATCAAGACACACAAAAACACTAATGAATCTTACATGCATAATGTTATGAAAAAGATGCCAGTCTGAAAAGGACACATCCTGTATAATTTCATTTATATGACATTTATAACTTCCAACACTCCTTCAGTATTGGAAAGACTAAGCCAGTAAGCTACACATATTGACTTCCTTTTAGACATACAACATAGAGAGGGAGAAACCAAACAAACACTATCTCAGGGATTTGATCAGAGTTAGCACGAAAATTGTGTCATGTTGATTATATGTTCCTGGTTTTACCCCAGTATAATTATGAGAAAAATATCAAACAAATCTCAATTAAGGTCCATTTTACAAAATATTTTACCTTGACTCACCAAAATTGTTAAGGTCATCAAAACAAGAAATGTATGAAAACTGCCACAACCCAAAGAAACCTTAAAGCCATAATGACCAAGTTAATTATTTGCCCATTATACAACTTTTAATTTTAATATGTCCTTTAAGCACATACAGCAGAAATCTTTTCATAAATTTCAAAAATCTGTGATTTCCCATGGCATCAATTTACTACTTACATTTTACTGTATATCTTACTCTTTTACTTTTTTCTTCTTAATATTTCTCTTCATTATTTGAAAATACCAAAGTGACTTTACTTCAGTCTTTTAAAATTAACATAGGGTGAATTTCTGGTGAGAGAATGTGACAGATCAAATTGATTATTTAATCTATTTTCACACATATTAATACCATAGTGGAAAATTAATTTTCCTGCTACTTGGCATATTTTTCTTAATTTCTGCTAATTATGGCTTTCATTAAAATTTTCTATTGTGTATAATTTTAGAAAAATATTATGCACAATATATAATTTTGTATTACTTCAAAAAACATAAAATATCAATATAAACATTTTAAAACATTATTATGGAATTTTATCAACTAACAGAACCATTCTAAGTGTGATTCAAGTGTTCTATTTCACTTCTGTTTTTGCTCAAGCAAAATAAATGAATAGCTCAATTAATAAAGAAAAATGTTTTTCAGAATAATTAATGATATAGACATGTGCCTTAAAAGACACAGAGACACACACATATACACACACACTGCTTAAACTTACCTTTTGTTTGTTTCCAACTTACCTTTTAAAACTATGTTCCATATAACCTGGCAAATATGATAAATCTAAGTAAATGCTTTTATTATACAGTATGTGTCTTTATTTTGTCATCTAAATTCAGTCTTTCAAGACTTCATTTATAAAAGGCAATTCATCAACTGTACCTTTTTATACTTCTCAAATCTAATCTCTATCTTTCCTACCATACTTCATCTCCCAATTGAGAAATGAGAAATTCTTGAAAGGAAGTATCACAGTTGGTAGTGTATTGAGCTGGACTTGAGACATTTGTTTTCTTGCCCTTATGCCATAAAAGCTAAGAGAACCATATTTATGCCACGCTACTAAAGTTTTTGAGTCGGTATAGCAAAGGACATGGTTGGGATTGATTCATCATATCCCAAAGTGTAAAATAAAAACATCATGTCAAGATAAAAAAAAAAAAAACTTTGAACAATAAAGCTATTATTTCAAAGTAACTAGAAGCTAGGCATGTTCTACATGGCTCTGTATGTAGTTTTGTAGCATAAATCCAAATAAATAAAAATGATAAAAAGATAGACACATGTACACAGATATGTGTATATATTTTAAAATATACTCTATTTTTCCAGTTTAGAAAACAAACTTTCCTGTAGGAACGTATTTATTATTTTGAATATCCCAACCCCTTTGTCTGTCATAAATGACTTTAGTCTTTTTGGAATGACGGTATGTTTGAGACCTATATACAATCCTATGAAATCCAGAATTAGACTACATGGATTTGAATTTAATCTCCTTCACTTATCACCAGTGTAACCAAGGGAAATTTTCTTTAATTATTCATTTTATCATCTTTAAAATGGAAATAATGAAAATAACTTTTTTAGCTAAGTTGATTTGATTCTAAGTAAATAAATATGAAGTACATGAAACAATGTCTGACTTAATAAACTTATAATACTAATAAATAACTAGTAATTCTTTATCTCTAGTCAATTCCCTCCTATTGCAACTTCATAGTCAAAAGAGTCACTTCTGTGTTTTTTTTTTGTTTGTTTTTATGTAGTTCCATTTGTTTATTTTCTCCTTAGTTTCCATTGCCTTAGAAGTTGTATTGGGAAAGATATTGCTATGACATATGTTTGATATTTTGCTGCTTATGGATTCTTCTAAGATTTTTATGGTCTCCCATCTTGCATTTAAGTCCTTTATCCATTTTGAGTTTATTTTTGTGTATGGTGTAAGTTGGTTGTCTAATTTAATTTTTTTTGCATGTATCTGTCCAAATTTCCCAACAGCATTTATTGAAGAGACTGTCTTGACTCCATTTTATGCTCTTGCATCCTTTGTCAAATATTAATTGAGCATAATGGCTTGAGTTGATTTCTGGGTTCTCTATCCTATTCCATTGGTCTATATGTCTGTTCTTGTGCCAGTATGGGGAAGTTTTGATAACAGTGGCTTTGTAATATAGCATGATAATGGGTATTGTGATCTCTCTATCTTTGTTCTTTCTCAGGATTGCTGCAGTTTTTGGGGTCTTTTTTAACATTTTATTCCAGATGAAATTTTGGAAAGTTTGTTCTAGGTCTGTGAAATATGCCATTTGTATTTTAATGGGGATTGCATTGAATGTATAGATTGCATTGGGTAGTATGGACATTTTAATTATGTTGATTCTACCAATCCATGAACATGGTATATTCTTCTATTTGTTTATGTCTTCCTCTATCTTTTTTTTTCAAGGTCATGTAATTTCCTGAGTACAGGTTCTTTACCTCCTTGGTTAAGTTTATTCCTAGGTATCTTAAGTTTTATTTTATTTATTTTTATTTTTATTTTATTTTATTTTATTTTATTTTGCAATGGTAAGTGGGATTGTTTTTTAGTTTCTTTTTCTGTGAGTTCATTATTGGTGTATAAAAAGGCCATAGATTTCTCGGTGTTAATTTTGTATCCTGCTACATTGCCGAATTTATTTATTAAGTCTAGCAGTTTTTGATGGAGACTTTAGATTTTCTATGTACAATATCATGTCATCTGTGAAAAATGAGTTTTACTTATTCTTTTCCAACTTGGATACCTTTTATTTCTTCTTCTTTTCTGATCGCTATGGCTAGCACTTCTAGTACTATGTTGAATAGGAGTGGTGAAAGTGGGCATCCATGTCTTATTCCTGTTCTTAGAGGCAATGGTTTTAGTTTTTGCCCATTGAGTATGATGTTGGCTGTAGGTTTGTCATATAAGGCTTTTATTCTGTTGAGGTATGATCCCTCTATTCCAAATTTACTGAGAGTTTTTACCAATAAAGGGTGTTGGATTTTGTCAAATACTTTTTCTACATCAATTGATTTGATTATATATTTTGTCTCTCAATTTGTTTATGTGATGTACAACTTTTATGGATTTGTGGCTATTATACCAGCCTTGCATCTCTGGAATAAATCCCACTTGGTCATGGTGTATGTAATGTAATGATGGATCTGATTTGCTAGAATTTTGTTGAGGATTTTAGCATCTATGTTCCTGAGGGATATCAGCCTGTAATTCACTTTCTTTGTAATGTCTTTATCTGGTTTTGGGATTAGGGTAATGCTGGCTTCATAGAAAGAGTTTGGAAGTGGGCCTTCCTCTGAATTTTTTTGAATAGTCTGAGGATGATTGGTTTAAGTTAATCTTCAAATGTTTGGTAAAGCTCCCCTGTGAAGCCATCCAGACTAGGACTTTTGTTTGCTGGAAGTTTTTTTTTGTTGTTGTTTGTTGTGTTTTGTTTTTGTTCTTTTTTTTTTACTGTTTCAATTTCATCGGTAGTTTTAGGCCTATATTTTTTTACAATCCTTTCTATGTCCATGGGGTTAGTTCTGCACAGCAAAAGAAACCCTCAACAAAACAACAAGACGGCACACTACATGGGAGAACATATTTACCAATGTTATATGTGATAAGGGTTTAAACTCCAAAATTTATAGGGAACTCATACAACTTAAGACAAAGAAGATTTAACAATCCAATCAAAAAATGGGCAAAGGACCTAAATAGACACTTTTCGAAAGAGGACATACAGAAGGCCAAGGGACATATGAAAACATGCTCAAAATCACTAATCATCAAAGAGATGCAAATCAAAACAACAATGAGGTGTTATCTCACACCTGTCAGAATGACTATCATCAACAAATCAACAAATGACAAGTGCTGGCGAGGATGAGGAGAAAAAGGTCCCCTCATGCACTGCTGGTGGGAATGCAGACAGGTGCAGCCACTTTGGAAAACAGTATGGAGTTTCCTGAATACGTTAGTAATGGAACTCCCATTTGATCCAGTGGTCCAACTTCTAGGAATATATCTTAAGAAATCAGAAATACCAATCAAAAGGACACATTCACCCATATGTTCATAGCAGCACAATTTAAAATAGTTAAGATTTGGAAACAGCCTAAGTGCCCATCAGCAGATGAGTGTATTAAAAACCTGTGGTACTACTATACAATGGAATACTACACTGCTGTAAAAAAGAAAGAACTCTTACCATTCACAACAATATGGTTTGACATGGAGAGCATTATGGTAAGTGAAATAAACCAGTTGGAGAAAGATAAATATCACATGATCTCACTCATTTGTGGAATATAATAACCAACATATACTGATGGACAAAAATAGATCCAGAGACACAGAAGCATTGAACAGACAATCAAACCTCAGAGGGAAGGTTGGGGAGGGTGGGGGGTGGTGGTAAGAAATCAACCAAAGTACTTTTATGCTGGCATATAAGCATAACCAATCAACATAGACAGTAGAGGAGTGAGGGCATGTGCTGGGGTTGGGAGTGTCTAGGGAGAGGTCAGTGGGGGAAAAGGAGATATATGAGATCAACCAAAGGACTTGTGTGCACGCATATGAGCCTAACCAGTGGTCACGGACAACAGGGGGGTGGGGGCATGCATGGGGAGGGGTTTGGGACGGGAATGGGGGGGGGATGAGGACAAATATGTGATACCTTAATCAATAAAGTAATTTAAAAAAAAAGGAGATATACGTAATACTTTAAGCAATAAAGAATTTATATTTTAAAAAAATAATTTCTGGTACAAATTTCCTGTATTTGTAATGATAGGTACTATCTTCAGTAGTACTGAATTCTAGAATACTCAACCTAAAGTTTTACTTTACCATAAAAATGCCTTATTGACTCCAGGTAATTAGTTCCCTAAAGATTAAACCTTCATTTGAAACAAAAGAAGTAGAACAATGTTGCATCCTTACAATAGAAAGTACTGATTATAATTACAGATAAATGGATATACTATCTCATTATGTGTAGCTAGAACAAGTTGTAGGCACATAACTGCCAAACACAATTTTTGTGACTGTTATTTAGAAATTGGAATACTATCATGATGCAGAGATCAGTTATTCAGATTTAGGAATACTGGTTCATTATTCAAAATTATTTTACATCAACCCTTGTTTTGTCTATATGTCAAAAGAATTATTAGTCTGAAATTCCCTCTATTTAGTAATGATTTTATAAAACGATTAGAGGTCCACTGCATGAATTCATGCACAGGTGGGGTCCTGCCAGCCCAGCACCAATAGCCAGATTGGGCCTGGGCCTGTCGTGAGTAGGAGACAGTGGGAGGTTGGCCAGCCTGCCTTCCCTGATTGGGGCTCGATTGGGGTGGGGGGACTGATTGGGGGCAGGGCTGGCTGTGGGGAGGGGCCATGGGAAGTGGGCCAGACAACCCCATCCCAAAATGGGGTGCAGGAAGCCAATCGGGGGCCAGCAGCCTGGGGGAGGGGCCATGGGTGGTTGGTCACCGGCCCTTTCCCTGATTGGAGTGGGGGGGGTCGATGAGGGGCAGAGCTGGCTGGGGGTAGGGGCCGGCCGTAGGCTGATTGGGGTGGTGCAGGCATAGTAGGGGTGGGGCCGGCCAGGGGGATGGGTGTAGGAGTTTGGCCAGCCAGCCTCACCCCCTAATGGGGTAGGGGGGGCAATCAGGGATGGGGCCAGCTGGGGGGAGGGGCTGCTGCCTGATTGGTGTGGTGGGGGCCCATCAGGGGTGGGGCCAGCCAGGGGAGGGTCCTCAGGAGGTTGGCCGGTCAGCCCCACCCGCTATTGTGGTGGGGGGCGATCGGCAGTGGGGTTGGCTGTGGGGAGGGACTGCAGGCCAATTGGGGTGGGGCAGGCCTGGGGGAAGGGGCCGTGGGAGGTTGGCCCACCACCCCACTCCCTATCGGGCCGTTTTGCTGGCCACAATGGCCGTCATAGTGACCGGTCGCTCTGGTCATTACAGCATATAAAAGGTCGCTTGCTTTTTATATATATAGATTTTTTTAGAAAGTAAAATAAATTGACAGTCACATTTGTTTTTGTTTCTATGACCTGAAAATCAAGTACTTGCAGATATTGATCATTTTCTAGTAGTTTCTTCTGCTGTTCTCTGGACCAGTGGCTTAGAGGTGTAGTTGTCTTCTGTTTGTTTTTTTCACCACACTGGTTCTGCACAGAGAAAGAATAAAGCTTCTACTCAATACAATTTTCTTACTTCAGATCTTAGTTATAGGAAAGGAATTGTGTATTTTTTTCTTCTCTGTCCTATATAGATTAGCACATTTTTCCATAAAAGAGCTGTGTGTGTGTGTGTGTGTGTGTGTGTGTGTGTGTGTGTGTGTGTTAAGTTTTGATATTCTACAATTTGTTTCAATACTAGAGGGATGACAGGGAACAATAATAAATCTCTGCCTTCATTGGTATGTCCACTCTATGGGGAAATTCAGAAACTAAACACTAAGTGAATAAACAAATTCAATGATTTCCCAAACACTGAATGTATAAAGAAAAAAATAACATGAAGATGTGATAGAGAGTGACGTGAGGTTTTGATGGTTAGGAAGAAGCTTTAGATAGTGATGTCAGTAAAGCCCTTTTTGTGACGATGACATTTGAACAAAAACTTATCTGATATAAAGGGACAAGCTATACAAAGTGTTGAGAGCAGCACACTCAAAATACTCTGGGGTGAGAACATGCTTAATGTGTTTGAGGAGCCGAAATAAGTCTAGTGTGACAGTTGGAGTGAGGAGAGATTAAGAGGTGAGGTTGGAAGAATAAGACAGATGATATAGAGCCTGCTTTAGTATGATACACAACTTGAATTTCATTGCTAGAAGGTCACAGTATATTAGAGTGTAATGTTTGCCAGAGGAACTGGGAGAGACTGAGAAATGTACGCACCTGTCTATAATTGGCATTGAAAGAAATAGCAAGTTAATATAGAAGCATTCATTCTCAATAACATTTTTTGTGCTATATAATATTAGGTAATGAGCTTGAAATACTGCTATAGATGCTTTCCGAGTTTGATGAATAAGTAAAAATTTCATTTTCATATCATATTTAAAAGTCAGGACTCTTTTAGCTGATTTTTCTCAAAAGTAACTTCATTTATTAACATAATTTTTCTAAGAGATAGAATAGCATTTCTTTTAAAAAATATTTTCAGATCAGCATGAAGAATGCTAGAACCAAGGAATTCTGGTATCTGGACGATATTTGGTATAATTTCAAATCTTATCTTTTCCATTTCTTTTTCATGCTAATTATATCACACCCCTTCTATGAGTTATACTTATTTGGGACATCCTAATTATTTCTTCAGTACAATTTATCTCATAAGACATAAAGTAATAGAATATTACAGCAACTAAAAATTTATTCAACTGTCATGTTTAAAACCTGCTTCAGTCATGCATAGTATAATAGATTTTTCTCATAGTACTCTCCTATGTACTATTGTCTCTGTGAATTTTGTTTTTGTTAATATCCATCAGTATTATTTAAACTATAAGAACCTATTCAAATACTAAATTTATCACACAGAATATTGAGTCATACTCACAGGAGCAGCAATGATTTTTCTTCCTTAGTAATCTATTTTATATAAAATATTCTGGAAACATTTTGTTCACTATAGAAGTGGTCTTCATTCAGAAATTTATAAATGTTATTTTGACAGCTATGTTATATACTGCAGGTTTTCAATGAAATATCATGTAATTGAACTATCTTGATTATCCTTCTAAGATATGAAAAGTTCAAATGCTTTACTTATTAATGGGAATAATTTAAGGTCTAAGTGGAAAAAAGCTAGATACTGTGAATTATTTTAAGGTTCTTAATCTATGATTTTGATAGGGTTTTTTAAATAATTATTATCTATTCAATGTACCTATCTCAGACTGAACTTACTATTGATGAAAAGCATGATTCAATGCCATGCTTTCATTAATGCTAGGAGAACTTTCACTCTTTGCAGCTGTCCAGGCCCCCGTAAGTCCACTTCTTCCAAGTTGCTCTTACCTTGGAGAGAAGAAGTTTGTAGGCTGATTATAATCAGAGTCTAGGTCATCTACTAGTCAATATTTCAAAAGTAGAAGGAATTACTGTTTATTTTCAGTGCCATAAATGAAATGATACTTTATTTTCATTGCAATATTTTTTCTTTTGTGTACATTTCCCTTGGGACCCTTCTAGGAATCTGATATAAATGGCAGGTTGAATTCAGGCATTCTTGGGCCTGTGACTCTAAGTTATTATAATAGCATGAAAAGTAACCTGGAACTCTATTGGATTTGTTGCACCTTCAGGGGTATAATTATTAAAAGAAAAGACAAGTTAGCTGTCTTCAAAAAGTTCAGACACATAAATATCTTCCAGCTGTATGTGGATTCAATGGTTGGAGTGTCCTCCCCTTTGTCCCTTGCACTGAAGGGTCATGGGTTTCTGGGTCAGAGCACATACCCAGGTTGAGGGTTCAGTCCAGGTTGGGGCACAAAGGGGAAGCAACCAGTTATCGATCAATCAGTGTTTCTCTCTCACATGGATGTTTCTGCCTCTCCCTCTCCCTTCCACTCTCTCTAAAATAAATTTAAAAACTTACAAACATAACCTCGAGTGGGGATTAACAAATAATAATATAAATATAAATATTGAGCTATTGCTCTGTAGATAGCAAAATACAGAGAAGCATATTTTATTCTGCTTAGGTATACAGAAGAGGAGGACTATTTCAACTGGATATGATATTTGAGTTTGACAATGAAGGGTGAATACATTTTTTTTAGATGTAGACAAGAAAGGACATCCTATATAGTAAAAGCCTAATATGCAAATCAACTGAATAGTGGAACAACTGGTTGGCAGGGGGCAGGGCCAGTGAGTGGGTGGCATCAGACCAGCCAAGGCAGGTTCCAGTGGGCAGAGGGAGGGGACAGTGATTGGGAGACGGCAGCAACCAGCGGTGGTGGAGGGGCGATTGGGGTGTGGGGCCAGCCACTCACTGGCTGCCTCCAACCCCGATCTGCCCACAGGTCACCTCCTGCAGAGGGAGGCCAGACTGTAGGGAGTGGGCCTAAGCCATCAGTTGGACATCCCTCGAGGGCTCCTGGTCTGTGAGAGGGTGCAGGCTGGTCTGAGGGACCCCCCTAAGTGCCTCTAGCAATAGAATAAAAGGAGCAAGTTTGAGCAAATGTCTTAATATACATTTTTATTAAAATGATCAGAGGAAGATATGCTAAAGATTGGGAAAATACATAAAGACATAATAAAAAATGCTTTCAATAGATAATAATCAAGTTTTGGAATAACAATAATGTCCTAGAATTGAGAGAAAAGAGTGAGACAAGAAAAAAGACGTAGTTCTGTGTTATAGAGATCCTGTTGAATTCTAAATGAAAAACAAAAGGAGAGAAGCATGTTTAGAAAGTGTTTCTTAAGAAACCTTTAGAGATTGGTTTGAGGAATCAATACAAAGGTAAGTGAAGAAGCATAGGGAGCAATTGGAAATGAAAGTATGTTGCTTAATTCCAAATATAACTTCAGAATTTATCATGATATAGACAATATATGGGCAAAATATATTCTGAAAATGCATTTTAACAATGTGTCAGGTAAGTTTTGGTTTAAAATATTGTTTTTATTGTTGAATTGAAAGTGGACATGTGGGAACAATATAGATAAAGCACTCAGAAACCTTCTGGGCACTCGTTTCTGATTTTCAAATGAACAGAGTAAGCCAGGAACAGTGGTCAGGAACAGGAAGCCAACTTCAATGAAAGTCATCACATGGTCAGAAGGAATGGGGCCAGCGGGCCAGCCCTGGGATGGCAATCACAGGGTGTTTCTGAGTCTGTGAGGAGGGGGACATCAGTCTCCCCACGTAAAAGATTTCCCCAGGTAAATACGTCTGAGGGCTCTAACTGTGATGGGAGTCCAGACCAATGTGAAAGAGGAGCACTCAGCTGAGCACAAGACCAGGTCATTTGCTGCTGCAGAGACATTTCTTTGGCCATAATATCTGTGCATGGGAGAAGTTCAGTAATCCGTTTCCTCTCTCCTGTGCCCATTTTACATCTGTGTCAGCAGGGCAGTTCCTTTTAACCAATAAATAACCATATTTGTGTTGTTTCTAAGTCTCAGAAGAGAGTGTCGTAATACAGTGACACAGCAGCAAGCTGGGCATTAGTAAACACGCAATGCAAAACAGGCAGGGGTTATAAAGAGAAACTAAATTCTCCAGTAGTCGGTGCAGGTGGTAGTTTGATCATTGCTCTGCTCAATATTACTGTGGGTGTGAGAGTGTTTATTCCCTAAACTTTAAACTTTGGTTTCCTTCCATATAATAAAATGTTAATAGGTACCAGGATAGAGGATTTTTTTGTCATGAAATTAATAATCTATCCATAAAATAAAAATAGAATATTGTTATTATAATTAAGAGTATTCATAGTAAAAAAGGTAACCGAAAATCATAAATGAGAGACTTCTTGAAAACATGATATTGCATTTGATAACTATCCAATAACTTCTTAATTTGAACCAAGAGCTTGGGGATATATTGATGGCATTTAAAAATAATTTCTATGTATTAAAATTCTGACGGTATTTTTAGACCATCTCATTGGTTGGTTTCTCTCCAGCACCAAATGATATATTATTTTTACTGGCCATCAAAGTAACATAAAGCTTTCTGAGATAGGTAGTCATGTGGATTGCTAGCTTGGAGACAGAAGATGATAATGTCACAGAATATACACAGAAGAAATAGTTATACTTTTTATAAGAATTAATATGATAAAAATGTCTTATCTGAATTAGATTATGAATGAAAGGTTAAATTAAATTTATTCAACATTGTTATCAATAGATTTTACTCTCTGGACGCTAAAGTAAAAATGATTTTTTTCCAGTCCCCTGGTAGACCAAACACGATAGGAATTAATTTCGATAAAAATACTGAGTATCATTTCTAGAGGGAAAAAGTTAAGCATAACTATTGAGCAAGCTATTGCTACATTATATCAGGCCATCAGTGGCAAAATACACTGGGTTTTGTGTTAAAATGAATTTCTCTGACTCAGCTGGTATGGCTCAGTGGTTGAGCATTGATCTATGAATCAGGAAGTCAGGGTTCAATTCCTGGTCAGGGCACATGCCTGCGTTATGGGCTCCATCCTTGGTTGGGGGCATGCAGGAAGCAGCTGATCAATTATTCTCTCTCATCATTGAAGTTTCTATCTCTTTCTCCCTCTCCCTTCCTATCTGAAATCAATAAAAAATGTATAAAAAAATGCATGGCCCTGTTCTCCAATCTCTCTTATTCAATTAGAATAGCTATGAATAAAAAATAGAACACGCATTTTTAAGCAAACTGGTAATGTGATTCGTATGCACACAAAGATTTAAGAACCACTAATATAAAGATAGGTGGTTGTTATTGTTATTTTATTTTCCTGCTATCCTTTTATAACACAGTATGAATTGAAATAAATCTTGGAAAACCATACTCTGTAAAATGCATCTATACTAAGCATACAAGATGCCCAATTATGAGGCAAAGATCACCATTAAAATAGGCAAGAGAGGTGGCTTCTAAAACAGTCTAAGTGGAGGGCTGGTTGAGCTCACTTTGTATGAACTATGAGAAAGAGCAAGGATGTCGAAAACTAATCTGATTATAGTTTAGAGTTTGGACTGGAGTGCTGACCACAGTAAAAGAGAAGAGGAAGAAATATAGAAGGACTGGTCAGAGTGTGCTGTAAAACTTCTCAGGGAAAATAAAATAATTCATCAGCAAAGTTTAAGGTTATGGGTAGGAAATGTATAGAAAATCTGCAAATAAAAAACATTAACATTAACATGAAGAAAGTAAGAAAAAAAGAGTTGCTGAGAAAACTTCTAGAGTATATGAGAATGAAAGGGCAACAAAACTGTTGAGTCATCAAATTGTCATTAATCTGAGGAGCAAGTAGAAATATGAAAAATAATTGACTCTAGCATAGAGTATGAAATGTTGTAAAAGTTATATCACTACAAGAAATACCATAGTACACAGGCAATTGAAAATGTGGTCTAAATTTGGGAAATATAGTTAACTATATGATGATATTTTGCATCAGTAACTAACAAATATGCATTACACAGAATAGTCTCCTTTTTATACCGGTGAAAACTATTCTGAGGGTTTGCTACCCAGAAGGATGAGTTATAGGGATATGAGGGTTTGTAATAAATTGCTTTAATAGGGAAATGCCCTGGCATTTAGGGGGCAAGCAAGTAATTCTCTACAAGTGAGAACGCTATATTTTAGAGAGCAGTGAGGGGGGGAATGACAGACTTCTCATAACTAAATTCTGGAAACCAAATGCGTTTCTACCTAGCTCCTGTTTGGATCCATCCATAAGTACTTGGAAAAAAGTGTCTTTTACACTAAAATCCAGATTATGAAACAGTATCTGAATTAACAACTGCATGCAACAAAGTGCAGCTTTAGTCCTTGCGAAGAAACAGAGCTTCTATCACATAGACTCTGAGCCCAGCCAGTGTGGCTCAGTGGTTGAGCATTGATCTATGAACCAGGTTCAATTCCTGATCAGGGCACATGCCCTAGTTGTGGCTCAGTCCCCAAGAGGGGAGATGCAGGAGACAACCAATAAATGAGGTTTCTCTCTCTCTATCCCTCTCCCTTCCTTTCTGAAATCAATAAAAATATTTTAAAGAAACATAGACTCTGATTATCGATTTGCACGCTTTCAGTCATTATACAGTTTGTGTTGCATGTACCTTATATAATGTGATATAATGTAATGTAATGTTATAATATGATATAATTATATATATATATATATATATATATATATATGCATAATATGCAAATCGACTACACAGTGGAACAACTGGTCGCTATGACGTGCACTGACTAGTATAATTTATGATATAAAAGAATCCTATATAATAAAACCCTAATATGCAAATCAACCAAAAGGCAAATGACTGGTCACTCTGATGCACACTGACCACCAGGGGGCAGATGCTCAATGCAGGAGCTGCCGGACTGTGAGAGGGCACAGGCCAGGCTGAGGAACCTCCCCCCACCCCACCCAGTGCACGAATGTTGTGCACTGGGCCTCTAGTATAATATGATATGATATAATATAATATAATATAATATAATATAATATAATCCTAATATATATAAAGAGCTGGGTGGCATCATGACTGAACGGGCAACTGGTCACCATGAAGTACATGGAGCACCTCTCGGTTCCCCCTTCCCCCAGCCCCCAAGCCGCTCACCATGAGGGGAAGCTGGCAGTGGGGTGGGACTGGGGACTGTTGAGTGGCAGTGGCAGGCTGCTTCATGGGGTGGCCGTGAGCTTAGCAGAGCAGTCACCCAGGCAGCAGCGAGTTTCACAATGCAGTCACGGGGCGGGGGAGTTTCACAGAGCAGTTGCGGGGTCGGGGAGCCTCATGGAGTAGTCGAGGGGCCGTGAGTGTCCCAGGGCAGGGAGCTTCACATAGCATTCCAGGGCGGCAGCGCAGGGCGATTTCATGCACACTGGGCCTCTAGTATAATGTAATATATTATAACATAATTAACATAATCAATATAATTAACATAATCAACATAATTAACATAATTAATATAATTAATATAATGTAATGTAATGTAATATAATATAATATAATATAACATAACATAATTTAAATCATGTACCTAAAAGCAGTGACCAGACTAATTTACAAAAATTGACAACACATATATGAAATTAGAAGTTGACTTTATCCCTGGCTGATTTGGCTCAGTGGATAAAGCATCAGCCCGTGGGCTGAAGGGTTGTGGGCTCAATTCCCAGTGGGGGGCATGCAGGAGGCAGCTGATCAATGAATTTCTCTCATCATTGATGTTTCTTGCTCTCTCTCCTTCTTCCTTCCTCTCTGAAATCAATAAAAATATATTTTATAAATAAAAGAAGTTGACTTTATTTTGAAAAAAATAATGACAATAAATTGTCAAACCTGATTACTGTTTTGCCTTACTGTTGATGAAAGTGTTTGAACTTGGTGGTTTACGTAACTTACCATGAGAGAAAATCCTTATACATCATAAAAAGTTTTGAAGTTGTTGCATTACAGACATAACATATACATCATCAAAAGAATTTATACCCTAAGTACTAAAGAGTACGCAGAAGAGGAATTGTGAAAAATTTACTTGTTGGACCTCAGTTTAAATCCATCACACTCAGCTTAAACAGCCATTATAAAATTATAATGAAGATTTCCTTTAAATTAATTTTTCCATTCTCCCCAACACAAGTATCCTGGTCTTCACAGAAACAGAAAATAATTATGAGATATAGCTTTTCTTATAATCAAGTTAAACTATGGAATAATAGCCATGTTCAGATACAATCAATAGAATTTTGCTACTAAGGCCATCTGACGTTTGCCATTATATTTTGATTATTTCAATCTGTCCCCAGAATTTCAGAAGTATCTTAAGATCATTCTCTAGAGACAAAAGAAATATGCACATCTTTAAATAAAGAATATTTTAAGCTTTTGAGTAAAATAACCCAAGCTTCCCATTTCTGTGTGTTATGTGCCATTGAATATGTTCTGACTCATTCCTACTTACATAAAAATTTTAGATTTTAAAATATAGGTAAATAGCATATAATGCAATTCACTTTGTTAGACTAGGACCTTAATAGCCTAAGAAGGAAACTTCTCATTTTAATTTAGGTAAATCCCTAAGCAATTTATGATTTATATCTGTTATGAAGGTACTAGAGGTCCAGTGTATGGATTCGTGCACTAGTGGGGTCCCTCGGCCTGGCCTGCAGGATCAGGCCAAAACCGGCTCTCTGACATCCCCCCAGGGGTCCCGGATTGCAAGAGGGTTCAGGCCAGGCTGAGGGACCCCACCAGTACACAATCAGTGTTGTGGAGGAACCGCGGGAGGGCTCCAGGGCTTGCTCGGCCCGTCTCACCTAGTCCCGATCAGCTGGACCCCAGCAGCAAGTGAACCTATAGGTCCTAGAATCTGCCCCCTGGTGGTCAGTATGCATCATAGTGACTGGTAGAACAGTCAAACAATCAGTGGGAAACTTAGCATATTAACCTTTTATTATATAGGATTGTAAAAAAATCTATAAAACACACACTGAGTAATAATTACATTTATAATACAATTAAATTATCTATTCCAGTAAACTTTGTATTATTAAATGGTTTTTGGTTATACTTTGGAAAAGAAGTAGAACATATATTTCAGTCTATAACTATTGGAACAAGTATTAGGTACTTGTTTGTTTTGGTTTATACAACAATAACTCTTTGAGATACCACATGAACAGAAACAAACCATGTAACCAAAAATAAAAACCTTAAAAGCAGTGGTTCTCAACCTTTCTAATGCCGCAGGTTGAGAACCGCTAGCAGGGTTGCCTAAGACCATCGGAAAACAGAGATTTACATTATGATTCATAACAGTAGCAAAATTACAGTTATGAAGTAGCAACAAAAATAATTTTATGGTTGGGGGTCACCACAACATGAGGAACTGTATTAAAGGGTCACGGCATTAGAAAGGTTGAGAACCACTGCCTTAAAGCATATTTTCTATGGAAATTAAGTTTATAAAAAAAGTAAAATAATTTTTATTTTATTCCACAAAACACAAACTTCCTAGAGTAGACAGTAAAATCAGATGTTTTGTGTTTCTCTAAGAAAAAATACAGTTACACAGTTAAATCAAACCAACATTTTTTTCTTTTTTGGAATTATATATGAACAATACAACCAACAAGTAAAAAAAAAAACCTGATAAAAAGAGTATGAAAAGAAAATTTAAAAATAGAAAGAAATAGAAAGATAGAAAGGTGAAAATTTGATAAGTAGGTTAGTATAATTGTCAAAAATGTTTAAAGCTTGTTTTTACAATAGTAATACATGATGAATTTAATAGTAAAATTACAAATCAATATATCTATATATATAAAAGCCTAAGTGACCGAATGACCGAACAATCAAACGACTGGTCGACTGGTCGCTATGGTGCACACTGACCACCAGGGGGCAGACGGTCAATGCAGGATCTGCTCCCTGGTGATCAGTGAGCTCCCTCAGCCAACCTCCCACCAGTACCTCCCCCTGGCCGGCTGGCCTCAATCAGCCCTGATCGGCCCTGATTGCCGGCCAGGCCAAGGGACCCCACCCATGCATGAATTCGTGCACCAGGCCTCTAGTGTGTGTGTGTATATTGCTGTGATTGGTATATCTCATACAAAGATACTTGACCTTTAAAAATATATATTGATATTTTTCTATGCCAAAAATATTACATGTATTAATGATTACCATTTGCATGATTATTCTTTTTGCTTTAATATATATCTTCTTCGTAAGAACTAAGACTGAGAGCTATTGAATTTATGCAGTGTGTTAGCAAATTTGCCAATGTTCATTTGATGGTGAAGTTTTCCAGACAATAATTTATGTAGAACACTAATTTAAAAAGTAATTTTTTTCAGATTCATTAAAAGTAGCAACTGTTTCTGTAGAAATTATATGAATACAAAAATATGTATATACATAATCTCCATTTTATAAGATAGATACTAAGAAGAGTGCATAAAAGAAAAATGTTAATATGTAACATGTCAAACACACTTACCTGGTTTATTTCTTGTCCTCATATTTTCTATTAGTATACAAATGTTATGTATGCTCCTATATTGTAGTATTTAAGAATTGAACTAATGTCTTTTAATCCATTCTCCTTCTATCTGCTATCATGTTTTTCCTAAACTGCAAATATGATTAAATCATTTCCTTCATAATAGCTATCAGTGAAGCTCCATTGGTTTAGGATAAAATCCATAGTATACAGCCAGGCACAGAAACCCTTTTATAATCTGACCCCTGCCCTAATCTGCTGAGGTTATTTATTGCAACACATAAAATATGTATACACACACACACACACATATATATATATATATATATATATATATATATATATATATATATATATACACATTCATGTGTTTATAGTCCACAGAGTATATTATCACACTTACTACTCTTTACCCACATCCTTCTCTGTGTTGTCTATGTAATATATCTTTTAAACTGCCATTGACTATCAAGTAAATATCCCATCTCTTTGCTTAAATTATTCCTTTTTCATAGGTCTATCCATGTACTATCATACTGTTTTGTGATTAATTTGCTTTTTTTCTCATCCCATAAAAATAGAAATGGTGTGTTGAATGTCTTATTTAATATTCCAGTGCCACAAACTGAAAACACACCCTAAAATATGTGAAAAATGTAAATTTATATTTGTTGAGCACCTAATTTTCTCCTCAAATTTCCTAATTTTACAGATGCAGGACATGTTTAATTAAGGTCACATTAATAATTAAGTTGCTGAGATTTGGACCCAGTTTTTGACAGTCCTGAAGTTCTCTTTATGCTAAATCACATTGCTAAAGTATGCAACTGAATAAAACTTAGGAACTTACTTTACTTATGCTATTTGTTCACTGGTACATCTTAGGTAAGGCAAAATAATAGTCATGGTTGGAGGCAGTAAATCCAGGTTGATCCAGTTATCTCTTCTCTGATTTAGGATGAATGAGTTGTTTTTTTCTATGGGTGTTTGAGCAAAGTTGTCTTACTCACCCACTGATGATTTATTTTGGGTGCTCCACTTGTCCAGTATAGCTTTATATTACAGAGGATCCACTATCCAGTGTGATTAAATATGTCCAGAGATAAACAAGGAAAACAGACACATATGTACATCTTACCCCAACCTGAAATCACTGAACTATGTAAAAATCAAGAAAGCAAGGCTTTCAAAATTGTAGATAGCCCCTTTGCAATATTGTATGTTTTAATTATTTTAAGACCATGTGTCATAATATGATTGTAAAATCATGAAAATATTTAAAACATGTTATTTAAATAAAATATTGATTGTGATGTTCTAATATATATTAGTTCAGAAATGTATAAATAGATTTCATGTGTAATTACGTGAATTAGCTCTGTTCAGTATGTCAAATGATGAATGGTTTCAATAAACATGTATTTAAGATTAGGAAAACATTTTATTTTTATTGTGTCTATTTTTTAACTAAATAAATTGATTTTGACTCTTGTTATTTGTCAACCATTTAAAAAATTACTACGTTTTGTTTTTTTTCCCCTCACAAATCACATCTGCATAGTAGTCCCATCTTAATCATGCTTTTGCTTTCCTCAGTTTGTTACCTGTACTCAATTATAGTCTGAAAACATTAAATGAAAAGTTTCAGAAATAAAAAATTTATAAGATTTAAATTACATGATGTTCTGAGGAGTGTGATAAAATATCTACGTGGCATTGTAATGCCTGGGATGTGAGTCATCCCCTTGTACATAGTCTCCACCCTGTGTATGCTCCCTGCCCATTAGTTCCTTAGTAGCTGTCTCAGTTATCATACTGCAGTGCTCATATTCAAGTAACCCTTATTTTACATAACAATGCCACATTTACACAATCTTTATTATAGAATAGTTATAATTGTCCTATTTACTGTTATTTATTGTTGTTAATATTTTCCTGTGCCTAATTTACAAATTAAACTTTATTATAGGTATGAATATATAAGAAAATATAAAATGTTAATATATATATGGTTTGGTAATAACCACATTTCAGGCATCCACCCACTAGGAGTCTCAGAATGTATCCCCCATATATAAAAAGGGGAGGGGGTGTGAATGCTGTATTTACACACACACATATACATATATATGTATGTGTATATACATATACATATCTATGTATCTTTTATTTCTCCCTGTAGAATTTTATCCAATTTTTTAAAAGGTTATTTTCTTTTCCAAATTTTGAAGCTCATTTATAATCCATTTTTGTTCCTTTTAAAGATAATCCTATTCTGAATATTTTCCCCTTAAAGCTGAGGTACATACATTGATAACTACTATAGGAGTTGGTTGTTACCCACAAACAATGGTCAACAATCAGACAATGCAGCTTGTAAAGCATGATTTCGGATCAGAAAGGTCTAAAGAAATTATCTATCTATCTATCATCTATCTATCTATCTATCTATCTATCTATCTATCTATCATCTATCTATCTATCTATCTATCTATCTATTTCTATATATCTATACTAATAAAAGGGTAATATGCTAATTATACCAGATAGACTGGACATCTTCCGGACATCATTCCTGACAAAGCTAGGGGCGTGGCTGGCCTGAAAATCACCTGTGGCCCCTCACCCAGGCCGGTACCACTCCCCAGTGGGGACCCCCACCCTGATCGGGGGTGTGAGTGGCCTGCAAATCTCACGGCCACTTGCCCCGGATGGCCCCGCCTCCCAGCCAGGAACCCCCACCCCAATGCAGGGCCTCCTTCATGGCAGGCCAGCCAGCCTCCACCTATGCACCAGGCCTCAATCCTATATAATAAAAGGGTAATTATGCAAATTGACCTTAAAGGCAGAACGGCCAGAATGACCATTGGACCAGTCACTATGAGGCGTACTGACCAACTCTTGGTCCCTTTCCCCAGCTGGCAGCCTCCAATTGCCTGACGGCCACCCATGGCAGGGGCAGGGCCAACAAGCAGCCAAGAACAACAGACCTCTAGGTTCCTTCCCCCGACCATCAGGCACCAATCACCGATGGTGAATGGGGGACCAGAGGTGGGTGGTGAAGGGGGTAGGGCCAGCTGTAGGCAGCTGGGGAAGATGGCCCTGATCTAAGTCCAGGCCTAGGGAACATACCTGTGCATAAATTTCCTGCACTGGGCCTCTAGTATACATACATACATATACATATACACACACACACAAACATATATATATATTTTTTCTTCTATTAGCCCATCTGATCATTTTATCTATCATGAGAAGATATTAACTAGGATTAGTTCAAATTCTCTTTAGAGTACTGCTGATCACTCCAATTACTATGGTTGCCTAGATGACTGCACCTTCAATTCCTATACCTATATATCCTATCTAATAAAAGAGCAGTATGCAAATTGACCATCACTCTGCTACACCCATAAGTCACGCCCACCAGCCAATCAGGAGCGAATATGCAAATAAACCCAACCAAGATGGCTGCAGCCACAGAGAGCAGGAGGGAGGCTTGGGTTTCCCCAGCAATGGAGGAAGCCAAGCTTTCTGCCTACCCTTGCCGGCCTAGGCCTCCACTCAAGGCTACAAAGTTTTAATGAGAGAAGATACATAAATCCAAACAGAAATGGCAGCAACCACGGAGCTGGAAAGAGCAGGAGGCTAGGGTTGCCCCCGGTGATGGAGGAAGCCAAGCTTCTGAAGCCCTGGCCTGCCTTGGCCTCCATTCCATGCTACAAAGTTTCAATTATAGAAGATAGATAAATCCCAACAGAAATGGCTGCCGCCACGGAGCAAGCAGGAGGCTTGCCTCCCCTCCAGGCTACAAAGTTTCAATTATAGAAGATAAATAAATCCCAGATACCAGGGTGTCCACTTGGGTCGCCCGGGGGCATGGCCGCCCTGCAAACCACCTCAGGCCCCACGCCCAGGCCGCCTCACACCCCAAGGGAACCCCCACCCTGACCTGGAACACCCTTCAGGGCAAACCAGCTGGCCCCCACCCATGCACCAGGCCTCTATCATACCTAATAAAAGAGTAATATGCAGATTGACCATCACTCCAACACACAAGATGGCTGCCCCATGTGGTCAAAGATCCTGCCCCCATGTGGACACAAGATGGCCACCACAAATGACCAGCAGGGGAGGGCAGTTGGAAGGGACCAGGCCTGCAGGGGAGGGCAGTTAGGGGTGACCAGGCCGGCAGAGGAGGGAAGTTGGGGGTGACCAAGGCTGCAGGGAAGGGCAGTTGGTGGGGACCCACACCTACAAGGGAGAGCAGTTGGGGGGGACCAGGCCTGCAGGGGAGGGCAGTTAAGGGTGACCAGGCCTGCAGGGGAGGGCAGTTAGGGGCAAAAAGGCTGGCAGGGGAACAGTTAGGCATCAATCAGGCTGGCAGGGGAGTGGTTAGGGGGTGATCAGGCTGGTAGGCAGAGTGTTTAGGGGCAATCAGGAAGGCAGGCAGTCGAGCAGTTGGGAGCCAGCAGTCCTGGATTGTGAGAGGGATGTCCGACTGCCCGTTTACGCCCAATCTCACTGGGATTGAGCCTAAATGGGCAGTTGGACATCCCTCAAGGGGTCCCAGATTGGAGAGAGTGCAGGCTGGGCTGAGGGACCCCCCCCAGTGCACGAATTTCGTGCACTGGGCCTCTAGTATCCTATCTAATAAAAGAGTAATATGCAAATTGACCATCACTCCACTACACCAGAAAGCCATGCCCACTAGCCACTCCCACAAGCCAATCAGGAGCAAATATGCGAATAAACCCAACCAAGATGGCTACGGCCACAGAGAGCAGGAGGGATGCTTGGGTTTCCCTGGCAATGGAGGCAGCCAAGCTTTCTGCCTGCCCTTGCTGGCCTAGGCCTCCACTCAAGGCTACAAAGTTTCAATGAGAAAAGATACATAAATCCAAACAGAAATGACGGCAGCCCAGCCATGGAGCTGGAAACAGCAAGAGGCTAGGGTTGCCCCCGGCAATGGAGGAAGCCAAGCTTTCCACACACCTTGGCTGGCCCAGGCCTCCGCTTAAGGCTACAAAGTTTCAATTATAGAAGATATATAAGTCCCAACAAAAATAGCTGCTGCCACGGAGCAAGCAGAAGGCTTGGCTCCGCTCCAGGCTACAAAGTTTCAATTGTAGAAGATAAATAATCCTCAGATACCAAGGCCTCCACTTGGGTCACCAGGGGGCATGACCAGCCTGCAAACCACCACAGGCCCCTCACCCAGGACGCCTCACACCCCAAGGGAACCCCCACCCTGACCCAGAACACCCTTCAGGGCAAATCAGCTGGCCCCCACCCATGCACCATGCCTCTATCCTACCTAATAAAAGAGTAATATGCAAATTGACCATCACTCCAACACACAAGATGGCTGCCCCATGTGGTCAACGATCCTGCCCCCATGTGGACACAAGATGGCCACCACAAGATGGCCAGCAGGGGAGGGCAGTTAGGGGTGACCAGGCCTGCATTGGAGGGCAGTTAGGGGCAAACAGGCTGGCAGGGGAGGAGTTAGGCATCAATCAGGCTGGCAGGGGAGTGGTTAGGGGGTGATCAGGCTGGCAGGCAGAAGGGGTTAGGGGCAATCAGGAAGGCAGGCCAGGTGAGCAGTTGGGAGCCAGCAGTCCTGGGTTGTGAGAGGGATGTCCCTCGAGGGGTCCAACATTGGAGAGGGTGCAGGCTGGGCTGAGGGACACCCACCCCCCCATGCATGAATTTCGTGTACCAGGCCTCTAGTATTTTTTAAAAATATATTTTATTGATTTTTTACAGAGAGGAAGGGAGAGGGATAGAGAGCCAGAAACATCGATGAGAGAGAAACATCGACCAGCTGCCTCCTGCACATCCCCCACTGGGGATGCGCCCGCAACCAGGGCACATGGCCCTGACCGGAATCGAACCCGGGACCCCTCAGTTCGCAGGCCAACGCTCCATCCACTGAGCCAAACCAGCCAGGGCTAGTATTAATATATATATGTATATGTCTATATATATTTATATTTATATCTTAGATATATCTATACCTGTATCCACATTTATACCTATCTAGCATTCTTTAAATTTTTAGTGTAAAACCTAGCATATATGCCTTCTTTTAAGTTTTAGGAGACTAAGAATTTCTCAATATTGTTGTTGGTATCTTCAACAAAATGTTGCATACTCAAAATATTAGTTTGTCCAATTGGTTCCAATTTTTCTAACTTTTTAAATTATGTATTTCTCCTATTTGTGTTTTTCTTTTAAATCTTTCATCACAAATTATTGGAGGTCAGTCAATGTTGTTTCCTCATCATTTTTTAAAAAATACATTTTATTATTATTTTTTTTTACAGTGAGGAAGGGAGAGGGATAGAGAGTTAGAAACATTGATGAGAGAGAAACATTGATCAGCTGCCTCCTGCATACCCCCTACTGGGGTTGTGCCCGCAACCAAGGTACATGCCCTTGACTGGAATCGAACTTGGGACCCTTCAGTCCGCAGGCCGATGCTCAATCCACTGAACCAAACCAGTCAGGGCTGTTTCCTCATCTTATATATAGAAGTCATAAGAGAAATGGAAAACATTAACCTTTGTTTACACACTTTTCTATATGGTGTATTACCCTTTATTCTTTTTTTATTGTCTTTATTGAGGTATCACTGCTTAACAAAATTATACAGGTTTCAAGTGCATAATTCAACAACACATCATCTGTGCACTGTCTTGTGTGTTCACCACTCAAAGTCAAGTCTCCATCCATCACCATTTATTCCCCCCCTAGACCCTCCTCTACATTCCCCCTCCCCCTCCCCCTTGCAATCACCACAATGTATTTCTTTTTAATTAATAAGTCTATTTTAAAAATTTTGTCTGTTCAGAAATAAAAGATAACATTTCTATTTGCATTTGTTAGTTGCAAGTATTTCATAATATGCCATTACTTCTCTGAATTTATGCTTTCAATAAATATGTATCCTAGAGACATTTTGTTTTGGCCACAGTTCTCAGAAATTATTTTTATTATAAAGTTTTCTTTTTAAAATTAATATACTTTAATCTTTAGAATAGTTTTAGACTTACAGAAAAATAATTAGGAACTACAGCAAGTTCCCTTATACCTTTGTACCCAACTCACATACATCATCTCCAACTAAAAGCATCCTGCACCAGAGAGGAACATTTGCTATAACTAGTGAACCTACATTGGCACATTAATATCACACAAAGTCTATAGTTTAAATGAGGGTTCACTCTTTGTGTTGTACATATATCTTTTCACAGATGTATAATGATGTGTACCACCATTAAGATATCATATAGAATAATCTCATTGCCTTAAAGATCCCCTGTAACCCCCCTATCCATCCACTTCTTCAGAATGTCATAAAGTTGAAAACACTCAATATGCTTCCTTTTCATATTGACTTGTTTCAGTTATCAATATTCATTGAAGGTTTCTCCATGGATTTCCATGGTTTGATAATTCATTTCTGTGTGTGTGTGTGTGTGTGTGTGTGTGTGTGTGTGTGTGTGTGTTTATGACTTTTAGAGTAGTTTTAGGTTTATTACAAAATTGAAGGGAGATACAGAGGTTTCCCATATAACCCCTGTCCTGGTATTTTGTTACAACTAAGGAGAGGTTATAATTTGAATTAATATATTTATATGTCAAAGTAGACCCACTCAGAAATAGACCCACCCAGAAATAATCTATTACCAGCTATCTGGGCATCCTCTAGTCCAGTCGAGTTGGCCCATTAAACAACCATCACATGTGTTTTAAGAAAACAATACTTGATATAAATTTTGGTCCTATGTAAATAAATTATGTTTTCTATTTATGAATGTGACTACCTGAGGTGTTGGCTGGAAAAATTGCATTATCTTATATTCATGAGGGGAAATGTTAAAAGAAGAAAATGACTAAGCATATACATGGAAAGTAATTTTGGAATTTAATATTCCTTGTTTACCCATCCTTGAAAACATCCAACCTCCATATTTCTCATTATGTGAATTAATATTCATCTTTTTGTTTGTTTAAGTGGCAGCCAAGGGAATCCAACTGATCCTAATGTCCATAGACAAGGTCATGGAAAAACAAACTGTATTTTATCTTCAAAAAAAACTTTTGCTTGTTCAAAAGATATTTTTGTTGTATAAATAAAAAAATCAGAGTTTATTATACATTCATATAAATTCACACATATCACATACATCAAAAATACATGTTTCATAAGATATATAAGTATATTTATATGCACGTATGCATTTGATAAGCTTTAGAGGGTATAGGTGATGATTTGGAGGAATATACACTAAATGATGAACAGTGAATATATTTTCAAAGCATAGAGAGTTGTTCAAAGTAGTTCTAATATTGATCTACTAGAGGCGCGGTGCACAGATTTGTGCACTGGTGGGTTCCCTTGGCCTGGCCTGCGCCCTCTTGCAATCCGGGACCCCTCAGGGGATGTCAGACTGTTGGTTTCGGCCCAATCCCCATAGGCCAGATTCCTGCACTGGGCATCAGTCTGTTCCATGTTTCCATGCCTGTGCATTGAGCTTCTGCCCCCTGGTGGTCAGTGTGCGTCATAACTACCAGTCGAATGGTCGAATGGTCAAATGATTGGTTAGGCTTTTATATATATATATATATATCACTTGGAAAATATTTAAAGTCTAGAACATATTAATCTAAAATATCATCATATCTAATAAAGAGGAATATGCTACTTGACCATCATGCCCTCACAAAGATGGTGGCTCCCACATCCAATAAGGAGGGAATATGTTAATTGACTGCCACATCCTCAAAGATGGCAGTGCCCACAGCCACATGATGGCAGTGCCCAGTCCCCTCAGTCCCTGGCAGGTCTGATTGCTCCACATGCCTGCCTCCAGAGTCCCCCAGTCCCCTCATCCCCCCAGCCGCCCAGAGCCAGCCTGAGGCACAAGCAAGCCTCAGATGGTGGCTGCCCAGCCACCCAGGGCTGGCCCAAGGTACAGGCAAGCCTCGGATGTCAGCTGTCCAGCTGTCCAGGGCCACCCGAGGCTTAGGTAACCAGGGCCGGCTGAGGCTTTTGCTGCTGGCAGAGGCAGCAGCAGAGGTGTGATGGGGATATTGCCTTCCCCTGATTACTGGGTTGCCTCCCACCTCTGTGGGCTCCCAGATTTTGAGAGGGGGCAGGCTGGGCTGAGGGACCACCCTCTCTAGTGCATGAATTTTCATACACTAGGCCTCTAGTAATTAATGTAATTATAGAAAAATAAACATTTTAAACATTTTAGATTTCAAATAATTTTTAAAAGATAAAAACTGTTATTTACAAAGATAAGTACTTGGTAGAGAATATGTGGGTAGAAGATTGTACACTACAGAATGGAGAGCATAGGGCAGGAAGAGCATCTCCTTTGTACCAGTAAAGCAAATGTCTCTGGTCCCCTCCACAGACTTTTGACAACATAGCCATCTGAGTTATCCGGACAGGGGAAACCTGCTTGACTCTCAGGGTTCTACCAACCTCTGCCCATCCTTAGTCTTTTATCTTATACTAGAGGCTCGTTGCAATATATTCATGCAAGAATAGGCCTTGCTTCCCCTGGCTTCACTCCCGGCTGCCTGGGAGCTGCCAAGTCCCCGCTCCTGGGCCGCCCAAGAGCCGGCAAGTCCCCGCTCCCAGCCGGAGCACCGCTCCTGTAGCTCCTTTTGCTCCCCCACCCCCTCATAGCAGACATCCGCCCCACCCGGCAGCTCCATGCCTGCATATGCAAATTAACTAACCATCTTTGTCATGTTAATTTGCATACTCACTCCTGATTGGCTGTGGGCATAGCGGTAGTATGGTCAATTTACATGTTTGTCTATTATTAGGTAAGATCCCAGCTTAAAACACCCTAGGCTACATTTATCTGTAATAGTTGAAAAGTTCAGTGTTAACATAAGACACAAGTTAGTACTATAATGATCCAGGTACCATTTAGTACACTAAAGCAGCAACTTACCAGATGATACCCTGGAGACCAAAAAAAATTAATCCATTTTTTAGAAGTGCCTAAATTAATCCCCAGGTGTATTTAGTAGACTGTGAGTCACATTTTAATGTGTTTATAAGTTGTAGAAGGAGTTAATTTTTGTTAAGAAATTTAGTGTGAAAAACCTTTGTTATATATTTGTTTGAATTTCACTTTTAAACATTAACTGTTAATGTTTTATTCTGACCTTATCGGTTGGCACCTTTTTTTCAAGTGAACAATTTGTTAATACTATTTAAGTTGTAGACAAAAAGATGAATCATTACTGTTCTGATGCTCATGATAGTATCTTATAGGCTAGACTGAATCCTTGCTGCTCAATTAACCTTTATTGTTTAATCCTCATCATATGCACCCTAAACCCTCAACCTAGGTATGTGACTAGACCATGTGACTGGACTGGGAATAGAACTCACAACCTTTTGCTGTACAGGACGCTGCTCCAACTAACGGAGCCACCAAGCCAGGATTAATAAACTTAATTTAAAATTGTCTAATGAAATATAATTTCTGCCACAAATTCTTTCTGGAAACTGCATATGTATTGGTTGAAATTTAGGTGCTGCAAGTGGTTTGCTTTGTGTTAGGCAAATACTCAAAGTCTTCTCAGGATAAAATAAAGGAAATATAATTAAAGAACATGTCAATAATGAAAGATTTGAGCACAATTACTTACACAATCTAAATTCATGTAATTCTTATATTTAACAACCCTTTTGTGTACTTGATGATATATCAATGCTGCCTTCACTATTTTAATTTTAGAATTTTCTTCACTTTGCAATTACCTCATCTGAAATTGGAAACAAAAATATGTGTAGATGTTCTGTAAATATGAGTAGCCTAAAATGTAAATTTTTATAATAGCTTCTATTTTTATATGCTTTTTTTTTTGGTAAACCAGTTCTGAGGTGAACCCCCTTCTCATTCCACATGTATTCTCCACATCAAAGATATCAACTCTTCACACTTCTGGCCTATGTTGAATTTTTTTAACTGCCAGACCCCACAATTTTAAAAAATTCTCTCTCTCTCTCATGCATATTCACACACATATATATGTATGTATATGAGAGATATTTCACATGTATTTTATATATATATATATAATGGTTCTGTTTCTCTGGAAAGTCCTAACTAATACAGAACCTTCTATTGTAGATTCTTCAAATTTTTTAAAATAAGATTTAAACTTCTTATCATGACTAATACAACCATTTATTTCCTTTCTAATATATCTAAGTTCAGTGTCTTTCACCATAAGTATTTAATGGTCTCATATCAAATTTGACATTTTTTTACATCTTATGCATGATTTTGTATTTTATTGTTGGTTTGCTTTGTTCACTAATTTATTTTGTCATCCATTTATACTTATGAAACATAGCTTTGAGGGGCTACTATTTTCTAGAAATGGAACTAATCTCAATGCGTGGAAAATTGGGCTAGTCACTTGCTATGCAGGTGACAGACAAAAGGAATACATTCTATCATTGGGGGCAGATCTGTACCATATGATATAACCACTAGCTGCAAGTCTCTCATAAACACTTGAAATGTGTTACTTTGAATTGAGATATGCTGTAATAGTAAAATACACACTAGATTTCAAAGACTTAGTAGCAAATAGATAACTAAAATTTTAAAATTATGTTTCATCATTTACTTTTTACTTTTTAAAATGTGACCATTTTACATTTTTAAATCCTATATAATTAAGAGATAATATGCAAACTGACCATCACTCCAACACACAAGATGGCCACCCCCATGTGGTCAAAGATGGCCACCACAAGATGGCCAGCAGGGGAGGGCAGTTGGGAGGGACCAGGCCTGCAGGGAGGACAGTTGGGGGCAACCAGGTCAGCAGGAGAGGGAAGTTAGGGGTGACCAGGCCGGCAGGAGAGGGCAGTTAGGGGCAATCGGGCTGGCAGGGCAGCAGTTAGGCATCAATCAGGCTGGCAGGGGAGTGGTTAGGGGGTGATCAGGCTGGCAGACAGAAGCAATTAGGGGCAATCAGGCAGACAGGCAGGCAAGCAGTTGGGAGCCAGCAGTCCTGGATTGTGAGAGTGATGTCCCAGATTAGAGAGGGTGCAGGCTGGGCTGAGGGACACCACCCCCCCACACCCCCCATGAACAAATTTCGTGCACTGAGCCTCTAGTGTAACCAGAAAGTTACATATGTGACTTATATTTCTGAATCCTGACTTCTTCTGCATAGTGATGTGATAGACCATCCACTTTTCTATTATCCGCATCTTCTTTCTCAGATGTTATATGAAATTTACTCCATTGTTTCTATCTATGTATCAATATTTATTATGTTATTTATTTCTGAAAAAATTCACAATTTCCTTTTGGCATAATTCCTTGTGCATGTTTGGCAAGTAGTAGATACTCAATAAATGTTTGCTAATTCATCTTGTTAGTGAATAAAACTGCATATTTTGCATACAAGCAACAAAAAATTTGTAGAAATGTTGAAAATCACTTTATTTTTTTAGTTAAGGAAGTATTTTCTTTATGTGAGTCCTTCATCTTTCTAAGTATCTAGTAAGACCTCATTCTATGTATCTTCAGATAGTCTGCATGTTTGCTTTAATTACTAGAGAGCAATTAATGTTAATTAATTTCAATTACATTGATTCTGCAATTATGTATTAAGCACCTACTATGTGTCAGGCTTTATTTTAAGTAGTACAGATAGGACAGTGAACAAAAAGATATACCTTCTTTCCTGGACTAAAATTCTAAATATGGTATACAGGAAAGAATACAAAACAAATAATATAATCTAAAGTACTGCAAAGACAATAAAATAAGAAAGTAGCTTTAAATTATATGATTAGGGAAGGCATTTTTAATGGGTTGCAATTTGAGCTGAAAATTCTGTAATGAAAAGGAGTAGCTATACAATTAGGTGGGTGCAGACTATTGGAGATGGATGAAAGAAGAATTGTTGGGGTCCTGAATCATGAATAGGCTTGGCATGCATGAAGAATAGCAAGAAAACCTATATGGCTGGAGTAGAGTAGGAAATTAGGTCAGATAATTGGATAATCCTAGTTTCAGTATATCCTTGTGTACAAGGCAAGCTAGTTGGACTATTTTACACTGTATAAGGGCAATGAAAAGTCATTGGATGGCAATGAAAAGTCATTGGATTGTTTGGTACTTGTGGATGACATCTTATGTATATGGCAAAAATATATTACTCTGTTACATAAAGAATGGATTTTAATGCAGAGGGTACGATTTGTTAGAATCAGAGAGAACATTTAGCAAGATGTTTTAGCAAAACATGAAAAAAAAATGATGTCCATCAAAAAGAAGTCTACAATGGAGACAGACAGCAGAGATTGTGGCTTTGTACATCACTTTAATTTTTGCTCTGTACATGCTATCTAACACTTAGTAACCAATAATAGCTATTTTTGTTGAGTGTATATACAGTGCTCCAAGTTTTAGTTAAGACACTCTAATATATTGCCTGATACTTTCAATGACCAG
Organism: Cnephaeus nilssonii; assembly: GCF_951640355.1. Taxonomy (NCBI): domain Eukaryota; kingdom Metazoa; phylum Chordata; class Mammalia; order Chiroptera; family Vespertilionidae; genus Cnephaeus; species Cnephaeus nilssonii. The sequence continues at coordinate 82,697,731 of NC_137074.1, forward strand.
GGAGTGAGGATGAAGTGTTATCTGGTTTTGATGTTCTTGTCAATGACTAATCCTTAAATGTGATAAAGAACTCTCTCCAGTTCTCCCCATAGGTTGGTTCTCAGCTTGGAGCATCCTCGTGGTTACCTGCAGTCAATTTGTTCTATAGCTTCTTCTAGTTTTATTTCTACATACAGCTATTTCCATCAGCCTTTCATCTTCAGGAATTACTCAAAACTATGGTTCCCTGATGACATTTTTGACACTTTTATGGTGTTATAATAGATTTATTCATTTTGAAATATCTTATTTTTTTTCTAATGAAATTAGGGATGGGGAGAAAAAAGGTATTTTTATTCATGTTTAAATGTTAAACACCTCTTTAAGGGATTTTTAAATTTTTCCTAAAACACAAATTTTAAATCTTCTCTTGAATATATAAAATCCTTTATTGACTGATTATAAATTCCCAGAGTAATAATTAATTCTTTTAAATACATCAGACAATGACCTCCATGATTTGAATTTTTTTTACCACTTTAGCTTAAACTCTGATCTCAACCCTCTATCCTATTTTAGTCACAATGGACTACAGAGTTCATATTCTTGTAATCAGTGTGCTCCTCATTTTTCAAGGCAATATTTATTGCCTGCTCTTTCCTGGCTTAAATTCTTCCAAGGTTTTTGACATAACTATAATGCCATTCTGACATTATAAATTCTTTTACTTTTCTCTTAACCTAATTAGATGTTTTCTCTGTGCAGTTTTAACATCTTAGGCATAGATCTATTTCAAAGCTTGTTATTACATTATGCTGTAATTTTTCACATAAATGTCTCCTTGCTAGGCTGTTAGCTCCTTGAACAAAGACTATATCTCAGTTGCCTTTATAATTTCAGTGTCTAGCATCTCACAATATATATACTAAAACATTGCAGAATAATTCAATAGACCATGACATAGTTCTGAAATGTTGCATCAAGTTTAATATCAACACAAGAAGCTATAATAACAAAAGGTAGTAACAATTAATTTCAGAAATACTGTATCCTACTAGAGTTAATCACAGGAACTTCCCTTCAGGCCAGTCTCCACTTCTTTTCTTCTTTTTGAAGACAGAGAAAAACTTATAATAAAATCTTAAAAGTTTAATATAGTCATTCTGAGAAGTTATATTCACCAATTAGAATTGCCTACACATCTTTTAGTTTTGTATATGTTATCCTAAAACTTAGTCATCTTATATGTATTCTCTTCTCTGGAATATCTTTGAATTATTTATATATGCCATGTTAAGCTCAATCCTACATAATAAAAGTGTAATATGTTAAGTGTCTGACTGATTGGTCACTATGACACACACTGACCACCAGGGGGAAGACGCTCCAATCGGTAGGTTAGCTTATTGCTGGAGTCTGGCTGATCGGGACTAGGGGAGAGGGCTGAACATTCCCTGGAGCCCTCCTGTGGTCCCTCCCTAGCCAGCCGGCCCCATGGGCCCTGATTGGGACTGGGTGAGATGGCCCTGATTGGCCCTGATAGCCGGTCAGGCTGAGGGACCCCACCCATGCTCAATTCGTTCACTGTGCCTCTAATAGAGAATAATTAACATCATATTTTAAGGTTTAAAATGTTGCCCAATAAAATAGATCACTCATAAAGATTATATTTTCTATTTTTTAAATGGCTATATGCTTCCCATCAACTCTACTGTATTTTGATTAAGTTTTTCTTTTAATTCTTACTAAGAATTTAAATTTATCTGCTAGCTAACCTCTTATCAAAGGAAATATATCTACTTATCTATTAATTAACTAGAGGCCCAGCACACGGGATTTATGCACTGGTGGGGGCGTGGCCTGTAGAGATCAGCCAGCTGTGGATCTGTTCTCTGAGTGGCTACTCCCACTATGGGAGCACACTGACCACCAGGGAGCAGCTCCTACATTGAGTGTCTGCCCCCTGGTGGTCAGTGTGCATCATAGCGATTGGTTGACCAGTCATTCTGGTTGTTCTGACATTTGGTTGCTGAGCTTTTTTTATACTAGTATAGAATATGAATTTCTTATGAAAATAAGAATTTTTAACAATGGTTAGATATACTTTTAAAGTTAATAAAGATAAAAGGCAAAATGAGCTTGGGTATTTTAAGGACAAAATTTCTTAAAATATGAACGTTTCAGATGCCATATATTAATTGTATATGGGAGTCCTTCACCACATCTATATATAAAGTTCAGATTTCTAAGGTGTTTCACTTAGAAATAAATTAATTAATAAATTAATTAAGCAATTGTTTGGCGTTACCATGCTCATAATTTAAACTTCTATAGGTTTCATGATATATGTATTTTAGATTTTACTGCCTTCCATCAATTAAATAATCATCTCAATATTTTTGCTAATAATTTGCATAATGAACTCTTGGTATAAGATTAGCTTGTTTAGCTTATTTGTTATGTTCAAAAAGTCAGTTTAAAGATGTATCATAATTGGCTTAATTGTAGATGTAATTGATAACAGATTATTAAAAAATGTGAATGTGTAAATAATAAATTTTTCAAGGTATAATCACATATAAACCATATGTAGTTTTGTGCTGATATAAAATATTTGCTGTTACAATAGTTTTATTTTCTTTATATAGTTTTCAAATTATTACATTCCCATTCTTACCCAAGTTTTGATATAAAATGTACTACAGTTACAGCAGAAGTCCTGGACACAACTATAAGTAAAAGAGAATCTGACACTGATGGTAGAGACATTCAGTGAAATATGGAGGGCCTACTCTACTCTTGGAGATGCTGAATCTTTGTGTTGGACAAAAATAATTTTTCCAACCCAGCCAGTGTGGTTCAGTGGTTGAGCATTAACCCATGAACCAGGAGGTCAGGGTTTGATTAGCAGTCAGGGCATATGCCCAGGTTGTGGACTTCATTCCCAATAGGGGCATGCAGAAGGCAGCCGATCAATGATTCTCTCATTATTGACATTTCTATACCTCTCTCCCCCTCCTTTCCTCTCTCTGAAATCAATAAGAACATAGTGAAAAAATAATAATTTTATCTGAAACACACATAATGAGACTAATGGTTCCATGGTGCCCAGTTATGCTCTAAATGCTCTCATTTGTCAATTCTTAATTATAATAATGTTCAACTATAAAGTAAGGATTTAAGTAACTATGTATTCAGAAAAGCAAATTAGTGGTAATTTGCACAGAGTTAGACAGCTAAGTAAATGGTAGAGTCAAGGATTTTAAAAAGTCAAGGAGAAATTGTGCTCTTTTACCTTAAGGCACATTCTCCCAGCAATCTACAGATGACATAGTTAATAAAAAGAGAACAAACTAAGTGAAAAAAATCTTCATTTACATTTCTCCTTACTATCTATGGTTGAATAAAAACAAATTTTAAAAAAAAACTACAATAATATTAGATTAGTTAAACTTGGAAGATCAATTAGTAGAAATATATATATATATATATATATATATATATATATATATATATATATATATATATTTTTTTTTTTAAACCTAAAATTTATTTCTTCCTAAATAAAAATACCACAGGATAACCACATGCCTGTGTCTTGTTCAGAAATGTGAAAGATATAATGATATTAATAACTTGTTTAAACTTCCTAGGGCAGTTAAGGAATTTGTCTATATTTTCGTTATAATGAGGTATCATTTTACCTCTGAATATAAATTACAATTGTGAACTGAAATTATTGAAGAAAACATAGTAATGTTTACCTTATGGCCCTCAAGTAATTTTTTTTATCTCATTCAGATGTTTACCAGTATTTAACTGAGGTATATTTCCTTCTTCTACACCAATACTTTTCAAATTTATACATGGGATGGCATAAGTATTATAACATGCAATATATGTATGTACACAGGGGTAAGCTGGCAACAATTTTGAGGCCTTTATATGCAGTTTAATGATAAAACATTTTTTGGACCCTATCATATTAATAGGAAAAGAAAAGTGAAACACAAGCTGTTGAATGTGTTAGATATCAAATCAATATACAATTTTCTTAACCATCATTTTAGAAATAAGATTTACTTATTTTCACTGATTAAAAATATTTATTTTAAGTTTAAGCTTGAAATGTCTTCCAAATTTGGATAATTCCATTCAATAATAAAATTTTTTAAAAGCAACTTTTTAAAAAAATATATATTTTATTGATTTTTTACAGAGAGGAAAGGAGAGGGATAGAGAGTCAGAAACACCGATGAGAGAGAAACATCGATCAGCTGCCTCCTGCACACCCCCTACTGGGGATGTGCCCGCAACCAAGGTATATGCCCTTGACCGGAATTGAACCTGGGACCCTTGAGTCCGCAGGCCAACGCTCTATCCACTGAGCCAAACCGGTTTCGGCTAAAAGCAACTTTTAAGTAGCAAATGAAAGATACATGATAAATAAAAATGCAATAATGAATTATCATTAATCTGCTCAAAGGAAAACCCCTGCTTTGAATTTTGTCAATATATATTAACATACATTCTATTAATTCTTGAATATTTAATGTAATTAAACGTCAGTCAAGAGAATATATTTTAGCAATTAGTATAATTCAAATAAATTTCAAATTGAAAAAAATTCACATCATTTTCAATTTCCTTTTCACACATAACCTTTAAGTAAAACTCTACTTTTGGCTATTGGTTCATTACACTGGAAAACAAAGAGAAGGGAAGAAATAAGGAGTGTTTTGATGAAGCACTCTTATTTTGATGATGGTAAAACTTGCATAGTTGATCATATTATTTTTATAGTATTTAATGTATGATTCAAATCTATAGGCAGGGTTGTGTACAATAGAACTTCTCTCTCCTTTTATATCATCCTCTCATTGAAGCTCAATTGTATACATGCAAACACACAGACACATACATACACACACACACACACACACACACACACACACACATTTAAATAGTTTGTCCATAAATTTACCTACTTTTTCATAATATCTTATTCATCTTCAACTTAATATATTATTATGAATAAATTATTTGAAAAATAATATGGAAAATGCACAATGTTCTTCCTTCTAGTCAAACAATCCATTGCTATAAATTGAGCAGCATATAATAACTATATATTTATCAATCTGCAAGATAAATTATAGATTTAATAAACTTTAGTGTAATGTTGTGTCTCTCATTCGCCTTTCACTGATATATTAAATAATATTGTCATGTGAAAGTGGTACCATTTCTATTCCCATTAATTTTTTGGCCCCAAACTTAACATTGATTATTTTGTTATTATCATTATTGAGTAGGCCATGGGATATTCTAAAAAATGCAAGCCAATCAAAGTTTAATTAAAATTAGTCAATACTAAATTTGTGTTAAATTGATAATGCAAATATTCACATTTTAAGTGTTATAAAATTTCTAACAATTTTCTAAATTTCACAAACATAAAATCATTTCCTAGACTATATGAAATATATGAAAACAAAAAGTAAACAAACATAGAAAAAAGCTAGAAAAAGCCAAAGAAAGCTAGAAACATTAATTAAGAGCCTAAAAGAACTTTTTTAAAATTTTTACTGGTAAAATCAGAGAAAATTAGATTTATATGAATACATAGCAATTTTGCTAACTTATAATCTTCCACCTGATTGCATTGCATTGTGCCTTCAAGAATGATCATTTCCAGTTTAGCCTCTATTAAATTTCAGGGCTCTCAATTCTTTTCAATGCTATCATTTTTCCTCTTCCTATGACTTCATGTCTTTTTTAAGCACTCCATTTTTTAAAAGGTTTCTACTGTTATATAAATGGAAAATATCATTAAGTGGATAAAGAATCAGAACAAATTACCTCACTTCTTAACAATTTCCCTTAACAAAATGATTTTTTTTTAAAAATCTCTAAATCTATAGCTATAATGAAATTGCACATAGATATCTCTCCTTCCTTGAGAATGAATGAAATTGCTAGAGCAGGAAACAGATGTCAAAACAAATTCATATCAAAGCAGTGCAAGAAACTCTAAATGCACTCTATTACAAATATACTCAAGGAACATTTAATTGCTTTCTTCTGTGTGACATCATGATGAGGAGGAGCAGGACAAAGGGGAGTACAGTTTATGTGACCTCTGACACCTAAAGAGAGTGAATGGCATTGGTGGATCAAGAAACATGTGTTACCCCGCTGGCGTGGCTCAGTGGTTGAGCATTGACCTATGAAGTAGCAGGTCATGGTTCAATTCCCGGTCAGAGCACATGTCTGGGTTGCGGGCTTGATCCCAAGTGTGGTGTATGCAGGAACAGCTGATCAATGATTCTTTCTCATCATTGATCTTTCTATCCTCCTCTTCCTTTTCCTTTCTCTGAAATCAATAAAAAAAATATTTTTTAAAAGGAAACATGTGCTGTCTGCTATGTACTCTGGTCTCTTCAGATGTCTCCTTTACCTGATCATCAAATATATTGCTGTCATGTCTGTATCTTGGGAATTCATGGTTCTAGATGGCCTTAAAAAGGGACCAACAAATAAAATTTCTCAATTTGCAAAACTCCTTCCTCATTCTATTTACTTTTCTTCCTTGCCTCTATTAGATTTAGCTTAGAAAGAGGAACAGTTGACACATTTCTAAATTACCTTCGGCATTCTGCCATTTCCCCCACACATCCCCAGTCTGGAAAAATAAGCTTTCATTTTTCTTATTTTCTGTAGTCACTCTGTGGCCAGACAAATGTGAAAATGGTATAGGTTGTAGAAAGTTGTGATAATTTTTCTAACATATATTTTGGTAAAGAAGACATATTTTAGACTTGTATGTGTATTGTGGTAGAAATAAAGTACCACAGGATTGTTCCCATAATTTTGCTCTGGGCAATGGAGTGAAAGGTAGTGCCTGCTGATTGGGAGTGAGACTGAATTGAAGACAAGCTATGACCCAGATGCCTCTTTGACATTCAAGCGGAGACATCAATTTATATAGCTAGATCTTGAAAGAATTACAAGGGCTTCTAAATTTATTTTTCCCTTAGAAAAGTCTTAGACATACCATGGAAACTTGATATTGACCTCAATTCTCATCTTAACCCTTAAGCAGCATAGTGACATCTTTTGAAAACTGAGTTTGGAAACTATTTACTTTCCTTTTATTGATAAGTTATTTTCATAAAAGGCTTACAAATAGTTTCAAGGTGTGGGGTGGGAAGGAGTATATTTTATTGAGAAATATATGTTTTTAGTCACATATATATTTGTGAAGAAGAACCTGCATCAGAAATGTGCTGTGAATTTTTTTAAAGTCTACAAACCTATTTGAAATCAATTTAAATAGCTTTTAATGGTATTTTAGAAGGCCAAAAATCACAAAATGATGAAATTAATTTATTTAGTAAGGCTGAATTGTTTCTTAGACATATATAAGGTATTATTGGTAAATGGAAGAGAGGAGTACTACAGTGGTTAAATTGTACCAAAAAACACACACACAACTGTTATGCCCAGAGTTCAGGGTCCCCAATAATCAACCACCAGGGAGCCTTTTCTCCGATGCAAAAGCAAAGAGTCTTTATTCAAACCCGGGTTTGGCTCCCAGCCTCCTCCTGACGCAGCAGTGGGGCAAGAGAGAGAATCCCGGGGGAGGGGTAGTTTATAAAGGGTTGGTCATTTGGGTGGGCTTAGGGAAGTGACGTGGGTTACAGAGATTGCTTAATTTGGACTGAGTCTACTTCTCTATACTCCTATTGGCAGGTTTATGCAACTGTTACATTCTCGCGGTTTTCTAAGAAAAAGGAGTTATATACATAGTTACACAGGATGGAGGGTACAGTACATTTTGTGCTGGCCTGCTCTGCCCTTTCATTCCCCCCTTGTCTTGGGATACCCGGCTCAATCATGAGACGGTTTGCATTTTTATTTTGTCTCTTATTTCTAGCTAAGGTCTCTAGTACTACAGTCCGCAAAAGTACTGTCCACAGTGAATTCCAGTTCCTCTCCTGCAGGTATCGAGTCTCCTCCTGGCCTGCATGGAGCCCAGGCTAGGGATCGCACGGGTAGTTGCCAGGATCCAGGCCGTTTCCTGGTGCAGGAGCTGGGAGTGGTGTAGCCAGGTCTGGACGTCGTCTATTTTAATGGCCGTGGGCGTGCTTAGGATAACAGTGTAGTGTTCCTTTCAGGTTGGGGTGAGTTTTTGGGCAGTGAACTTTTTTACCCACACCGAGTCCCTGGGCTGGAAGGGATGTACAGGGTCCGCGGTGGGCACTGGCAGAGCATCTCGAACAAGCTTATGGGTGGCTCTCTGGGTATACTGCAGAGCCTGTAAGGACTTGAGTAAGGGAATGGTTATGAATTTCAGCTTTCAGTTTCTCCCTGACCCTGGGAAGGATGGGGGAAGGTCTACTATACATGATTACAAACGAATGGGGAACCCCTTCTGGTAGGGGGTACACCTGGCCTATAAGAGGGTGAAGGGCAGAAGGTTGGTCCAGTTTTCACCGGTTTCTAGGATAAATTTAGTTAAATTCTTTTTCTGAGTCTTGCTCATGCCTGTCCTAAGGCTTGAGCTATATTTTGAGATATCTTGGCTACAAAGGCAGGGCTGTTATCTGATCCTATGACTATTGGCAGCCTGAATCTAGGTATAATTTCCTAGCAACTATAGAGGTAGTTTCTGTCCTAGTGGGGTATGCTTCAACCCAACCTAAGAAGGTGTCTATGAGAGCTAGCAGATACTTATACCCTGATGCTGGTGGCTGGTGGCTTAATCTCTGTGAAATCTACCTCTCAATGCTCTCCTGGGGAATTTCCGTGGGTCCCGAAATCTCAGGGGGACCCTCTTACCTTGTTTAGCATTTACCTGTGCACAGACACTACTTCTAGTGACTATGCCTCTAATTATTTTATCTAAGCTTGGTAGTACCTGCCTCGCAGAAGTTCAGAAGTCTTGGTGATGCCAAGTGGGTAGCCTGGTGTAACTGGGTAACTAATGTCCGACCTAGAGCCTCTGGGACCAACAGTCTGCCATCTGGTAGGATCCACCAACCATCTGGTCCTTTGATGGCTTGCTTCTGTTCTGCCAATTCCTCTTCTTGTTTGGTGTAAGAGGGGGTCTGCGTAGGTCCAGGTACGGCAGGGTTACTAAAACTTGTAAAGGCCCCATTGGTTTTTGGGCGGCTTCTTTGGCAGTTTGGTTTGCGGCTCTATTTCCTCTGGCTTCAATTGTCTCTCCTTTCTGATGTCCTTTGCAGTGCATTATTGCAACTGCCCTTGGGAGTCAGATGACCTCTAATAAGGCTAAAATTTCTTTTTTATTTTTAATGTTCTTTCCCGCTGCAGTTGGTAACTCTCTTTCTCGGTGGATGGCACTGTGTCCCCATCGGAGGGCCTTGATTAAGACCAAAAGCTCGACTTTTTGTGCTATGGTTCCCCTGTTTAAGGACTGCACCCAAATGGTGCGGTCCAGGGTGACTACCGCTGCTCTGCATATCGGATGCCATCCTGAACATAACTGCTCCCAACCGTGAACAGTACCTTGTCTGGTGATGATAGCGGAACATCTGTCAGGTCTGGGCGAGCTGTTCGTACTGCGTCTGTTACTCCTGTGCAGTCATGAATGGATTCTTCTGGATTATTATCTGGAAGCAGGCTGGCAGGGTTGATGGCCAGTGTCTTATGGAACCGGACACAGGGCTGGTCTAGGAGAAGAGCTTGGCACTGGGTGATCCCGGTGTTTGACATCTATCTCTTTGGAGCACCTCGAAGGAGGGCCTCTACACCATGGGGTGTTGTCAGGGCTAGTTCCTGGCCCAGAGTCTATTTATCTGCCTCCTTCACCAGCAATGCTGTGGTGGCCACTGCCCGGAGGCACGCTGGCCACCCTGCTACCACGGGGTCTAGCCTCTTAGACAGATAAGCAACAGGTCTCTTCCAGGGACCTAGAGTCTGAATGAGAACCCCTTTGGCAATGCTTCTTACCTCACTCACGTGGAGGTGGAAGGGCTTCGTGACGTTTGGTAAGGCTAGGGCAGGTGCTGAGATGAGAGCCTTCTTTAGCTCCTCAAAGGCCCATTGTTCTACTTCGGTCTAGTTCAGCAGCTGTATTCCCCCAGTACTTGAGTCTAGAGGTTTAGCAATCTCTATAAGCCCCGGTATCCACAGGTTGTAGTATCCAACTGCCTCTAAGAATTCCCGCTCCGTCCCCCTCAAAGGATATGGTGGCAGTCCAAATAGTTTCTGTAGGAGGTCACATCTACACAGGGGGTACGGGCATTCTGGCATGACCAGAAATGAATGCGTTACCGTGTCCTTCCGAGGTCTACAGTCCTTTTTGATGTCTAAGGAAAACAGGCAATTTGTCCGGTGGCTCCCTGGACTGATGTCTTCTTAGAGTTCACGGGTCCCATCGGCTCTGTCAAGACTGAATAGGCTGCCCCAGTGTCCACCAGGAAACTAACAGGTTTGCCTCCCACTTGTAAGGTTACCCTGGGCTCCTGGGGGCTCAATGGAAAGGAGCCCCAGTCCTGTCAGTTCTCTTCCTCTAAGTTAAAGACTCTTGGAGTCTGGGTCTCCCCTTTTGCTTCTCTAGGTAACCTGCCAGGACATTTTCTCTTGCAGTGCCCCCGCTTCTTACAGTAGGCATACTAATTCCTTCCTATTTGCTGCTGGCTTTTTTTTCCTTTTAATATTTTTCTGTTCCCCTTCTTACTATATATATAAATCTTTATAAATTTCATAATTTTAAATTAGCCTTTAAACCTTCTTCTATGTTCTTCAAAAATGTATAACTATGCCTCAAATTTTTTTATTATTTTAAAATATTTAGAGAAAGGCAGAGGGAGGAGGGAGCAGGCCCATCACCCTGTTCCCAGGCCTCCAGCCGCTTGAAATCTAAAAATGCTATATTTTTTCTACAGATAAGGATCTCAGATTCTGATAAGCCTGAAAAGGGGAATTACTAGCTGTGCCTTCTTTAAGCCCTCTAACAGAACATGCCTTTAAGCCCTCTAACAGAACACGGTGAAAAGTGTCCAAGGAGTCGTCAGGGGTTTTTGGGTCTCATTGGGGCGCAGGGGGTCACAAGGGAATTTCCCTTTTTCATCGCTGCCTCCAGCAGCTATTCAAAACAACCCCTGAAGGGGATGGACACCGGGTGGGCGGAGGCAGGGAGCGCGGCGAGGGTCCCAGGTGATGAAGGAAGGCTCCCACCGGGGCGTTTTTATCTGGCAGTCCACTCTCTGTTTCCACTGGGAAAAGCGCTTGTCTCCTGTCAATGAAGGTGGCATGGGGGGGGGGACCAGTGACCCTTACACTGCAATCAGACTCCCTGACCTTTCTGAAAAGCCCCTCTGTTTGAGTGTGTTTCTATTAAAATTATTGATTTTAAAACTATAACTTAAGAGTTGATATAAACATATAAGGACCAATTGGCCTACAAAATATTTTCCTTTTCTTCCTAAAGATTTTACAATGTGCTGTAATCATTAATCACATTAAAGTTAAATGGCCAATTGAGACAAACACTTCTGAGACTGTTCCTCCACCACTGATTAGGACTGGGTGGTGCCAGGTGTCAGAAATAAGATTTACTTAGGTTTTGAGCTTGCTGGGCAGACTTGGTGACTTTGCCAGCTCTAGCTTTTTTCTTATAGTTAATTTTAGAATGTGGTCCCTGCTTTAAATTTCTTTGGACTACAATTGTTATAATTTTATATCTTTAAATTAATAAATATAGACAGAAATGTTGTTAGGCGGGCCGATTCCCCCTCTGACGGAGAGAAAACACCCCCGGGGAAAAAAGAATCCCAGTGGCCACTCGGGGGGGTTGCTACCCGTCAGAGCACTCAGCCTTAAACAAATTAAATGTTTCTTATTTCTTTTTACAGATTTCTATATATGAACAAATAATTATAACCAGGCAGACAACAAAATATCAAACAAACATCTGTCCTTATATCATTTCAGTAAATAAGTATTCTTACATTCTTGGGATCTAAGCAGATAACAGGAATACTGCCTCTAAGTCCCCTGATGGTGGCCTCCCTTTCCTACCATCGCTTTTCTGGCTTCTGCCATAGGCCAGTGGGCGGGACCAGTGTGTTGAAGGAAAAGTCATCCTGCAGTCCGGCTCGGGAGGGACAGGTTACACATAGAGCGTTATTTTAGGAGAGGCAAAACCTTGATAAAAGCTCAGTAATCCAATCACACAGTCAAAGGTTAAACAGGAAGGGAAGAACCACTCAATGTCCTCTGAGAGGATTTTAACAAACTGATAACAAACTGACAAAACCTTGACAAATCAAAACTCAACAAATAATATATACATATAGGGCCCAATTATGACAGAAAATATAAGACAAAAAGACAAAACAAACAGTCCTGATACCAACATGACAAAACACAAAACAAACACCTGTTGAGAGGGAGAGCCTCCAGCCCCTTCTGGGGGGTCCCTCTCTCCTCTCGCAGGAGAAGATTTCTTGTGAGCTGAAAGCCTGGATGGCCTCCTGAAAGAAAATATTTTTAATCCAGTTACAGATGCTATTAGAATCAGAATGAGAGAGGAAGGGAAAGATCAGGTTGTGTCCTCTATGAGGATCCTAATAACTGAAAACAGCAAGTTAAACAAATGGTTAACGGGGTCTATAAAGAGTTAATAGTAACTTCAGCCTTAGTTTCACGTTGGACTATGATGTCACAGGCAGGGATAGGACCTTGAAAATCTCTTCACCCTGTGAAGCTGTTAGCTGGGAGTCTCCCAGCACCAAAAGAGATAAGGAAGCTGTAAATAAAAGTTCTTTTGTTCTTTGAAATGTTATAAATGGATACTTTTAAATCAACCTTAGGACTTTAAAATTCAATTTAATACAGTAAATTCACAAATCAGAGCAAACTGAAACCTTCATTTATACAAACAGAGGAATTTTTGTCATCTAAGTGGGCTGATTCCCTCTCTGACGGAGAACAAAGGACTTTGAGAAAAAGATGTCTCAGCAGCTGCTAAAGACCTTTGTATTCCGCCATAGCAGGTCCGCCCTATTTTTAAATAAATTAAACAGCAGAAAGAGATAACAAATATTTTCACATTTATATTTATATACAAAATAGTCTGAGTTTTTGACTCCTATTAGATATTTACCAGAGTTTAAACAGTCACCTTATTAATTTGCCTGAGGAAGCTCTATGGCCTCCGGGTGGGGGGGAATTAAGCTCCCCTTTCCACTCACTTGGAGTGGACTGAGTCTATCCCATAACGTCCGTCCAGTAATTCCACAGAATTCCACAGAAAGACACAGAAAACAAACAGACAAAGACACCCGGGAACAGATGGACGATGGCCCTGCGCCAACCAGCGGGAGCGACCCGCTTCGTCCCAGAGTTTTGAGGGGAAGCCACTCCCCTCCAGACGGGGGTTTTTACGCCCCTCCAGATGGAGAATCAGAGCGTCCTCTGACCCTCCTACCCAAGATCCACCTGTGCGTCCACTTAGACCGTTTTTGGGCACTTCAGACTTGGCTTCAGAAGCGAGCTCGCACAGAACAGACAATACAGACACTTACCGCGGTCAGTCAGCAGTCAGACTCTTCGGATCGGGTCCCTCGTGGGTATTGGGGAACCCCGGGCGAGCCCCCAAATGTTATGCCCAGAGTTCAGGGTCCCCAATAATCAACCACCAGGGAGCCTTTTCTCCGATGCAAAAGCAAAGAGTCTTTATTCAAACCCGGGTTTGGCTCCCAGCCTCCTCCTGACGCAGCAGTGGGGCAAGAGAGAGAATCCCGGGGGAGGGGTAGTTTATAAAGGGTTGGTCATTTGGGTGGGCTTAGGGAAGTGACGTGGGTTACAGAGATTGCTTAATTTGGACTGAGTCTACTTCTCTATACTCCTATTGGCAGGTTTATGCAACTGTTACATTCTCGCGGTTTTCTAAGAAAAAGGAGTCATATACATAGTTACACAGGATGGAGGGTACAGTACATTTTGTGCTGGCCTGCTCTGCCCTTTCACAACAAAACCAAAAAAACCTCTCTTAGCACAATATATACACATATGTAATACAAATACACATAAACTATATACAAATATATGTTTTAGACTGTAGGGTTTATTATCATCCATGTATGATAAAGTCAATATATCAGGAGATAATTGCTATTGAAAAGATAGTTGGTAACCCAGTCTCCAAGAAGAGGGTGCACACCATACGTGCAGCCTCATGTGGGGAAGCACCGTGATCAGTCAGGACACAGAAGCAGCAACAGGGAAGCATGGGCAAAGACTTTATAATGATTTTCAGAGGAAAGTCAAGAGGTTACAGGGTAAGCAGATTTAGAATTGTTTAGTTTTCCATATATCCATGCCTCTGTTTCAATTGTGTTCCTCCATTTATTTTGTTCATTAGATTCCACATATAAGTGAGATCAGATGACACTTGTCTTTTTCTGACTTCCTTATTTCTCTTAGCATTATAATGTCCAGGTCCATCCTTGCTGTCAAAAGAGATAAGATTTTCGTGTGTGTGTGTGTGTGTGTGTGTGTGTGTGTTTATGGCCCAGTAGTATTCCATTGTGTAAATGATGCAGTGTGTAGAGGATATTTTTTTGAGTTGTACACTTGAAACCTGTATGGTTTTGTGAAACAATGCTACCCCAATACATTCATTTAAAAAATAAATAAAAGAAAAAGAAAAAAAAATCACACAAAAAAGAAAATGACATGTAGGTCTTAGTTATGATCTAAGTTCTGAGCAGGTTTTCCAGGTCTGCATTTAAAACAACTCTTTTAAAATAATTTAAAATTTTAGTCAATACATTTTATATATTCCAAACTTAAAAAAAGAAAGAAATAAGTCTAGTTTTAAAGAATTTCTTTGAGACCGGGTGTAGAGGCTGTCATGAGTTATCTGGTACCTACCTGGCACTGGGCTGAGAGTAGGGAAGGAGATAGTGGCTTAACCTTCCAGTGCTGCATAAAGGAGGTGGTTGGTTAGTATGGGCTGTCAATTGGCTGTTTGCACACTCCCAGGAGAGTCCTTTGCTATCTCCAGGAATTAGCTATCCCTCTCAAAGGCAGTCTCTCCAGGATCATCAAGCCCTCAGATGTCAAAGCATCATAAAACACAGAAATTGAATAAAAATATGATTGACAAAATATGTTTACATGCTATGAATATTATATGTACATGGGACATTTGTTATATATATTTAAAGTTGCCACAGAATATACAAATATAAACTTGAAGGTTTGTTATTATGGCTTTCTTAAATTTATCTTCTAATCTAAATATGCATTCTTAAGAATAAAGTTATTTTTTACAGTCTCCTTGAACATCAGTTGTCACAGAGAGGCTTTAAAAATAATCTGTTTTGATTAATTATAGCATTGAAAATATAAACACTTAAATGTGGCCACCTATCTAATTATAATGTTTTATGCCTACAGAATTATTATGTGACCTTTGAAATATATTAGAAAAAAATGGACAGTCAGTTGGAAATGAAATGAGTAGTCACTACAGAAATACTTTTTGGAAGAGGAAATATAATTATAGGATGAAGATATGAATATATTTTTTCATATCTATTTATAAAAAATTCTCTAGAGCATTCATTTCAGAGTTTTTAGAGAATTCCCAAACCTAGGAAAATTAGCACAAATAAGACTTCTTAAATCTCATGAAATTTTGAAATTCTTTTTGGTTGTTCTGTATTTTATTTTATTTTATTTTTATTTATTTATTTTAACATATATTTTATTGATTTTTTACAGAGAGGAAGGGAGAGGGATAGAGAGTTAGAAACATTGATGAGAGAGAAACACCGACCAGCTGCCTCCTGCACACCCCCCACTGGGGACGTGCCCGCAACCAATGTACATGCCCCTGACCGGAATCAAACCTGGGACCTTTCAGTCCGCAGGCCGATGCTCTATCCACTGAGCCAAACCGGTTTCGGCTGTTCTGTATTTTAGTTGTAATTTTGATATGGTTGTGGGAGGTAGTGAATACCAGTGTCTACCTATGCCACCATCTAGGTTTTTCTTTATTTTCTTTCTAGAGGCCCAGTGCACAAAATTCGTGCACTCTGGTAGGGTGGGGGGGTACTTCAGCCTAGCCTGTACCCTCTCGTAGTCCAGGAGCCCACAGAGAGCGGGCCTAAGCCGATAGTCAGACATCCTTAGCACTGCTACGGAGGCAGGAGAGGCTCCCACAACTGCCACTGCATTTGCAAGGCATGAGCCTGGCTTCTGGTTGAGCGGCACTCCCCCTGTGGGAGTGCATTGACCACCAGGGGGCATCTCCTGCATTGAGTGTCTGCCCCCTGGTGGTCAGTGTGCATCATAGTGATTGGTTGTTCCGCCGTCAGGGTTAAACCAGCTCTCCGACATCCCTCAAGGGGTCCCGGATTGGGATTGTGAGAGGGCGCAGGCCAGGCTGAGGGACCCCACTGGTGCACAATTGGGGCCGGGGAGGAGAGGGACGCAGGAGGTTGGCCAACTGGGAGGGACCATGGGAGGGCTTCAGGGTGTGTCCGGCCCATCTCGCTCAGTCCCGATTGGCCAGACCCCAACTGCAAGCTAACCTACTGGTTGGAGCGTCGACCCCCGTGGTCAGTGCACATCATAGCGACTGATCAACTGGTTGACTGTCTGCCACCTGGTGGTCAGTGCAGGTCATAGTGAGCAGCTGAGTGGCCTTAGCATATCATTAGCATATTACACTTTGATTAGTTGGACAGCCGACCGGATATCCGGACACTTAGCATATTAGAGTTTTATTATATAGGATTATATTAAATTGGCTTTAAACATTTCCCCCACAAAAATGAGGGATTTAGGTGTTTAAAAAAGACATTACAAGTTAAAATAAAACTTGGACTAAAAGAATACCCAAAATTTATTGAAAATAAGAAAACTAATTTAAATTATTTATGTTAAAATAGGTTAAAATAAGTTGAAATTCTAAGTTATATTTCAAATTAATTATGAAAAATCCAAGAAGTTGAAGTGAAGTTGGTAAGAGCAATGTTATCCTCAAATCTAAGCCTGTCTTTTTCTTCCCTAGACCAGAGATACAAATATCAGATGTCAACTCTAATCCACTGGTAATTTCTTTCAAGGACTCTTCATTGAAACTATTCCCAGTCCTCTGTAATCTGAAGGTAAGTGTAGTGGGACTGATGAACACTTTGGCACGCGTGTGGGCCAGAAAGGCCTCTATACCCAATCAAGCATTTGCCATCCATCCTTTAACAAAAGTATAATAGAAGAGCAGAGAGGAGAGAGCCAGTCAACTCACAAAATATATAATGTAGAAAACATTAAAGATTTTTTTTCTCCTTCATAGGATGATGATTCCTGAAAAGCTAAATTTGATTCGGGGATAATATTAATTCTTTTAAAATACATTGAAAATCTACTAGGAAATAGGAACTATTATTTGTGAGAAACACAAGGACAAGTAAAATGCTCTCTGATCCTGAGGAGTTTACAAGTGGTGGAGACTATCAATAACCAGATAATTACAATGATACCAGGGGCTTGAAACAACATATGCATACTTCTTGATCACTTCATTGCTCCAGATCTCCAGAATCTGGGGGCCTTTCAGCTCCGCTCTATGTAGCTTCCACATTCAGAAAAAAAAAAAAAAAAAATCAAAAGTATCAACTCCAGAGACTTGGTAAAAGAGCAAAATGGCTGTTAAAATTTTTTCCCAGAATTGGCAGACTGTCACTTCTGCTCTCACTTTCCTGGCCAAAACAACAAAACACAGACACACTTAGATGTTAATGTAGCAAAGCAATGCACTCATCCCACACAAAGATGAAGTCACATCCAACAATGATTCTATATGTATGTTCCGAATGTACACTGAGTGGCCAGATTATTATGATCTCTGAATGCATAATAATCTGGTCACTCAGTGTATATCCTATATAATAAAAGGCTAATATGCAAATTGTCCCCTCAACCAGGAGTTTGACCAGCAGGCAGGCAGGCCAACCGCCCATGTCTCCTCCCCCTGGTCAAGCTGGCTGGGCCCCCCCCCCCCCGATGCACAAATTCATGCACTGGGCCTCGCCTCATATATATATATATATATATATATATATATATATATATATATATATATATATATATATATATACTGAGTGGCCAGATTATTATGCATTCAGAGATCATAATAATCTGGCCACTCAGTGTATATATGGAACTAGTGGGATCAAGCCATACACAATTACTGAGGACAATATTAAAGTACTAAAATGAAATCAATCATTATAAACATCTAGTTGATTGCTTTATGTTTCATTTCCCCTTCAATAGCAAGTGTTATAAAGAACATCCCTGTTATATGTTTCTTCATGGCCTGTTTTAAAATTTTACTACATTCTATACTCAGGGATAAAATTTTGTAGTCTGATTTTGATCAAGTAATCTTATTTCAAACTCTGAATTAACAAGGCACAATGCTTCCTCTTCCCCACATTTTTCTGTTGGCTTTTTCCAACTTTCTGAAATTTGATAATGTAACAGTGTGACGTGCTGTTACATTTTTAAACTGTCTGTTCCTAACATTGTCAGTTTTGCTATGGTTTTCTTGTCCTTTTTCTGCTAGTTATAAGAAGTTCTAGTCCATTATATTTGTTCAACATTGTCACATTTAGACACTATAGTTATTTTCTTCAAATGTCATCTGTTAACTTTGTCATCCATAACCATATATTTTACCTCACCCTCACTTCCAGTCAGCCACTGAGTATTGTATGATGCCTCTCAAATCTATCTGCTTCCATCCATCCCCTCTGCCTACATATTAATTTAGTTGAGTATAATTCATTGTTGGACTCCTGTTTTAATATTTTACATTTACCCAAAATATATCCTTGATGTATTTTGCATAATACAATAAGAATAATGGTCTTGTAATAAATAATAATAATAATAAATAATTTAATGTTTACTATATATCAAACACTAAGTTCTTTGCATATATTTACTAATGTAATCTTTAAAATAATCCTGTGAAGTATGTACCACTAAGACTTATCTATATTTCAGCTGAGTAAATAAAATTTGAGGGACAGTGGAGCAAAGTGATTGAGACTAAGGACCACACTGTCAGGTATCATTATTTATTGTTTGCATAATGTCTCTCAAATTAAATTCCTAAACATGACACTCTGCAAGTAGAAAATGAGTCATGTTTTGTCATTACTTATAAGAAGTTCCAAATATCACCTCTGCCTATTATATTCTAGCCTCAACCTTTTGTATTTATTTCTGAAAACCTAAGTTGAGGGGTGATTTCTCTTGGCACCATATTTTGTGCCTATTGTTTTTATTTTCTGGGATTCTCTCTTCCTTCCCACATCCATCTGGCTAACTTTTATTTAACATTCAGACATGAAAGAAGTAATTTCTCTGGAAAACTTATATATATATATATATATATATATATATATATATATATATATATATATATGTTTATACATATATAAGTTTATATATATAAACTTATACACACACACACACACACACACACACACACACACACACGCACACACTAGTGGCCTGGTGCACGAAATTTGTGCACAGGGGTGGGGTGTCCCTCAGCCCAGCCTGTACCCTCTCTAATCTGTGACCCCTCGAAGGATGTCCTACTGCATGTTTACAGGGATTGGGACTAAACCGGCAGTCGGACATGCCTCTTGCAATCTGGGACTGCTGGCTCCTAACCACTCACCTGCCTGACTGCCTTATTGCCCCTAACCACTCTGCCTGCCAACCTGCTCACCCCCAACTTCCCCTCACCGCCGGCCTGCTGGCCCCTAAATGCACCCCCCCCCACCAGCCTGCTCGCCCCCAACTGCCCTCCCTGCTGGCCTGCTCGACCCTACCTGCCCTCTTCACTGGCCTGCTCACTCCCAACTGCCCCCCTGCTGGTCTGCTCACCCCCAAATGCCCCCCCAGCCAGTCTGATCACCCCCAATGTTCCCCCCCACCAGCCTGATCACCCACAGTTGCTGTCCCATCCTTGCCTGATCACCCACAACTGCCCTCTCCTCTTTGCCTCTAACTGCCTCTACCTCGGCCCTGCCACCATGGCTTTGTCCAGAAGAATATCCAGAAGGTTTCCTGGAAGGTCTCCCAATCTAATTAGCATATTACCCTTTTATTAGTATAGATAGAGGCCTGGTGCACAGGTGGGGGCCAGCTGGTTCGGCCTGATGGGTGTCCTGGATCAGGGTGGGGGTTCCCTTGGGGCATGGGGCAGTCTGGGTGAGGGGCCTGTGGTGGTTTGCAGGCGGGCCACACCCCCATGGGGTGAGGGTCCCTGCTTGGGGGGCATGGCCAGCCTGGGTGAGGGGCTGAGTGTTGTTTTCAAGCTGGCCACACCCCCATCAGGGTGGGGGTTCCTGCTGGGGTGCCTAGCCAGCCTGGGTGAGGAGCTGATGGCTGTTTGCAGGCTGGCCATGCCCCCCAGCGGGGACCCTCACCCATGGGGGTGTGGCCAGCCTGGGTAAGGGGCTGATGGCTGTTTTCAGGCTGGCCACGAACCCCGGTGATCCAGGATCCCAGCCCCTCCTTTTTTTTCAGCCCCTCCTTGAGCGGAGGTCAGGGCCTGCTGGGAGCCTGGGTCACCAGGGGTGACCCAGGCTCCCAGCCACTCTTTCAGTGGCAGCCAGGACAGGCAGGAAGCTTGGCTTCCTCCATTGCTGGGGGCAACCCAAGCCTCCTGTTTGCTCCAGCTCCATGGTTGCCGCCATCTTTGTTGTGTTAATTTACATACTGAATCCTGATTGTCTGGTGGGCGTAGCGAAGGGATGGTCAATTTTCATGTTTCTCTTTTATTAGTGTAGATATACAAACACACAGAATGTGCCCCTCTTATTTTTCTTTATAATTTCTTTTGAATTACTTTAACATAGAATTGATTTAACCTGATTTTAATGATCTGACTGCCTTCCTTTCTTATTTAGTATATTTTAAACTTTGCAAAGACAAAAATTATGTTTGTTCACCTGTGAACCCCAAACAAACACTAAGCCTACCCATAGTAAGCACCGAAGAAAGTACTATGGGGGAAAAAAGAAGGATAAAAGGAAGAATGTATTTAATCAAAACCATAGTTTAAAGTTATAGATGTGATTTGAAAAATTCCATGAATGTGTTTCATCATGGAAAAGAGGGATATTTAAACAATAACAAAATGGTGGCCTACACAAAAAAAGAAAGTGGGTGGGTATCAGGGTAAGAGCAGGGAAAGAGCCTGCTGCTTAAACAGACTTTCTATAGGAGAGTGCAGGGCAGAGTCTGGTAGCGGCAGGGATTGTGTCTTTCATGTTCTGTTTGACCTAGTTAACAGACATCTGTCAAGTGTAAGCTGGCTGAAGGACATCAGCATATGTGGTTTTTACGTTAGGCATAGACTGCCAGGATCAGTCCTGGTTGCTTGTCCTTGCCAACATTGTGTGAAGCACATACCAGTTTCTGTTTAGAGTTGCCAGTCCCCAGCCTGTTGTGAGACTGAACAGATTCCAACTGGATCTCTATGCTGCTTTGCTTCCTGTCATGTCAGGGCTTCTTACCTTCCTTTAACATCTCTACCAACAGCAGAGTGAGAGATAACATGAATAACACTGGCTATGCTGCTCATTCTTTCATAATATCCTTGTTACTTTAAAACAACACAACTATATTCAAAATGAAGTGATTTGTCTCCAAGATTGATATAAATTTGGTGATGATAGGAAAAGCATTTTATTTTTGAAAATTGGTTCAAAAAGAATAAATGTGTGGCGAATGCCAATGAGGGAAGAAAGGAAAAGAAAACTAGATGCACTGGCCAGGTATACAGTAGCTAATAGCATCCTACCAGCCAAGAGTCTTCTACCTTCTCCAGATATGAAATAAAAAATTGTTTCCAAAAGAAAAATTTCCAGCCACTTGTTTACAAATGTGATTTTTAAAATATAATTGACATAAAATTTTAGCCTATTTTTGTTTTTCCCCCCTCAGGTTTATTGAGATATAGTTGATATATAACATTGTATACGTTTGATTTGTAATTATTTAAGGTATAAAATGTAATGGTTTATATATATACTAGAGGCCCAGTGCACAGATTCATGCACCAGTGGGGTTGCTCAGCCTGGCCTATAGGGATCAATGGACCACCATGCCTCTGCAGCCTGGCCATACCCACTAGCTCATTGGACTCCAGCCCGCTGTCCTCATCACTCCCACACAGCACAAAGTAGTGCGTGAAGCAGCAGGCCGTCAGGGAGGAGCCCGAGCCCAGGCTGGGTGCTGCGCTGCTCCCACTCATCCCGGCCCCGCCACTGCTTTGGTGCGCAGGGGGACTGTCCATGGGAGAGGCTCGTGCCACTGCAGCTGCGCATTGCCAGCAGTGAGCCCAACATCTGGCAGCTGAGTGGTGCTCCCATTATGGGAGCGCACTGACCACCAGGGGGCAGCTCCTGCATTGAGAGTGTGCCCCCTGGTGCTCAGTGTGCATCATAGCTACCGGCCAGTGGTCCAGTTGCTTAGGCTTTTATATATATGTAGATTGCTAAATGATTACCCCAGTAAGGTTAGACATCCAGCACTTTACATAGTTATAATTACTTTTTGTGTTTGTGGTAAAAACTTTTAAAATCTTCTCTCTTAACAACTTTAAAATATATGACTATTAATTTTGGTCATCATGTTATATATTACTTTCCCAGAAACTATTTTATAACTTGAAGTTTGTACACTTAAAATGTTTTTTTTACATTTTCTTCCTTCTTTCCATTTTTTTTTTTAGAGGTACTTTTTAGAACACCATTAGGAGGTCTTGCTAATTGTGTGTAAAATTTTTAGTCTTTATAAAAAGTAATTTATTTAAAGTTAATTTTGAGATAGTTGTGCTTATGCTGTTGGGCAGTGCTTTAATGATGAAAATCAGAACCACTAGAATAAAACCAACTGAAGGCAAATGCATTACAAATGATTAATTTAATTTAAGGTTGAAAAGCTCTTGATTATCTTGATAGATCAGGAAGAACTTCATTCCACTCAACATGATTAAATCTGAGTCTAGCCACAATTCAATGCAATCTATATCATAATAATGTGTCAATATTCCACTAATAGACAATATAAAGCAGGCATCCTCAAACTACGGCCCGTGGGCCACATGAGGGTGTTTTTGCTGTTTTGTTTTTTTACTTCAAAATAAGATATGTGCAGTGTGCATAGGAATTTGTTCATAGTTTTTTTTAAACTATAGTCCAGCCCTCCAACGGTCTGAGGGACAGTGAACTGGCCCCCTGTTGAAAAAGTTTGAGGAACCCTGATATAAAGTTTTGAAGAGAAAGTATTACTCTGGAGTACCTGAGCAAATCCAATTACAAACTACTGAGACATAAAAATAAAAATTTTATTTTTGTAGAAGTGTTTCCATATAAATTATAAAAGAAATAATTGAAGTATATTATAATAAACTAGAGGCCCGGTGCATGAAAATTAATGCACTGGAGGGGGGAGTCCCTCAGCCTGGCCTGCACCCTCTCACAGTCCAGGAGCCCTCAGGGGCAGGAGGTGACCCGGCGATCAGGGGAAGGTGATGCCCCCATCACACCTCTGCTGCTGCCACTGCCAGCAGTGCAAGACTTGGCCGGCCCTGGTTACCTGAGCCTCAGGCAGTCCTGGGTAGCTGGGCAGCTGCCATCCAAGGCTTGTATGCACCTCGGGCCCGCCCTGGGCAGCTGGGCATCTGACATCTGAGGTTTGCCTGTGCCTCAGGCTGGCCCTAGGCGGCTGAGAGGCTGAGGGGACTGGGTGCTGCCATCTTATGGCTGTGGGCACTGCCATTGTTGATGGCATGGCGATCAATTAGCATATTCCCTCCTTGTTGGCTGTGGGTGCCACCATCTTTGTGAGTGTGTGACGGTCAATTAGCATATTCCTTCTTTATTAGATAGGATGAGAATAAAGAAAAATCACAATCCCCCACTCTGTTCACATATTGATTTTGTTCTAAAACTTCAAGGCAAATATGTGTCTGTATGTGGTATGTGTGTATGTGTCTGTAGGGGGTGTAGATTTTTGACCGATCTTTGCCAAAAGTGAAATAGTCAAATATTTTGAGGATTTTTAGATTCAGGTTTTTTGTTGTTGTTGTTGTTTTTATTGTTTACCAGAGACCTAAATTGTTACCATGGCCCTTTTGGAGTACAGATATGTGGAGATGAGGTGACACATATCATTCTGCTGCCCCTCCCCCCCCCTTTTTTACTTTGAATGCAGTGATCATCAGGAACATCTTGAATTAATTTGCCTGAACATTTAATCCCAATGTGTCATGGTCTTTCAAGTGTATCAACCAGCTTCATGGTGATAAGTTGATTTCATTGGACTCTTTCTTTCTTAACCTTTTGCACTCAGATGTCAAGTGTGACTTAACACAGTTAGCATCGGTAGCAGCTCGAGAAAAAAGCAAGCGAGTGCAAAGGGTTAAAATAAATTTAACCATTTTGCATTTACCCAGATTATCATTCATCCTGGAAATGAATTTCCCTTCACTGTTTACATTGTTTTTGGCAATGACACTCTCTGAAGATGAGGTCATGGATTACACATAACATAGCCTCAGACCAAGGGAATAACTTCACAGTGAAGGGAAGGCAATGAAGGAGATAAACTCTTTCTGTCTATATCATCTATCAGCTGTTAATGAATTTTTGAGGTGGCATTTTAAAGGCTCAGAGAAAGCAGCATGTTGATAGAAATACAATTTGGAGATGGGTACCCTGATATGTATGTTAAACCAACAACTATTCATACTGCAACTTTTTTGTTTCAAGTAACTAAAATATACAAGCCTGGGAACCAAAAAGGATATATAGGAATGTCCTTCTCTTCCTCATTTCCATTAATCCATTTGGGGAACTTGGATTTCCCTCTATGTAATTTAGACTTTGTGGAATGAAAGAACATGCTCTCACCAGAGAACTCAACAAGGAAAGGACTTCAGAACATAATTCTTGTCTCTTCACTGCCATCTCCTCATGCTGATAGATATGAAGCCAAAGAAAAGATTTCCTATCTTGTAAGAGTTAATAAAACACTATTTAACTGGTATGCTAAAATTGTGTCTGCATAATCAGCACATTAAATTTTGTCTAGAATACAAGGACTATTGGTGTAATTTACTTGTACTTCCATTCCTTGTGAAAACAGTGAATGGACAAGTGAAGTAACCATAGAGCAATGGTTCTCAACCTTTCTAATGCCATGACCCTTTAATACAGTTCCTCATGTTGTGGTGACCCCCAACCATAAAATTATTTTCGTTGCTACTTCATAACTGTAATTTTGCTACTGTTAATGAATCGTAATGTAAATATCTGTGTTTTCTGATGGTCTTAGGCTCTACAGCAGCGGTTCTCAACCTGTGGGTTGCGACCCACAGGTTGAGAACCGCTAGCAGGGTTGCCTAAGACCATCGGAAAACATACTTTATTTGGGAGGTGATCCCAGAAAGCACTTATGAGGAAATAAAGAGAGGGAGACGAGGAAGGGAGAGAAGATAACAGTGCATTACTGTGCAGATGAGTGTTGTGGGGAATGGCTGGAGTTCTCTAATGTTCCTGGGGAGCTAAATCACCCTCACTCTGGATCAGTACCTGCTTGCTGCTAAACAATCTCTCAGTTCAAAAAAGCTCTCAAAAAAGGAGCAGAAACATGCTTTTAAGATGGGAAGCTATTCACATGCTTGGAAAATTCTATTAGAATTACCCATAAGCCACAGTGGGTTGTGGAGCATCAGGTGTATATGCTATGACATCCCTTGTGTTATCTTGTTCCACATTGAGCCTTTGTATCTCAGTGTCTTTCTTTGGGGGAATGCAAGTAAAATAAACATTGGTAATAATAATTAGCTTTGCTTTAATGAATGTCTAGGGTCCCTTTAAGAGTTGGTGCATCCACCCCTACCCCCACTTCTATTTAGGTGTGTTTCCAACAACTCACAGCTGTGCCTTCACTTTTCCTTTCCACTCTTTTCCATTTGGGAGGCAGCTACCTTGCACTCACCCTAGACCTCAGCAAAAGACCTGGATTCAAGGTAGGACAAACTCCATTGTGTGATTTGTGTTCTAGAGCCTCTTTGTGGTATCAGACTGAAGTGAATCTTCAGTGGAGACAAACATGCTTGCTTGCTGAGCATTTCCCCTGCTATCTTCTCCCTCTCCTCAGGGCGCTCCCTCAAAAAAACCACTTAAGTAGATGAAAAACAAATATTTCTGTCACAGGCTTTGCATCTGGAGAAGCTGACCTAAAACACAGGACATTTCAGCGGCTAAAGCCCTTACATGTGTGGAACTCTAGGCACCTGGCATACACTCCCTGGGTAGGAAAAAGGAAAAGAGCTCAGAGGGAATCAAGGGCAGTCCGAAATACATGCTACTTCAACGTATTAAACCCTTAAGGGGGAGCAGAGACCTAATCTTTAGAGGGATTTGAGAGTTTCAAAAGCGGAGGAACTTCTGTGTATGTTTGGAAAGGTGGAAGACTGCAGTAAGAAATGGCTGTGCGGCACTAGTGCATGGCATTGGGTAGCTTTCTAGGGTTTCTAGGATGCATATCCTTTAAGAGGATTATTTCTCTGCATCCTTGGGCAACAGGTAAGAAGTGTTGATCCTAGTTAGCCTTGAGGAACTCTGTGATCACAGCATGGAGTAGAAAGTACGGAATGTTTCCTCTGTACATAGCAGTACAAAACATAACATAGAGAACCACTAGAGCTAAAGACACCTGATGAGAGATAACAAAGGACTTTCATTTTACTTATCCTATATAATAAAGAGGGAATATGCTAATTGACCATCACTCCATCACAAAGATGGCTACACTCACAGCTGAAGCCAAGTTCCCATAAGGAGCCTTAACGAGCAATCAGCAGGGACCTGAGGCTACACCCTCCCCCGCCCCCATAGGGCTTGAAAGGGTACCTCAGGCTGCGCCCCCCCACCTAGCAGGGCTTGACGGGGGACCCCAGGCCGTGCTCCCTGCCCCAGCACCAGGCCAGGGGACCTGAGGCTGTGCCCTCCTGCCTGGCTGGGCTTGAGAGGGGATCTCAGGCTGCACCCCCCACCAGGTAGGGCTTGACAGGGGATTTCAGGCCACACCCCCACCCCAGCCCCAGGCCGGGGGACCTCAGACCGCACCCCCTGCCTGGAAGGGCTTGATGGGGACCTCAGGCCACAACCCCCGCCCTGGCACCAGGCCAGGGGACCTGAGGCCACGCCCCTGGCCCGATAGGGCTTGTTGGGGGACCTCAAGGTGCACTTCCCATCCTGGTGCTGGGCTAGGGGACCTCAGGCTGCTCCCTGCTACCCCAGCACCAGGCCGGGGGACCTCAGGCCACACCCTCCACCCCAGTACCGGGCCAGGGGACCTGAAACTGTGTCCCCCTGCCTGGCGGGGTTTGACAGGGGACCTCAGGCCGTGCACCCTACCCAGTGGGGCTTGACAGGGGATCTCAGGCCATGTCCCCCACCTGGTGTGGCTTGTTGGGGGACCTCAAGGCATGCCCCCCGCCCTGGTCTGGGCTGGAGGACCTCAGACCATGCCCCCATTCCTGGCACAGGGCCAGGGGACCTGAAGTTATGGCCCCTGCCCAGCAGGGCTTGACAAGAGTGGGACTGGCCACATCTGGATCTAGCCCAATGTGGGGAAAGGCGGCTGGGTCTGGGTCTCACACAATTTTGAGGTGCATGTGGGTGGGCAAGGACTTGACTCTGGTTCCCATGCTGTGCCCCAGACTCTGACAGGAGGAAGGTTATGATATACATTTTACTAATTTTCTTTCATCTCTGACACTTCTATTATAGAGAAAGGGCAAATAGCAATATTAAATTATTTCCTCTAATTAATCCCCTTTTAATGTGCACGAATTTCATGCATCGGGTCACTAGTGTGAAATGAAAACTAAAGACCAGCAAAAGTAACTGAGGTCAGCTTAATAGATGACAGCTGAGGATCATGTCGCCTTTCCCGGCAAATGTAATTGGTCTGTTAAAACACCCACCTTATTTGGAGAAAAATAAAAATGTTACAAAAATAAAAATGTTATTTATGAATATATAAAAAAAGTTATTGTGTAAACTTTTTAAAATCAAATATTTGCCATGATCATGAGGTATATTTTTCTAATATTCTAATTTATGTTATAAATACACACCAGATTAACATTTAAATGAAAATAAATTCAAACTAAGCTGAAGAAAATGACAACATCTATTGTTATAAAGCAGGTGATGGTGAGTGATAGCAAACACCCAGAAAAAGTGAAATCAACACTTTGGGCAGTATTTATAATGATCATTTCCAATGCACATGCTTTAAATGGTCAAATAGCTATATTTCTGAAAAGCAAATGTCATTTAAAGTCTGATAAACAAAAATTCTTCTTAAGGAGAAAATGTGATATTATACATTTATATTGTGATTTGCTATTTTAAATTTTGTTTTTCAGTATTAGCTGGTTGATTTTTCACTATGTTAATAGATGAAACATCAAGCAGTTATATAACTGTTTCTAGCAGAGGAACTTGGACTTGATTGGGGTGAGGAGAATTATACATGTTAAACTGCTGTTTTTGTCATATGACCCTATGGTAGTACTAAATCACTTGGGAAAATTATAGAGTATAGCATTACTCGTCCTGAAATAATTTAGTCAGAATATACTAAAGAGTAGATTATAATCACTAACACAAAGTAATTACATTTTGTTTTCCTTTGTGATTAAAAGTTTTGTGATTTTTGAATATAGCTCAAAGGGAAATTCGGTTTTCAAAATTAAGGCTTTTTTTACTTTAACTTCTTATTATAATAGGCCACAATTATAAAAAATATAAGAGTTCTTATTATAATAAGCCACAATTAAAAAACACACACACATTTTT
The DNA here is from genome assembly GCF_951640355.1 of Cnephaeus nilssonii. NCBI lineage: Eukaryota > Metazoa > Chordata > Mammalia > Chiroptera > Vespertilionidae > Cnephaeus > Cnephaeus nilssonii. The sequence continues at coordinate 82,726,668 of NC_137074.1, forward strand.
AAACCACAGACCAAATAAGAACCTAAAAAATATAGTAATCATTCTTTAGCAAAAAGAAACAGATCAAGTTCTTTGTTTACACAAAGAAAAAAAATTGAGGTTATTTTTATACAAAGGGACTTTTGTGTTTCATCAAGCCTAACCACTTTATTTTAAAGATCAGGATGCAGAAAGCCTAAGGTTGAAATTGCTCATTTGTTTCTATAGCTAGTTTATAGTATATTTAGAACTTTTTAGCCATTGCAATGATCTTTCCACGAGGCTAAGATGAGAAATAGTGAGAATCTAAGATTTTTGTATGATTTAGACTTTGAGGTATTGGTTCTCTAGTTGATGCTTCTTAAATCCTTATTACCTACTAGAGGCCTGGTGCACGAAAATTCATGCACTGGGGGTGGGTGGGGTCCCTCAGCCTGGCCTGCCCCCTCTCACAGTCCAGGAGCCCTAAGGGGATGTCCTCCTCTGCGGGAGGCAACCAGGCTAATCAGGGGAAGGTGCTGGCCCCCCTGCTGCTGCCACTGCCTGCCCTCGGCCCTAGGCCCTCGCTACTTAGTGCTGGCCCCACCCCCCGCCCACTGGTGGGTGGGTGGCGATCTGGGGCCAGGCCAGCTTGGGAAAGGGCTGTGGGAGGTTGAGGCACAGCAGTTTGCACCCTGTCTAGGACCAGGCCAGCGCTCCTGCCTCTGTGGCTGCCTCTGTGGAAGGGGCAGCAATGGGACCAGTTGGCACCGTGGCCTGTCCCGAGCCACCTCTATGGAAGGGGGAACCATGCCACCTTCTCACAGCCTCTGCTAAAGGGGCCAGGGTGCTGGACCAGCAGTGCCGGACCAAGCCACCCCTCCCACATGATGATAGATGAGCACCTGACAGCCTGCCCCTCCCCAACTACATAGGACCCGCCTGCCTCTGCTGCATGGTGCCAGCCCTAGGCCCATAGCAGCTGTGGCTTTGTCCGGATGGACGTCAGAATGGACATCTGGAAGATGTCTGCCCTAATTAGCATATTACCCTTTTATTAATATAGATTAAACTGTTAATAGTTAAACAGTTTTTCTTACCTTTAATCAGATTGGATTACTATTAGTATATACAATATCTCAAAATTACCACATAATAAACCCTGACTATGGCAAAAATAAACTCAAATTGATAAGAATCATAGAGAACAATAATTAAACAATGTGATACAACTTCCAGAATGATTAGCATTGTGCAGAATTCTTAAAGTGGATTTATATTATAACACACTTGTTAGAAACTATACCTAAAAACATTTCTAAGCAGTGTCACTTTATTATAAACTACATGAGCTTTATTCTTCGACATTTAGAACAATTTCCAGAAGTAGCTCTTCAAACAACTTCTAATTTTAAAGGTTGTTCTATCTGAAATTATTTATCTCTATATGGGAAATAACTGGTATATACTTTTTTAGCTTCAGTTATTTTAAGTACCATTTGTAAGATGCGTTTTGAATTGTTGCTCATGGTATATTTTTCTTACCTAATACTATTTGATTCAGTGATAATTTTACCCTTTTTTAATTATCACATTTAGCTCGTTTTAAATAATAAAGGCATTGAATCATGTAGACATGGGGTATAATTATAATAACACAAATTGATATCATATATCAGAATCAGAACTCAGTGGAATAAAAAAGAAGTTTGACTTATATGTTTGTGCTTCACAAAACCATGGAGCAAGGAGTATTAAATAAGAAAGCAATGTGTTACCCCAGACTGCTTTGAAAGTTTTGAAGTTTTGTAAATATTAAAGGTTTAGAACTGAAATTCATGAATTTGCCATATAGCAATTTCTCTGTGTGACAGAAACACAATGCTTGATGGACTGCTTAAATCACTTCATTCACCACTGAACTGAAACTAAAAAGAAACATCTGTATGATACAAAGTGACATGATTCAAACATTTCAAGAATAGAAATGAAGATGAAATGGATGATTCATCATATCACAACCAAAAAGTGGATTTATCTCTACAATATAATTATCTAAATCGATGTTAGTTAAAAATGAGGCCTAATTTCCCAATCATATTAAATTACTACTAGTTAATTATGGGAAAGTGCCAAGAAATCTTAACCCCAACAAACATGACTGCACCTGCAGCTCTGCTTATGTAAATTCAGGCATTTGAAATATCAGCTTGCAGAGTTCTATTCTCTAGAAAATATATAATACAATACAATTGGTATTTGACATGTGAGTATGCTAGTGTTTTGGAGCAGGTTTTCTTTCTTTATGCCACCATTTATTTTTTTATTTTCTTATGCTATTATACTTATTGGTATCAGTGCTTTCCACAATTAAAAGTTCCAAATAATGATTAGGTTAAGACTATTATACAATTATAGTATTTTAGCAAAAAGTAAATAAAATTCCTTTGCATTTAAAGTAAGTTCTGTTTGTCCTATTTGTTATGATTTCTTCTTTTTAAACCTTTCATTTTGAGATCATTTCAGACAAAAGGAAAGTTGCCAAAAGAAAAAAAACAAAGCAAAGAATTTTGAAAGAAATTCATAAAGACTCCCCAAATGTTAATTTCATTACTTTTCACTTATCATTTTCTCTCTATACATAGAGGTATGTTATTATTTGATCAGCTATCTGAGAGTAGGTTGAGACCCCCACTCCCCAAAATAATTTAATTTGCATTTACTAAAACCAATGATATTTTCTTATATCACCACACTACAATGATCAAAATAAGGAATATCAATACAATACTGTTCTCTAGACATTGAGACATTATTCAAATGTCACATATTGTTCCAATAGTGTCATTTTTTGCAAAATGTTGATTTTTTTTTCTAGTCCAGGATTCAATCCAGTATAACACATTGTATTTAGTTGTCAGATCTCTTTAGTTTTATCTAATCTGGAACAGTGTCTGAGGTTTTCTCAATCTTTCTAAACCTTGACATCTTTGAAAATTACAGGCCAGGTATTTTGTAGAATTTCAGGCCAGTTATTTGTAAAATGTCCCTCAATTTGGCTTTATCTGATGAATACTCGTGATTAGTTAGATTCATCTTATGTATTTTTGGCAGAAATATCGTAAAAGTTCTGTGCATCATAGCGGGAAGTAAAAGAGAGAAGGTGAGATTAAATATCCTAGCTTAATAATTATTTCACTTTTGCTATTATTCTCGTCACAATCATTCTCAGTATACAGAATATGTTACTAAGCCATTATATTGTTACTTATTGAGAGTTCAGGATGTTTATATTCTTTGATAGAGTTGCCACTGTATTTACTCTTTTTCCTTTTGGCATTTTATCACTTTTTAATCATTCCAGACATATTTGATATTGAAGTTTCTTAGCTGTTATTTTTTCTCTCTCTCATTTTTTTAATGATTTATCATTGAACTTGGCCTAATCAACTTCTCCTGTTTTGTTTTCTGTCACCTATATATAGAACTACCATGGAAATTTGAAAACACACACACACACACACACACACACAAATTCCTACACAGCTACCACCCAGATTTTACTTTCTTTTTTTAAAAGCATCATTTATTGATTTTTCAGAGAGGGAGAAAGGAAGAAGAGTGAAACATCAATGTGAGAGCATAACATCAATTAGCTGCCTCCTGCCCACCTCCTACTTGGGATTGAGCCTACAACTGGGCACGTGCCCTGAGTATGAATCAAACCAGCAACCTCTGGGTGCACAGGATGTCACCCAAATGGCCAGTGCAGATTTTACTTTCTTTTAATCCCTTCACCATATATTTTCTAGGTATGATTTTACTTCATAAACATCAATAACTAAAACAAGGCTTCAGTCCCTTCTTCATTAGACCAATTTTTGAGAAATAAATTGATTCATAAAACTTAGGAAATATTAGGATAAACCTCAGATAATCTAACGTCTCAAGAAATGTATTTTCCATGAATCTAGCCTTAATAAAACATATTCTTCCTTGAATGTATGAGTAGTAAAATAATATATCTCATTGAAGAATTTGTAGATTGGTAGTAATATATCTCATTAATTAAATCTACAGATCACTGATTTTATTAAAGTGACTTGGATTCAAGAAAGTCATTTCTCTTTTGTCCACAACAAATCATGTAGCAGCCCTGCTTTAATGTAGTTCATGCTTAAAATTACCACCACCAACATTCTATTTTTAAAAATATATATATTTTATTGATTTTTTTACAGAGAGTAAGAGTAGAGAGTTAGAAACATCGATGAGAGAGAAACATCAATCAGCTGCCTCCTGCACACCCCGCACTGGGGATGTGCCCGAAACCATGGTACATGCCCTTGACAGGAATCAAACCTGGGACCCTTCAGTCCGCAGGCCAACGCTCTATCCACTGAGCCAAACCAGTCAGGGCCACCAACATTCTTTTAATTAGTTTCTTAGTCTGTAGCTGCACATCATGTACATAGTACTGGAGATGACAAATTTGTGACTTTTTCAACTTTAGACTTAAGTAATTGATTGGTGACTATCACTTTGTTAAGGATAGTTCTCATGACTCTTCCAGTTCATCATTTAAATTCCCTAAAGTCAATGAATATTGATGAATATTTATCATTTTTTTTTCCAATTTTTTTATTAAGGTATTATATGTGTACATATCTTACCATTGCCCTCCCCACACCCCACTCCCATATATGCCCCCACCCCCCAGAGTTTTGCATCCATTGGTTATGCTTATATGCATGCATACAAGTCCTTTGATTGATCTCTTATCTCCCCCACCTCTCCCTAACCTTCCCCTTGTAATTTGACAGTCTGTTTGATGCTTTACTGTCTCTGTATCTATCTTTTTGTTCAAGTTTATAATGTTCTTTATTATCCATAAATGAGTGAGATCATGTGGTATTTTTCTTTCATTGACTGACTTATTTCACTTAACATAATGTTCTCCAATTCCTCCCAGGTTGCTGCAAATGATGAGAATTCCTTCTTTTTTATGGCAGCATAGTATTCCATTGTGTAGATGTACCACAGTTTTCTGATCCAGTCATCTGCTGACGGGCACCTAGGCTGTTTCCAAATCTTAGCTATGGTGAATTGTGCTGCTATGAACATAGGGGTGCATATATCCTTTCTAATTGGTGTTTCTAGTTTCTTTGGATATATTCCCAGGAGTGGGATTACTGGGTCAAATGGGAGTTCCATTTTCAGTTTTTTGAGGAAACTCCATACTGTTCTCCACAGTGGCTGCACCAGTCTGCAATCCCACCAGCAGTGCACGAGGGTTCCTTTTTCTCCGCATCCTCGCCAACACTTGTCGTTTGTTGATTTGTTGATGATAGCCATTCTGACAGGTGTGAGATGGTACCGCATTGTTGTTTTGATTTGCATCTCTCGGATAATTAGTGACGTTGAGCATGTTTTCATGTGTCTCTTGGCCTTCCTTCTGTCTTCTTTTGAAAAGATTCTATTTAGGTCTGTTGCCCATTTTTTTATTGGATCATGTATCTTCCTTTTATTAAGTTGTATAAGCTGCCTGTAGATGTTGGAGATTAAACCTTTATCAGTGATGCCATTTGCAAATATGTTCTCCCATGCAGTGGGCCTTCTTGTTGTTTTGTTGATGGTTTCTTTTGCTGTGAAAAAGCTTTTTATTTTGATGTAGTCCCATTTGTTAATTTTATCTTTAGCTTCCATTGCCCTAGGGGCAGTGTCAGTGAAGAATTTCTTTTGGCATATGTCTGACATTTTGCTGCCTGTGGATTGCTCTAGTATTTTTATGGTTTCCCGTCTTATGTTTAAGTCCTGTATCCATTTTGAGTTTATTTTTGTGTATGGCGTAAGTTGGTGATCAAGCTTCATTTTTTTGCATGTATCTGTCCAATTTTCCCAACACCATTTATTGAAGAGACTATCTTTATTCCATTGTATGTTCATGCCTCCTTTGTCAAATATTAATTGAGCATAGTGGTTTGGGTCAATATCTGGATTCTCTATTCTGTTCCATTGATCTATGTGTCTGTTCTTGTGCCAGTACCAGGCTGTTTTGAGAACAGTGGCTTTGTAATACAGCTTGAAATCTGGTATTGAGATCCCTCCTACTTTATTCTTCTTTCTCAGGATTGCTGTGGCTATTCGGGGTCTTTTTTTATTCCAGATGAATTTTTGGAGAGTTCTTTCAAGGTCTGTGAAATATGCCGTTGGTATTTTAATGGGGAGTGCATTGAATCTATAGATTGCTTTGGGTAGTATGGACATTTTAATGATGTTGATTCTACCAATCCATGAACATGGTATGTTCTTCCATCTGTTTACGTCTTCCTCTATCTCTTTTTTCAGTGTCCTGTAGTTTTCCGTGTATAGGTCTTTTACCTCCTTAGTTAAGTTTATTCCTAGGTATCTTAATTTTTTTGGTGCGATGGTAAATGGGATTGCCTTTTTAGTCTCTCTATCTGTAAGTTCACTATTGGTGTATAGAAAGGCCATAGATTTCTTGGCGTTAATTTTGTATCCTGCTACATTGCCGAATTCATTTATTAAGTCTATTAGTTTTTTGACTGAGTCTTTCGGATTTTTTATGTACAATATCATGTCGTCTGCAAATAAAGACAGCTTTACTTGTTCTTTTCCAATTTGGATGCCTTTTATTTCTTCTTCTTGTCTAATTGCAATGGCTAATACTTCCAGTACTATGTCAAACAGGAGTGGTGAGAGTGGGCATCCCTGTCTTGTTCCTGTTCTTAGGGGAAATGTTTTTAGTTTTTGTCCATTGAGTATGATGTTTGCTGTGGGTTTATCATATATAGCTTTTATTATGTTGAGGTATGAGCCATCTATTCTCACCTTGTTGAGAGTTTTTATCAAGAAAGGGTGTTGGATTTTGTCAAATGCTTTTTCTGCATCAATGGATATGACTATGTGATTTTTATCTTTCAATTTGTTTATGTGATGTATCACGTTTATTGATTTGCGGATATTGTACCATCCTTGCATTCCTGGGATAAATCCTACTTGGTCATGGTGTATGATCTTTCTGATGTACTGCTGGAGCCGATTTGCTAGAATTTTGTTGAGGATTTTGGCATCTATGTTCATGAGGGATATTGGTCTGTAATTCTCTTTCATTGTGTTGTCTTTATCTGGTTTTGGTATTAGGGTGATGCTGGCTTCATAGAAGGAGCTTGGAAGTGTTCCTTCCTAGAAAAATATAACCTTCCAAAAATCAATCAAGAAGAATCTAAACAGCTCAATAGGCCAATAACTATGGACGAAATTGAAGCAGTCATCAAAAAGCTTCCGGCAAACAAAAGCCCGGGGCCTGATGGCTTCACAGGAGAGTTTTACCAAACATTCAAGGAAGAACTAAAACCTATCCTCCTCAGACTATTCCAAAAAATTCAAGTGGAAGGAATATTTATCATTTTAGTTGGTTTCCATAAAAGAGTAATTTAAGTAAACATTCAATATAAAGTACCTAATTTTAGCTTGATAGCTTGTATATTTTATGTATTATGACATATTTTTTTGGGGGGAAGTTTGTAACTCACCAATAAGATGTTGAGAATAAAAGTGGAACTGCCCTTATGATGCATAATCACAAAAAGTCATCATGCTCTTCCACTCTATAAACTCAACATAGATTTATTCTACAAGTCCATAGGAAATCTACTAGTATCTTCATTAGAGAATCTACCCTTTTTCTTCCTTCCTTTCTTTCTTTCTTCTTCCTTCCTTTCTTTCTTTCTTCTTTCTTTCTTTCTTTCTTTCTTTCTTTCTTTCTTTCTTTCTTTCTTTCTTTCTTTCTTTCTTTCTTTCTTTCAATAAAATTGAGCTCCATATACAAGGCACATTATTGTTAATTGTGTCATGGGCTTGAAATAATTGATAAGGTTTTGTTCTTCACAAAAATGATCTTCAAGTTTAGTGCTTCTTACTTTGATAAGTAATGCTGAATATGTCCCTCCAGATCCCCTTAACCAGCTGGTGCATCTATCTCCCAGCTATTTTGAGTCTTGTACTCAGCACACAACAACTCCTATCTGCCCACTTCTCCAGAAAATTGCTCACAGACAAATAGCACCCACCTCATCATGGGTTCTATACCTGCCCCTACTCCCATGTTTTAAGGATAGATGTTGGCCAGTGACTGACTTGTGTAAGGGTTCTAGGCGTTAGGCATTTTTTTTGCAAGGTAGCATTGACTTTTTGGTGCAATTTGTGCTCTACAGATTTTGCATGGGGTCGGACAAACAAATCTCAAGCTGAGATGACATTATTGCTTAAAATTTGTCTCCTGATCTGTATTGCATCACTTTTGTCCCTCCTCTGAGAGCTTTTCTCCAGTAAGCCATTTGAAAAAAAATATTCATCTTAGATTCTGCATCTAAGACATTTGACCTAAGACAGTACACACCAGTAGTAATTGTAGAAAGTAATCACTGAGAATTTGATTCTGGATGACAATGAGGATCTCATCACTGGTTGCAAGTGGATTATTGATAGTACTCCTAGCAGTGTAATTGCTAAGACCTCATCTATGATGTACTGGAATAGGATACTATAAAGAGTATGCATTAGCAATGCAATGACTAAGGTGTTTGAGAGATATAACTATAATGACAGTAAAATGGGATGGTTGTTGCTAAGTGCCAATAATAAAATAATATGAGTCTCAGTTCCATTAATCAACAATTTAAAGAAAATTGTGAAAGAATGCTTCCTTGGCAGTTTTTTAAAATACCCTTATCTCCTGCAGTTGGAGGGTGAAAAGGGCTGGGAAATAAGACATAAGACACAGTTGTATAAGTGAAATTCAGAGAAGACTGAATTCTTAGCCTAGAAGCATCACAACCTCAGAATCAACACGATGAGAGTAAAGGAGGGAGTGAAGAGATTTGGGACGCACATATAAACATAAATACACCAGGATCCTTTAATTCTCCTTGTTATAATATAAGAGCAATACTTTGCTTAAGTATTATAATGAGGTCTTAGCTGATGCAATTTATTAGGAGGACAAATCTTTCTTTCTTTTGGATTTGCCCTACCTTCTCTCCTTGCTAGAAGACCAATAACTATGGTCAAGTCTCAGCATGACCAAACTGGGAGTGGATATTTTATGAGTGCTGAGTGAGGTGTGTGTATGTGTACTTTAAAACTGAATAATGGTTTTTGTCAATATCTGAACACTCTCCTCTGACTTGGAATTTAATGCCCTAGAAAGGATCCTTAGAGCTAATTCTGACACTCTGGTGGGATGGCCCCTGAAAACTAAAAGCACATAGCAATGACCCACATTAAACAAAATGAAGTTTAGAGAAGAGTGGAGGCAGAGAGGGAAGAAGGGAACAATATCTTAGAGAAGTAAGTATACTAAAATGTAAAACACAGAAACCACCTATGTGTTTTGTAGGCAAGTCTGGTATGAAACATCTACAATGGCTACAATGACAATGTAGTTGAGGTGAACTAGTGGATCTCATAGTGAAGCTCAGTGGTAGATGTTCTCTGCAGAAGGATGGTAAATGTAGAAGATACTATTGTAGAACTGGGCTCCCAATTATAACTGGGGATAATATGACTTGGGATAGAAGAAGCCAAGTGGCAGCAGTTCAACTGTAGATGAAAGGTGGACATCATTTTCTTTATGGGTAACAAAGCCAAGTGGATATCTGACCTCTAGGATCCTACATAACATCACTGTAATTTATTAGTGCCATTTTATGGCAAAAAGGTGATCCATTGGTTCCTCCATACATTATGCAGTTGCTGCTTTCCTGTTATAGCATAGCTAATGGTGTTGCTCAAGCTAGAGCATAAAGATGGTGCCCTGCAAAAGTGGTAAATTATGAAGGGATATACCTGGAAAGGAATGTACAACAGGATTCAGTATTTTGACATTTGAGTTATAAACGGTAAATAATAATTATAAAGACTTTAAAATTTGGTGTTCATTGTCAAGTGCTTTTGATATATTGAAGGGAGAAATTGACCAGCTCAAATTAGTTAATTGTAGAGGGCCCCCTGGGACATTCTTTAGATTGCTGTTGACTAAGCCCAAGATATTTGACAGAGTCATGTCAGTTGCACCCCGCCCCAGGAGTGCGGAGGTGTTGTCAGTTCCTGGCTTACCTTTGTCCAGGTTCCGGAAGAGGGCTTTGAGATGTGGAAACAGTCTAGCACCGGAAAAGAGGAAATGAAATAGACCTGGGCCCTCCCAAGCTCCTTTAATCTTAAGTTTTCCGGTGAACCCCCCTTGTATATTAGAGGATAAATAAATGTGCTGCGTGGCTCAGGGAGTCGTCTGTCTCTCCAGCAGAGGAGGTCAGCGACCCACCCGGGACCCAGCTTGCATCTACTTCTGTGTCTCTTTATTTCTCAATCCCCGGACACCTCTATCAAGAACCAGTTTCATCTCTCTCCGTGCTGGCCACGGAAAAGGGAGATCCCCGCCGCATCAGGCCCCCGCAGTTAATTACTGATCCCTTTTGATCATTCTGGACACTGCTCACATGTCAATTCTCTAGGGAGGTCTTCCTGGACCTACCAAACCGCCAAGGGGATTCATCTCTCAGATCTTACTTCAGGATACCCTGCCATAGGGAACATAGCTAAACGACACTCTCTGGCTTTGACACATTCTACTTATTGTGTGTTCTTATGACTACTGCTAACCAATGACTGAGCACAGTGAGTGAACTAGGACTCAGTTACTCCTGCTGGATATAAGAGTACCTTAATGGAACACATTAAAACACTTGGCGTGAGACTATAAGGAACTTGAAGAAAATTGTGCAAGAAAGATGATTTTATATGTATTTGTGACTTTAATTTCTTCAGTGGAGAAAAGGAGAAAATGCACTTTATCTGAAATTTAATATTTCTTTTAAACTTTATCTGATTCACATATAGAGCCTATCAGGTAAATATGTTTGGACAAACCAGTTAACCTCATGACCTGTTCAACATGACAGGGGAACAGGACTAAGAGATGAGTTCTACTCTTCACAGATGTGAAGTCCTGATACATATCAATGACTTCTGTGCATAAATTGAAAATGACACAAGCAAAGACCTTGTGAGGCTGAGAAAAATATTTATGCAGTTGGCTATGTTAGATTCAAACTGAGCAGGAAAGACAATGTAAGGATCATATTCGTCTAGTTTAGTGGAATTGACAGGGTTTTGTAGTAGGGCTTTTCAGCATATTATAATAGCATTTATATATCTGCCAAAAGAAAAGACACAAAAAGCATTGTTTAAGATTTATTCATGAAAGGTCAAAGCCATAATTTAACCAAAATGCACTAAATGTATGAAGATAAATGTTTTCCAGAATAAAAATGTAATGGATTAAAATAGAAAATATTCAATAGTAGATAAAACAGATAAAAGAGAAATGATAACTGAAAGATCCAAAGAATTTATCCAGAAGGTATCTCAAAAGAAAGAAAAAGAAAGGAAGAAAATATTAAGCAACATGGCAGTAGAATGAAAGGTCTGTGGCATGTTTAATCAAAATTCTAGGAGGCAATAATGAAATGATTGAAAATATAAAAAAAGTATTCAGTGAGAAAATGGCTCAAAATGTATTGAATTGTTGAATTCCACTATATACTTAGGTCCAAGTACCCCAAATGTACTCTCAATTATAAATAGAAAGAAATTTTTATTAGGAAACATTTTGTAAAAGTAAAGAACACTGCACTAATGAGACAGTGGGAAAGACAGAGAATTTAAAAGAGAAGTGCTATTGGACTACAAGCTGATATAGTGACCCAAACATGGAAGTCAGAAGAATGTGAAATGTTATCTGCAATTTACTACCAGAAATTAACTGTTAATTTAGAATTCTGTATCCAGAGTCCCAGAGTTTTAAGCATAAATGAAAAATTCTATATCCAGAGTCCCTCACTTTCAAGAATATGTGTAAAATAAAGCTATTTTCAGCCAAACAAAATTGAGAGTGTAATTTTCAATACATCTTACCAGAAAAATTCAGAATTATGTATCAGGTATGAGGAAAATAATTCCAGGTAGAAGGAATGACAAGAAAAAAAAATCAAGAGCAAAAAGTATTAGAAAATAAATGTTGAGAAAGACAAACCAGGATATCTTTTCAAGAGATATTTAAATTTTTGTGCATTTATTTTAAGATTAGATGCTAAAGTGTACATAATGTTTAAGTACTCGATGTTTAAAGCTCAATTTCTGAAAAAGTTTCTTCTTTCTTTTAACATGCTCAATAATTTCTACCTATTATTGAGCCTTGTACACCTACCCTGAACTTCCTTTACATACGTTTATTTTTTGTTTTGTGTTATGTTGCCCTATGAGATCAGAGTGTATCTGGAAGCTGTAGGACAGAATATTCATTAAAAATCTTTTAAGCCTGGCCGGTGTGACTCAGTGGTTGAGCGTCGGCCTATGAACCAGGAGGTCATGGTTCAATTCCAGGTCAGGGCACATGCCTGGGTTGTGGGCTTGATCTCCAATAGGGAGCGTGCAGGAGGCAGCTGATCAAGGATTCTCTCTCATCATTGATGTTTCTATCTACCTGTTCTTGTGCCAGTATCAGGCGTCCAGAAGAATGTGAAATGTTATCTGCAATTTACAAGCCTGTTCTTGTGCCAGTATCAGGCTGTTTTGGTTACAATGGCTTTGTAGTATAGTTTGATATCTCTCCCTTCCTCTCTGAAATCAATAAAAGTGTATTTTAAAAATACTTTAAGAAAGAAGAGTTACTATCTGCTTTGAGTGGGGCTAGAAACTTTTCTCATTTACCCCGAACTGTGGAACTTCTCATACAACAATATTTGATAGTCTTTTGTGGTAGTAGTTGTGGTTTTGATGTTTAATTACCTTAAGTCAGATATTATGTAATATTATATGACACTGTTTATTCATTTTCTAAGACATTCAGAACATACTGGGTACTGTTTTATACCTCTTTGTGTCAGGAGTTACCTACTTAATAAAGATAGACATTTTTATTATTTATTTTAGTAATTCAATGCTGCTGTGATAGGAAAGATTAAAAGGCAAAACCAGAAGCTATTTTCTACTGCTATTTATTTTCACTCTTTGTTGTCTAAGTATCCTTTTTTAGTTCCTAAACTTAACTCACATGGAAAATATTTTCATCACCACAACAACAAATCCATAGCATCATGTCTCAGTAACAATGAATAAATTAATAAATAAATCTGCAGTGTAAAATGTTACTCTGATTTTATACTTTGAAACATATGTTTTCAGTAATAACTACACTCTAAAAGAAAGATTGCAGTGTGAAGAAGAAAGACAATCATCATTTTTTAAATGTCAGTTTTATTTTTGTGTAACAATTACTTTCAATGACAAAAAAACTATAGAACTCTGAAATTTAGTCAACGTTTTTTTATAACCTTGTGTGAGTATAGGCAGATAGAGCAATTCTTTTAGAAATAAGACTAGTTATTTTAAAGAAATAATTTTCCCTCAAAGTACTTTTTATTTACAATATTATAAAGAGTTTAGGAAGTTGCTCATATCTTTTTTTATTTTATTTTTTAAATAAACTTTTTTATTGTTGATAGTATCACAGGCATTTCCCATCCCCCCTTTAATACCCCTCCCTCAGCCCCTACCCCCCGCCCATGTCTTCACTACCTTATTGCCTGTGTCCATGTGCTCTGCCTATCCTACATAATAAAATGGTAATATGTAAATTACCATCACTCCGCTACGCCCACGATTGGGCCAGCAGGAGGCGCAGGGGGCGGGACTCAGGGTGGCCGGGGTAGCTGATTGGGCCAGCAGGACACTGAGCTTGCGGCGCCACTGGCGCCGCGAGCTCAGCGTCTGTGCCATGGCTGCGCCGGAGGCTTTCGGAAGGCCTGGTGCACCGGCGGACAGCCGGCCAGCTCCCCCGCGATCAAAAGCCAAAGCGGGGGAGCTGGCCGGCTGTCTGCTCCGGCACAAGGCCTTTCGAAAGCCTCCGCCGCGCAGGAGGCTTTCGGAAGGCCTGGTGCACCGGTGGACAGCCAGCCCGCTGGTGCACCAGGTGCATGATTAAATCATGCACTGGGTCTCTAGTATGTTTATAAGTTCTTTGGTTTATCTCTTCTAGAACCCCCAGCCACACATCAAGCTATATCAGTCTCCATGCTTCCAGGCCTCCATGCCTCGGGTCTTATTTTGTTGGTCAATTCATGCTGCTCATTAGATTCCACAAATAAGTTAGATCATGTGATATTTGTCTTTCTCAGTTTGGCTTATTTCACTTAGCATAATATTTTCCAGGTCCAACCATGCTGTTCCAAAGGGTAAGAGGTCCCTCTTTTTTACAGCTGCATAATATTCCATAGTACAAATGTCCCACAGCTTTTTTATACATTCATTTACTGATGGATACTTGGTCTGTTTCCAAATCTAAGCTATTGTAAATAATACTGCTATGAACATAGGGCTGCATACTAGTATATTCTTTCTGATTGGAGTTTTGAGGGTTTTTTTTAATATATTCCCAGAAGTAGGATCACTTTGTCAAATTTTTAAAAAAATTTTTGAGGAAACTCTATACTGTGTTCCATGGTGGCTGCACCAGTCTCCATTCCCACCAGCAATAAAGTAGTGTTCCCTTTTCTCCACATCCTCACCAGCATTTGTTGTTTGTTGATTTTTTTATGATAGCCATTCTGACACATGATATGACACTTCCTGGTCATTTTAATTTGCATCTCTCTGATGATCAGTGACTTGGAGCATTTTTTCATATGTCCCCTGGCCATTTGTATGTCCTCTTTGGATAAATGTCTATTCAGGTCTTCTCATTTTTTATTAGATTGCCTTCTTTTGTTGAATTGTATGAGGACTATATGTATTTGGGTATTAACCCCTTGTCATATGTATCATTGTCAATTATGTTCTCCCATACAGTGGATCCTATTTTCATTTTGACGGTAGTTTCTTTTGCTGTGAAGAAGCTTTTTTTTATTTGGACGTAGTCCCATTTGTTTATTTTGTTCCTTAATCTCATAATGCTACATGAGATGTCTGAGATTTTATTGTCCATGTTCTCCTCTAAGATTTTTATGATTTCATGCCTTACATATAAGTCTTTTATCCATGAGTTTATTCTTGTGTATGGTGTAAGTTGGTGATCTAATTTAACCCTTTTGCATGTGTCTGTCCAGTTTTCCCAACACCATTTGTTGAAGAGACTGTTTTATGCCATTATGTGTTCTTGCCTCCTTTGTCAACTGTGATGGTGTGGGTCAATTTCTAGGGTCTTTGTTCTGATCCATTGGTCTGAAAGCCTGTTCTTGTGCCAGTATCAGGCTGTTTTGGTTACAATGGCTTTGTAGTATAGTTTGATATCTGGTATTGAAACCCCTCATACTTCATTCTTCTTTCACAAGATTGTTGCAGCTATTGGGGTTCTTTTATGATTCCTTATAAATTTTTAGAGTATTGGGTTCTAGCTCTGTGAAGTATGTCTTTGGTATTTTAATAGAGATTATGTTAAATCTATAGGTTGCTTCGTGTAGTATAGACATTTTAATGATGTTAATTCTTCCAATCCATGAACATGGTATACATTTCCATTTGTTTATATCTTCCTCTATTTTTTTTCAATGTCCTATAGTTTTGCAGGTACAGGTCTTTTACTTCATTGGTTAAGTTTATTCCTAGGTATCATTTTTTGTTGTTGTTGTTGTTGTTATGGTAAATGAGATTACTTTTTTAGTTTCTCTTACTGAGAGTTTATTACTGGTGTGTAAAAATGCCATCGATTTCTGGATGTTGATTTTGTATCCTGCTACTTTGCTGAATTCATTTATTAAGTCTAGGAGTTTCCTTGTGGAGTATTTAGGGCTTTCTATGTACAATATCATGTCATCTGTGAATAATGACAGTTTTACTTCCTCCTTTCAAATTTGGATGCCTTTTATCTCTTCTTGTCTGATTGCTGTGGCTAGGACTTCCAGTACTATGTTGAATAAGAGTGGTGAAAGTGGACATCCTGGACTTGTTCCTGTTCTTAAGGAAAACACTTTTTGTTTTTGCCCATGGAGTATTATGTTGAATGTAGGTTTGTCATCAATGGCCTTTATTATGTTGAGTTATGCTCCCTCTATTCCCACAATACTGAGAGTTTTGTTTTGTTTTGTTTTTGAAAAAAGGATTCTGGATTTTGTCTAATGCTTTTCCTGCAGCTATTGATATGATCATGTGGTTTTTACCTTTCAATTTGTTTATATGATGTATTACATTTATTATACCAGCCTTGCATCCCTGGAATAAATCCCACATGATCCTGGTGTATGATCTTCTTAACATATTGCTGGATCTGATTTGCTAGTATTTTGTTGAGGATTTTAGCATCTGTGTTCATCAGGGATATTGTCCTATAGTTTTCTTTCTTTGTAGTGTCTTTATCTGATTTTGGAATTAGGATAATGCTGACTTCATAAAAAGAGATTAGAAATGTTTCTTCCTCTTGAATTTTTTGTAAAAGTTTGAGGAGGATAGTAGTTAGTTCTTCTTTGAATGTTTGGTAAAATTCTCCTGTAAATCCACCTGGTCCAGGACTTTTGTTTTCTAGAAGTTTTTAAATTACTGCTTAATTTCATTGATTGTTTTAGGCCTACTCAGGTTTTTTTATTCTTCCTGATTGAGTTTTGAAAGATTGTATATTTCTATGAATGTGCCCATTTTTCCCAGGTTCTCCAGTGTGTTGGCATACAGTTGTTAGTAATATTTGCTTACAATACTTTGTACTAATGTGGTGTCCATTGTTATTTCATCTCTTTCATTTCTGATTTTATATATTTTGGTCCTCTCTTTGTTTCTTGATGAGTCTGGCTAAGGATTCATCAATCTTGTCTATCTTTTCATAGAACCAGCTCTTGGATTTATTGATCTTTTGTAATCTTTTTTTTTCCCTCTATGTCATTTATTTCTTCTCTGATCTTTATTATTTCCTTCCTTCTACTTCCTCTGGGCTTTTCTTGCTGCTCTCTTTCTAATTAATTTAGTTCTATGGTTAGATATATTATTAGTCCTTTTTTCTTATTTGTTGAGGTAGGCCTGCAGTGCTATGAACTTCCCTCTTAGGACTGCTTTTGCTGTGTTCCATAGGTTTTGGGTGGTTGTGTGTTTATTTTCATTTGTTTCCAGGAAGTTTTTAATTTCTTGCTTAATCTCATTGGTAACCCATTCATTGTTTAATAA